>NC_061488.1:21073078-21673078 GCF_022539355.2 Hippoglossus stenolepis | reverse complement strand
TAGGTGTTCTTGAGATGTCGCGTTCACAAGAAAGGGATGGAATCGTCCATCCGTTCCAACGTGTGACACTACCTGAAAACGTACCTGTATTATTACGTTTTCTATTTTTTTATTGGTATTTAATTTGGTGACAGTAACAACTATGCTGTCAATAAGCAAACATACTGTGAACTAAAGAGAATGTAAGTTTGGTAATTCCTCCTATATTTTCAGTTTATTCCTTTGCAAACCACCATATTTAGTTGCTTAGAGCCTATGAAGACTCTCTTCCTTACTCATAATAATAAGATATAAAAACATTGCAGCCAGACGTGCAAACGAGGATAGCTACTCTCTCTTAGCATAAATCCTCCAATAGCTCAGTGTATTCCTTTCATGGTGTACTCTTTCTCCGGCTTGGTGTTTAGATGGTCTGAGGAATGTGTGGTTCACTTGGTAACAGCTGTGGAAAGAACACTGAGACATGAGTGCACCATGTGAAGGAGACTCATAACAACACAACCCAACAAGGTCATGCAGCTTCAATCATAAAAATATTAACATGTGTATCAAGCTTCAACAATCCTCATCGGTTGTTGGCAACCACGATGCTCAAGGTAAGTGATGTCTGTAATGAATGTGCCATTTATATTCATGAATCCCATACATCACAGTACACAAACAGTAATCACAGGGTTTGAACTGTTCTATTAGTTTTGGAAGCAAACAGTAATTCACTAAACATGCTGCCAAGCTGTATAAACATTAAAAACAGCCTTCTGTGACTGGGCTAAACTTCTACTTCACAAAGGTTTGTGGGAAGGAAGCTGGACTTTCGGACACAGTTAACAAAGAATATAAAAGAATATTTAATGGGGGGAGGAAGAAGGCTTACAAAGGCCTGTACGAAGCTCAACATATCCTGGATATTTCTCTGTTATACAGCTTTACTAAGGCTGCATCCGTACTACGGTACTATGTTTTCAAACTAAAACAATCTGTCCACACAAGAGTTTTGGCTCCGTGTCAGTGTTAATCCCTGTCCATACTAACACACCTGAAAACGCATATCACATGACCTCTCACGTACACTGGTCAGAATTCAACTGCCCAAGAGCTGTTAGCAAAGACAACAGGGTCACAACACTTGTAATTGATTATCCATGTTAGGTTCTACACTGGTAGCCCAGGATAATGCTGGTTGTTTTCTATCAGGAGGGGCTCATATGATAAGAGCCTAATGAATCAGTGAATGTCGTGACCAAATATGTGTGTTGATGCATTGGAAAACATATGTATGGAGTCAAAGCCTACCCCACTGCATCTCACTCTAAGGGAATCAATTCTTCATTAGAACCACCATCATAAGGCAGGGCTAAACCTGGGGTTATGTTGCTAGCCACAAATTTTTGTAGTACAGGCATCAGAAAGAAGGAATATGAATATGTCTGTGTCTGAGCCCTTACTTTAGATTTAGAACATTCCAGTGGAGACAAACCTCCACTGAGGAAATTGAAACACACGTTTTTTTATCCTAAAATTCATACGATGCCTTAGGATCCCAGGATTACTCAATGTCATTGGTAATATGGAAGAGCTTCTAAGTCATTAAACTTTCTTATTCATGCAAATACAATTTCTTAGGATTCCACGATAAGCTATGAATAAAAAATTAAAACAGAAGGCTTTCAGTAAACTCCCGTTTTCTTAGAGCAGTGTGTTACTGAGACGTGAAAGTGAATATGTTTACAAGTGGCCTGTACATAACATATACATTATACTTAATGTGACATAATCAGACTTACAGTAGAATGGCCACACCTGGCTGGTAACAGGGAACAACTTAGAAAAAGCTTTCCTGGCTACAGGTTACCTAATTACAACAAGTGTTGCCTGGGAGGGGTTCTACACTTTCAACTCCTTCCAACGTTTAAGCATCACCACTCTGTGTTATTTGATCCATTCCTGATCAACTGCTGTCCTTTTTTTTCTACACCCATTTCTTTTCTCCGAACTGCACTCTGCCACCCTCTAAATCAATTATGCTCTCCCACAATTCCCAGAAGGCCTTTGGATCACTTCCAAGGAACCGTAATTTTCCATTTAGAATCACAGTACATCCGATTTATAAATGTGTAGGTGGGAAAAGTGGAACGTTCCGGTGTGGGGGAAATGTAAGACGCAGCAAAACTGCAATGCTTCCTGGTCTTTGGAGATAACTGTTTTGGAAAAACTGTTTTTTTCATGTATGATTCTTTGACGACAGTTCTTCACTCATCTTTTATCACATCTTATGTTTCTGATTAAGTTTTCTGTTCAACCTTTGAGCAGAATCATTTTTTTAACCCCATATCCTTGGACCTCACAGTGACTCACACTGCTCTCATGAGGCCATGGCTCATCAGATGGGATGATGGGAAATCCAAATATTGTTGTTTTCCTCCACAAGATTGAGGTTTTTATTGGCCCTTGCACCCTGCATGAAATGGCCTGCAGCTGTAAAACAGGATATTGCTGCAACCCTAGGGGCCAATACTGTTTATGAGCAGCAGAAAAGTAAAAGAAGCCATTTTAGATCAGTTCTTAACTTCTTAAGGCTTGGATATTGATATTAACTTTAGGAAAATGTACATTTGTCTTAACAAATGCAGTAAATGGGAGCACACTGTGGAAAAGTAGTGCTAATTTGATAAATACAGACATAGACATAAGCATATGTGAGAACAGAACAAAAGCATGAAATAACCCCCATCCTCCAAAAAAATAAATATATATATACATACAATAAAATAAATAAGCAAATACAAAAGAACACAATCTGAGCAAATCCGACTGGACTTTGTCTGCTGCTGTCGACAACAAAAGAGAAGATGTTTTATAATTAATGTTCTTTAAAGTACTTAAACCAATATGACTCAAAGGAACGATCGCAGAGTGTTGTGCTGCAGATGGGAGTGTTTGCCTGAGATAAGATAAAATACCAGAAAACACAACACCAGGGAGAAGCAGAGGGAGCAAAAACACACAGCCAATTACTCCAGAGTTGGCCGACATAAAAAAAAAAACAGTGGCTTAACCTCTCGTCTCTTTCACACAGTTCACATATGATAAAGAACAACTGTGTGTGGCAACAAGTCTGTAGACACACAAACTAGAGCTAGAGCTCATAATATAACAATTAATCATCAGCTCATCTGCTGATATTCATTCAAAGGGGGTGACTTCACGGTGCTTTTTCAAAACCCAAAGAGTTTATTATCAAAGACAACCTATCACCACCATATAGTCCCATGTTGGAAGCTATAGCCAGAATATTTAGGCATTTCTGCTAAAAAATGTTGGATCAGGAATTGATGATTAATAAATAATTTCAATTGTTGCAGATCTTTTTTCTGTATATCCACTTAACAATGTAATTGAACTCTACAAGCTACAATGTAAATGATCAGTGTTGAAGTAAGATGTGTTCAGAAACATTACTTAAATCGAAGTACCAATTCAAATGAATTTTCTGACCAGAGATTTTGATTATCAGCCATAATATTGTAATCATCCAAGCTACGAGACTGTGAGACGGTGTTATGTGTTTCTGTAGAAGTCACAAGTCAACATGTTTTATTGGCAATGTGAAGGAGAAGTACACTACCCACAAACCTCACGTCTAATAGCAACGTCTCTGATTGCTGAAGCTCACTGTTACCATGGAAATGTTTACCACAACCGTGAATACAAGCGGATGGTTCAGTGTTACATTACGTTTACCACAGAGTAACCATCCAATCTCTTCCTAACATGCTGCGAATTTTTAGATATGAGGAAAAGAGTAAGTGCACTGGAAGTCGTTGGAAAGTACAACTAAATTAACTGGTAGTTCTGTTGGTGCTTTCACACAAAACACAGTTAAAAAGAGAATAAGAAATGAACAAATATGAACATGTGAAAACATGGTATAAATAAAATCCAACAGTGTAACAGTGAGAGCTTATTGCTGTAAACTACTCAACTGGATATTGAATTAAAGTGGGAGCTGTGTTTCTCATCTGCTCAGTGATTCTCCTTCAGTTCAGTCTTAGATGGTTCCTTCCAATAAGCTGCTCTGGGTGACTGTCTCATAGGTCGATCTGTCAGAGCTCTATCTGGAAAGTGTGTGTGTGTGTGTGTGTGTGTGTGTGTGTGTGTGTGTGTGTGTGTGTGTGTGTGTGTGTGTGTGTGTGCGTGTGTGCGTGTGTGCGTGTGTGATGTGTGTGTGTGAGTTTCATGTCTGTGTGCTCCCGTACTATTCCTATTTATTTTGTATTCCAGCGGGGTATCCTGAGTATCACAGAGAAGCTACGCAAACACCAAGCATATGCATGTGAGTGTTTATGTCTGTCTGTATGTGAGGGAAGGCAGAGGAAGGATGGTGGCTGAGGAGGACGGTATTATCTTCCTCTGTCATCCGGCAACCACTTCCTCCCCTCACCCCCCTCTCCACATTAAAAGAGGCCAACAGGTTAAAAATAAGCCATTGTTACACACACACAAAGGGACGTGGAGGGGACTCTCATAGTGGGGGGACACGGCTTACATCCTCGTGGCCTTATAACACAAAGTCACTGGGAGGTGAGGACGTTCATGTTTACAGATTTTTTACAGGGTGAAAATGGGAAAAGTCTCTGATTTGAGAAGCTGTGACCATTTTTTGCCACATTAGTGGTGCTGCTGGCTGTGTGAACCGAAGTAACACGAAAAAACTTTCACTGACACTGAAATCTACTCAAAACAGTTAAGTAAATCAAAGCATATGAAACCACAAATATCTTTGAATTTATATAAAAATTTAAAAATATTTCTTAATAATTCCCAATGATTCTACAATACAAATAGCACCAATGATATGAATCATTCAATATGAAGTACAGATGCCATCATCATTTATCTGTAGTGCAAAGTTTAAAAACATACATATAAACATATCATTCAGTCCAGCGTTCAACATAATAACACACATAAACTGTATGTTGGATATAAAGAAAGGCCAAATATTGCCTCTCTTAAAAAGTTGAGGAAAAAGTAGAACCTACTTTCTTTCCAATTTGACTTCATGGCATCATCTTCCTGAAGATTTGATCCTTTTGACTTTTTATTTAATGACACAGTGCTAAACCCTACTCTCAACATAAGAGAACCGAAGACATCACTTTATATTTTCACTCCTCTCTTGGGTTCTTTGTGTATCACATGGTTGGTCTCAGCTTGTAGCTTCTTCAGATATATTCATTCATGAGCCCAAAGATATTGCGAACATATCAGAGAAACCTGGTTTTCTCTTTGCTCTGGGTCATTTTAAAAATGCATGAATCTGTTACAATCAGCAGAAGAATCAAAACCACAGGACTTGAGCTCAGACACACACAGAGACTAGAGTGGTGCATACCACCGCCAAGGCCCAATAGACAGACAACTATCCCAGTTATGTGATGATGGCTAATGTGTTAAAGGTTTCAGTAAGCTTATATTGAGATAGGTTGTATGATGTATCGTATGAAGGCTAAAGTGTTGGTTCCTCATTTTAACGCAGAAGACAGTCTGATCTTCTGATATCCTCCCTCTACAATAACATGTAGCCAAAACCACACTGAATTGTGCAAATCAGGACAGAAGTGCATACTGTCTGGCGGGGGTTTCCTCAAAAGTGTTTAAGTATTTTAAAGGAAAAGTTAAAACAAATCTAATCAATCAATTGGTGTGAACAGGGGGCCTGACTGTGGGATAGTCTGCTGACAAGCCCTTGTTTTACCCATGGTGAGGCCTTTGGCAAACCACGGCTAATTTGCACATCCAGCAGACAGAGTTACATCTGTGTTCATTTTGAGTCATGTTGAATATAAATTGCTTCTCTAGATGTTCGACTTTCTTCACTAGTGAGGCCTTCCACTAAAATCAGCTGCCCTGCTGCTGGAAAATAGACTGATGAGAGTCCACACACAACACTGTGTTATGCAATGACCACAAAGAAGTTCAGTTCCAGGTCAAACAGGGTAACCAGCAGGCAGGGGGTGACTGGAGAAGAATAGATGTACTAAGCCTTCACTGAACAAATGTTTTGGATGCTTGACAGAGATGCTTGTAACATGAGTTGATCTTCAGAGAATATAATGTTTTTTGCACACCCCTCATTTTGTTCTGGGTCAGTGTTTCCTGCTATGACTAAACGCACGTCTTCTGACCCCACTTTTAAAGTTTTGTGGAAAGTGGCCTAAAAACACCATCTGATCCTGTAAAACAACTGCTGTTGTGGTGACTTTTTACAGCAACGGAGCTGTCCATGTGAGTTGGTTATTTTCCCATAGCTGGACCCAAGAATAGCTCCACCAGCTTGAAACTGAACCATGTGGTGTCTTTTTATTTTCACATTTTGAATATTTTATGTCCCAGGGTCGTAAAAGCTGCGCAGACAGTACAGACCAGAGAATAGAGCCCGAGTCCATGGACGGGATGGTCCAGCTACGACAAGTAGAAGAAAATCCTTTTACTTTATCTCTTTCTCTTGATATTTTCCTAATGCACCTAGATCAAACTATTTTGCATTAATTAACAGATACCTGTGTAAAATTCATAATGTATTGTTCTACTTGTGAATTCAATTGACCAGAACCCTCCTCATGCAGACAAAGATTTCACGAGCTGTTGAACGGATTGACCAAACAGGTTACTGGAAGATTGGACCACACTTTATTGTAAATTAGCCTCTTCAGGACTTCCTGAGGCTACATCTATGTTTACGTTTGAGAACGCATCGACTGGGTTACGGATACGCCTGGCGTCCACACTACTTCAGTTTTAGAGTCGCTAAAACAGAGAAGTTTGCTGGCCACTGTTTTAGTTCGAAAACTCAGGGGCTGCATTTTAGTCCAGACGGGCAGAAACGGAAATGTTTGTAAACGATGACGTAGACACTCTCAACCACTTGATTATTGGGTCTTTTTGACGAAGCCTTCCCTGATTCGTCAGGCTCCCATCACATGACCCTCTTCATAAAAACAACCTGCATTTGCCTCAGCTACCAGTGTAGAACACAACATGGCTAATCAATTACAAACGTTGCTGACCCTGTTGTCTTTGCTAACAGCTGTTGGGCAGTTAAATTCAGTGTTTTACAATAATACAACTGCAATAATGAACATGCGTAGGAGATGCACTTTTATTGGAGCAATCTGTGTACACCAGCACATACAGTCAGGTGTACGTGAGTGGTCACGTGATATGCGTGTGTGACCAGAGATTGTAGAAACGTAGAAGTATGAATTTAGCCAGAGATTTCACTAGGTCTTCAAGATTGGAGCACATTATATTGTATTGTAAATGAGCCTGTTCAAGACTTCCTGAGCAATATTCTCCTATTCAGATGCCTTGATTAGCCCCGCCCACAACCTATTGTTTTCAGACTTGCCTTCATGTAATGGTATAAAAGCTCAACCCTGAATGTTGACAATCAGACAGACATGTACCGCCTTGTTGTGATGTCCGTCTCCACTGTGCAGGGAATAAAACTCATCTGTACCAGCCACAGAATTTGAACCCGGATGAATTTTTATTCTTCTACATATATAACCCCCCAATCGTCACCAGTACAGCAATAACCATGTCCGCCTCAGACGTCTCCCACCACCTATCAGTTGACGTGGGTCTCTGCCAGCACATGCAGTTCTCAGATACGGTCAGGCTGACACCACGTTCACCAGCACAAAGCATCTGCGCTGATTCTTTGTTCATCTCGTTTCATTAGTCACTGAGGTCTTTCCTTAGTTTCCCCCTGAGAGTAAACAAACTCTGTCGCGTTCCCTTCTCTGACTCACTGTCCTTGAAATGTCACAAAAAAGTCCCACATATTCTTATACTTTTATAGCATAAGATAAACATAATGAAGGAGTTGGAAGTGTTCAGGAATACCAGTTACTAAGTGAGGGGAGTTGTGGCTTTATGTCTTATGCCTATGGTCCCATTATTTCTTCAGCAAAACTCTTGTGAAAATCTTCGTCACTCTAACTTCAACCCCTGCAGCTATTATTTACAATAATATTATTTATATGATACAACTCTGACATGACACTTATCTACAACAGAGCCTAAAATAAGCACAAGCTTTTTTTTCTGGTACTTGAAGGTTGGGTGTCTTGTTTGTGATATGAAAAGGGGGCGGGGGGACTGAAGGGTGAGTTGGGGGTTGGGACCAAACTCGCAGCTCAAACACCTATTAATACACTGATAGCTGTCTGGCAAGAGCAGGCTGTTCCAGTCAAAGACACACTGCGACACAGGGGCGGGTGTGGGGGGGTGGAAAGTTTCCCACGGGCAGATGCACGGTCAGACCATAGAGACGGGAATCAGCCAAGCGAAGAGCGGCTGGTCTGCGATCGATGTCTTGGGTGTGAGGATTACAACTTGGCAACACTCTAGCACAAAGGGGGCAGAGGCTATTCCTGAAGACACTCTGCTCAAATGGTGCTAATCATAGACAGATACATGGAAATAGACTTCTTGCATGTGAAATAAAAAGCTGCCTGGCAAATTTAAGGGGATGGTACGGATAGTGTGTCTGGCTCAGGAGGTCGAGCATTGACCAGAGGGTTGGTGGTTCAAACCCAGCCCCCCCCCCCCCATTCCACGTGCCGAAGTGTCCTTGGGCAAGACAATGAAAATGACCCAAATTGTGAGTGATGTATGCTAAAGTGGTGTATGGGTGAAAGAGCCTAAGTGGTCATCTATAAATATAGACCATTTACCATATTTGAACAATATCTAACTCTACTAAACACAGGAATAAGAATTAATGAAAACACTAAATAGGCATCTTTTCTTTATGAATCAGGCAAAAGGAATTATATCCCCACAGAGAGCAACTCCTGTGAGTCTGTAGAGTTTACTGGGGATTGCTAATGTGCATGTAAAAGCGAATGAAAATGATCTTGGTGAAATGCAAATGCTCAGAGAAAACAACAAAGCATTTGTCAGTGCATGCAGCCTGCTGGGAACAGGTTCGAGGTAGACGTGAGGATTTGAGTGTCTGCACCTCCACGCTGCCCTACACACGTTTTCCTCCCCATTGATGCTTTGGAAGTGGACTGAATGACAAATGGAGAAGTTTATGTTTCAATGGAGTGTGGACGAGCGTGTGAGATGAAATGTTTTAGCTTCTTTTGTATTGTTTTGAGTGGATTCAAAGCAAAAACCCTCAGTCATAAATAATACATAAGTCATTTCTTGGCAATGACAGAACAGGTACACCTCAGTTTAAAAAAAAACTACTGTCTAGCTGATTATAGCTCGTGGGAGTCTCGGCTAATGACAGGAAACGCTTTGACATGACAGTAAATGACCACATCACAGCAATGTCCATCTTTACTGTCCCCGACTCACTGTATGAGCTACCTTATGTTGACCAAGGACCCATCGGCCATCTGCTGTGTGTCATATCATCAGATATGATCGCAGCAGGCATCCATTTTATTCTACTCTATTCTACTTATGTTTCTATTTCTATTCACATGCTATTTAAACATTTGCAACTGAAGAAGCAGGCGAGTGTCCAGCTGAGGTTGTGACCTTCCTTCAACCTGCATTCATCCTCAGTGATGTACTTTATCCCATGCAGGAAAACCCACAGTGATGTGCATGTGCAATACTGCAGAACGGTATGCCTCCTCTGCAGCTTCATGATAAACTCAGTCCTATAGCATTATAGTGTATCTACGGGGATTAACTTTGAAAAGTATCGATTTGCATTGTACATGTATCACAATCTTCCCACTGTCAATATATTTTTTAACTGTGTGTTTCATTGCTCCAGCTATATATGTTGCCTTTCTTTTTCAAGAAGGCTAAACAGCATTGCATCCTGAGTTTTATGTGTGATCATAAATGTAACACAACCTTATTCAACAACACCACTACAATAAGTCATATGCCAGGAAGCCAGGCTTTGTAAAAAAGCAGAGACTTGTGCTCCCTTACCTTCTCAGTGAGTGAGCTGTCAAACTGACTTTTCCTCCAAATATCCCCATGCTTGCATGTCCCGAGCAGAGAAGTGTCTCATGCTGCCCCTCTGTCAACACTGACAAAGCCCCAGCACTCAAGAGCAACTGCAGTCAAGCCAGGCACAATACCAAATATATGGTTTCCTGTCATCACTTCCAAAATAAAGCTCTGATGTCATTATTATTATTTAGTTTTTAATAAAGAAGGGAAGACATTTCTCCTCTATTTTTATAAGATTATATCGAGTAGAGTTACAATTTTTTTTGTTATTTTGGTCATGTATTGTTACCATACCCTCCTCTTCTGTCAGTCCTTAGCACACTATTTGGAGTTTTAGCATTAGGAGTGACCGACAGATTATTATTTTTTTCAAATATATCTAAGTCGATTGTCCGAATCAGTTTCCAAGTGAGTATATTTTTAAAGAGCTTGACTGTGTCACTAAATATCGTAAAACACCAAAGGCGTAGAAACACTATTATTTTCCATATCACAACTGCTCACCATTGTTTGAAATTTTTTTGATGAAAATGACTTTTTGCACATTATTGTCCTCTTCACAATACATGACTTTCTAACCATGTAACATATAACAATACTGCGTAAAATAATTGGTGAATATAGTATATTATTTTATTACATGTGTTTTTTATATTCATGTCATGTAGTATTTTGAATTTAAACCTAATTATACATATATGTTTATAAAGCACATAGAATTGTATTCATTTCATATACCATATATAACAGTCTATAAATACATAAATATATATTTGTCTGTTTCAATACCTCCCTATTCGAATCATCCTGTACCACTGCACTTTACTGAAGTAAATGTATCTATAAATACTATTTCCAACCGTAGTTATAGGTGAATGTTATGTACATATTCTATCTCTACTTTTTATTTTTCATTTTCTATTTTATTGCCTATTTTATTCTATATTTATACTTTCACATGTTCTCCTTTGTCTAACTTATTCTGACTGCTGCTGTAACAAATACATTATTTGAGGTCATTTTGTGAGTTGAGGACATTTTCTGTTAAGAGAGCACACTCATTGATTTACATTATGGTCTGTAGCAGCGACCTGGTACAACAGCGCCATCTGGGGTTTGAAGTTGTTTGCACCAAGGGAATCATCTACAAATGCAGTAAAGAAAGACAGAAAAACAGCAGGAATATTATATAATTACCATATTGTCATAGAAAAATGTTTTATATGTATATAACATTATAACATACATAACCATTTTAGGAGTTGGATATTCCTAAATAGCCAACATGAGACCAGTGAGTCTTTGTCAATGATGCCTGTGGACGGCACATAAATATTAATAACGGCACAATAAATAATACAAGTCTATTTTTATAGCACTTATCTAAAAAAAGTGCTTTACAAAACACATTTTATAAAACAACACTGGACAACACAATAAATAGAGATAACATAAAAGAAAAGATTAAATACCAAACAATATTGAATAAAAGGTTAAAAAGCGGACATAAAAAGACTTTCCTTTCCTTTCGTTAGTTAGACTGGGCCCCAAGATGCTAGAGACACACACCCTTGACTGATCAGCCGGAGGTGGGTCTGATTTGCAGAAGATGTTTTTTGATTAAAAGGCTGAAACACCTGATGATGCTAAAGTACACAACTTAATGATATGTCCCAAATCCCATTTTTCATGACTAAAAACAACAACAAAAACATCACAATATGTTGTAAAAGAAATACGACTGTTCTCAGATTGTGCAAACATTTTTAAACAAGTCGAAGCCTGTTGACATTTTCTTTGTTTTGATTTGTTTAAAGAAATTAAAATTATATGGACTAGCCTAAATAATTTACTTAGGACTGTAAGTAAAGTGCACTGGATGTAATCGAGCTAGCAGTGTAACGTTAACTGTCTTCATCTGACCGCAGACATATTCTACTGTCAGTCAAGTTATGTCACATTATGCTCACTGGAACATATTTCTGTGTTATGTTCATATACAGTTTACATCAACAGCAGCTTATTTCAAGTTCTTTAGCATTGGATTGAGCATTTAGCATTTAACATTAGATCAAAAGCTTGATTTTAGTGCATTTTACTTGTTTAATACCTGATTGAATCTTCTGCTCCAACTCTTTCACTGCTGCTGTGTTTTTGAAATGTGCTGTGTGTCATACATCCGTGTCTCTGCCTCCACTGGATCAAAAAGGACGTGCTTCTCTACCACTTGTCAGAGTAAACAGTCTCACAGCTTCACACGTGAACTTTAAGGCAAACGAGTTTTACCATCTCAGTGTTGCAGTTTGTTCATCATGTTCTCTGGAGTCAGAATTGTACACATATGTATTTATACACTCAAACACACACACACACACACACACACACACACACACACACACACACACACATATCAACAATCGGCACAATCAATATATAATAAGAGTAAATAAATAAATGTTGAGTAGTGTCATATCTGTAGAGAGAGAGAGAGAGAGAGAGAGAGAGAGAGAGAGAGAGAGCTTGAACTGTGGAAGAGAGAAAAAAACTAAAACTAATATATAAATAAAGTAAATAAAGTAAGTAAATGAGCTGATTCTGTTTGCCCGGCACATTATTCATAGATGCAAATATTTAAAAGTCAATATGAACAGATAGAACAATGAACTGAAGACATGAACAAAAGAACACAATACGTCACACGACAAAAATGTTGAAATGTCATGTTGATGCCCGCCTCAAAGGATGGTGGCAACCATTGTTTACAATAAAGTTGGGGAAAAAAACATGAACAACTTTCCTGCCAGCGTGCGCGCGCCCCACCTTGTTTCGGTCACGTGACGTGAGCTCGCGAAGATGGTGGAAGTTTCTTCTTCCGTGAAGTGAAACCCGGAGTGAAACCCAAACAAGCCTCACACCGAGGGCTGGGACTTGGCTTCAGCGGCACCGGCTCGGTTGTACAGCCTCTCTCGGGACCAGGGTAAGTGGTGTCGGTTAGTGGAGCGTCCCCTCAGCGGTGCTGTTTGTGTTTCTGTCCGCTCAGCCGCTGGACTTTGGGATTTCCAGCCAGCCATGATGATGACATTAGCTAGCATGCTAGCGGTTAGCCGGGGCTGGGATGGCAGCAGCAGAGTGTCAGAAGGGACATTCAACACGTACTCAGCAAGTCCCTGCGACAACAACACCGCTGTAAATACACACAGTGCTTCATAGCAGCGTAGCTAACACGCTAATACAGATATGCTGTCCATTACTGCGGCTAAAACCAGTTAGCGTTAGCTCGTTATCCACTGCTAGTTGGATTAAATTATGTAATCTTCACTAACGTGTGTTATATTGTTATACAAGCCAAAGCCTGCGGAGGGGTCAAGATGACAAGGAAGTGATCTCTGTCGATGATTATTGGACGTGCTGGTTAGCACAGTTAAAGGGATTCATATGAACAGACATCAAACTAATCTAATATCTGCTTGCTTGTTGTTGCTTTCATGCTTTGCACAAACCAAAACATATGGAAACTATTAGGAGCCATATCTCAATATAGTGTCTCCTCTTCGAGGTAATAATTGAATCTACATTTGAATTAGACGTATTGATTCTTCAGGTGAACTGAGGAAACCAGTTGTTATATTTTCTAATATATCAGCAGAACAGTGTATATCCATCAAACCAGCTGTCTAACAGTGTCCCCCTGAATGTATCGGTTTAGGTTTGACTCTTTGGATAGTTGTACTTTTGTGGGAGAAACAGAGGCATATAGAGGGAAATAGACAATCATTTGTTTGGTTTGGTTTATTAGTCACTGGCAGCTTGGCAACTTTGTGTCTTCATCAGCCACAGCTGTCCTCTGTAGTTTTAACTGATCAGAGAGGCCCTGCGGTTTTATTTGTTTTCTTTGGTGTTTCTCCTTTGATGAGATAATGTATATCTACATATAACCTATCCAATGCGATCCCCTGGCTTTAGTGACATACAAAATAATGTTTCATTTTCACTAGAGATTTTCCGATACCATTTTTCCTTCCCTGATAAGGATTCTGATACCTGGACTTTGATATCGGTTGATACAGAGTACAATTCGATACCAGTGCCTTTTTAAAAGCAATAACAACTTAGTCAACCTTTTCCTGTCAAGAAACCCAGTAACATCTGGCTTTTGTCTGCAATGGGAATGGATACAATCAGCAATCACTCCCGGGTCATATGACTGCAGTAGACACAGGATTTTGTTGGCTCCAGCTAAGATCGGCACAAAAACCCTGGGTGAACTTGCTGATAGTTTCTTAGTTTTCAGTGCATTTGTAACATTGAACATGATGCACTACACTACTGTAACAGTATTACTACATTCTCATTCATTAATTCCACTCAGTAATATATTTAATTTTAGTTTATAATTAAATTTTAGGTGTATATTGTATTATATTACATTTTTTCCCTTTAGTTTTATTTTAATTTATTTTAACATAAGACTTTGTATATTACATTTTTTATTTTTTGCTTGTGTGGTTCAAATATGTTTGAGTATGGCTAGAAGGGACTCTTTGACCCAACAATTTCATTGCCAGCGACTGCTGTATGTAATTGTTGTGCATATGACAATAAAGTCTTGAAGATGCACTGGAGAAAAAATACAAAGAGACAAACTCCCCTAGTGTCAATGGGAATGGAGTCAATCGCCTTTTTTAGCGGTTTTATCCAGATTTGAATAACCTGCGTTTACCTGCTAATTTCTGTGCAAATGCCATGGAACCTCTTTGGTTAATTTTGCTGTTTCAAATAGTAAATATTGGAAAGCACTTCTTCACTGCTCTAGAAACAGTACTTGAACCTTACTTGGTCCAGGAGTGATTTCTGGGAAAAGAAAATTGTAGCTTTATCCAGGTGAAACTAACATATTTTAAAGACCTGGTATCAGATTAGAAAATAGATTAGCTAACTCGCAGTGACCAAGCATTTCCGTCAGTATCAGCAGAACATCTCAAATTTTTACTGGAAACATAGTTTGTGATCTTTCTAGATTACCAATCTAATCCATGACATTATAAAACAACACATACATTCATTATTTCAGCTTTTAAAGTTCAGTTTTTAGATATCAGGTAAAAAGACAATTTGGTGAACACTGTGCTCAGTTTTGTAATGGTGAACATGTAATATCAAATACAGGACTCTTGAGTGTTGTGGCCAGATAACAAAATAACCTGATTGTCCTTTTACAATCATACTGAGTTGGTCAGTATGAAGTTGTTTTGGAAATGTGCACCACTGTTTTGTACCCTAAATAATGTATGTCTATGGTTTAACATGGTCAAGGAGTTTATGTAAGACCAAATTCTGGTAATATTGTTTGAAGTCGGCTGTTCAGGTGCTCTAAATTCATACATATACAGAGCTCTATAGCCAAAGAAAGAGACATATTTGACCTCAAATTTAATTTGCCCACAAACACATCAAGAAGTTATTGGCTCGTGGATGATGTTATTGAGCTGGTTAGAAAAATCCAAGACAAGGAGGTCATTTTAGAGTTTAATATTCTGTGAGTACTCTCATCTACAAAATGTGGTCAGCCCGCTCATGAGGCTGCAAAGTCAGCAGTTGCAATGAATTATTGACAGAGACTAAAGCAGCAGCCAAAGTGAAAATTTACCCAGGAGCTCCCCACTTTCTCCCGCTCTGCCATGTGAATCCTGGACGAGATAGACAGAGGAACATGCATTATTCAGCGACACATCAGACCTGATTCTCGGAGAGATCACAGCAACGGATTTCCCTTTTGATTGACACATTTAAGCTTAGGTTGTCACTGGATATTCATTCTGGAGCTCATAACTGTTGATACACTGTCAAGGAGACAACCGTCCTTTACTTATTTAAGATGGAAATGTATCTCCTAAACCAAGTAGCTTCTCTTTTGAAATTATGTTTCCATTGCTGCTTCAGTGAAGTTGAAGAAAATGTTCCAGTGGTTAAAAGCAGAAAGTTAAAATATTATGTCGGCCTTCAAAGGCTTCTCTGTAGAGCGGCGTGTTGACAGTTATGTTTCTAAAATTGTACCAGGACCCATCCATCACAGAAGAGGCAAACACACAGTAAACAGTTCTCCACAAGTTTCATCATCAGTCTTTAGCTTTGTCAACCTTGTTTGATGGTCTTTGTTGATGTTTTGTTTTTGCTGTTAATGCTGTTAAGTATGAACGATAAATTCCAGCATTTCATTCCATTAAAATAAACACTCCAGGTGATCATCACTATATTTCATTATATTCATTTGGCAGCTGCTTTTGTACTTGCAACAATTCATGCACTTAAACTCTTTCCCACCTTTTATCATGTTCCAGCCTCACACTAAAAAGTAATATTTTCCTCATCAATCTACATTCAATACCCATAATGGCAAGGGATTTATTTTAGAAAATTTATTAACAAGGAAAAAGTGAAATAACGCATTGTTTCTACAAAAGTGTTCAGTTTAGCTTGAGTCATCTTGGGTGTGATGTGATCACTTTGCTCACCTGGATTTGGTAATTTTTCTGCAATTCTTCCCCACAAATCCACCCAAGCTCTGTCAGGTTTGATGGGAATGATCAGTGGACTGTCATTATCAGGTCTCTCCAGGGATGTTTGATTGGGTTCGAGTCAGGGCGTCTGGCTGGGCCACAAATAGACATTCACAGAGTTGTCTCGACCGTGTTGTCTTGGCTGTGTGCTTTGGGTCATTGTCTAGTTTGGAAGGTGAAACCTTGTCCCAGTCGGAGGTTCTGAGAACTCTGGATCAGTTTTTCATTAAGGATATCTTTGTACTTTGCTCTGTTCAGTGTTCCTTCAAGCCTGACCAATAGCAATGCGCATGTCCAGTCTACCTGACCCACTATGAGAGGCAACCCACACTAAAAAACAAGCCCTATCTATCAACCAAACCTGACCCGACTCATTACCCCACTGCAGGGTCGACTTAACTGTGGTATTCCTAAATCTGCAATAACATTTATAACAATTCTTTTTATAAATGTATATTAATGTTTTCTCACAATACACTGCGCTGCTGAGTGAAGTAAAACAAGTCAGTTGTTCAAATTCCACAGAGTTTGAAGTAAGTCATGAATGAAACAAGTGGAGCATATTGTTCTTTAGTTTTGAGGAAAAACCACATCATGAAAAATTATTGCTGACTATAGTATTGCTCATCATAACACCCCCCACCCCCAAAATTACCAGACCATATAAAGAATGACTTCCTTAAATTGGGAAATTGGAACGAGTGGAGGGGTTGATGATGCTTCTAACACCAGACAGACACAAAAATATAAAACAAATATCTCCGGTGAAGAAAAAGAGGTTTCGCACATCTAGAGGACAACGACGAAGAGAGTTTGTGGTGACAATAGTCGACGCCGTTGTCGATGACTCTAAACAAAATCATGTGATCTCCGCACCTCCGTAGTTACTTCCTGCACCACCCTTCACCTCAATCATGCCGAGAATTTATTGCTGCTGTGAATGCATCTGAGCAGAGGATATCCTGCTGTGTTGTGCATGTGTGAAAGGCAAACGTGGAATGTGAGGTGCCTGAGCCAAATTCCAAGTGTCATCGTAGAAGTTAATATTACGTATTATTTTTTTTATTTAAAGTTTTTTTTTAAATATTAAGTTGCAAACCTCATTATGAGGTATTGAGTGTAGATTGATGAAGGAAAAAGTAATTTATTTTTATTTGAGCACAATAAGAAATGAAGTGCATTTTATTTATATAGCACTCTAACAATGCTCGAAGACACTCAAATAGGATTACAAAAACAGAATGTAGATCAAAGTAAATAGCTAAAATATAAAATGCACATAATCAAACATGGAAGTACAAGATGTATACAACAATACAATGACAATACTTTATGAATGCACTGTAGCTGGCATCAGAAATTGTAGTATACGTAACACTTCAGTTGGCTGAGGGCTACATGGGGTAATATGGAGGCTCAGCAGACTGTGTTTAACTCTTGACAACAGATAATTTACTGCCTGTCATGTTGTTTTTTTCTACTGTGAATACAGTCAGGAAACAGAAAAAAAGGGAATTGTAGCAACATACAATACAGTCCTTATTATTGAGATATGGTTATACGATGCGTGTTTTTTACGTGTTGATAGTTTAAAGTAATTTTTTTAAGCCTTTCATATTATGGGCTAAATATACCTGGTCTAAATGATCCCATCTGTCTGCTGCAAGTTTGCAGCAGCAAGAAACGATTTGTCACCACCCTAATGATGCGTCGTCTGTTCTGCAGGCCTACATCCCAGCCCTATGTCATGGCTAGTGGAGTCACCAAGTCGGGCACTTCCAATGGTTACCCTATGAAGGCACAGCTGCAAATCATTGGTAAGTGCTCCGTTTTGATCAAAGTGCACCAAGTACGGTTCAAGTAAAAAAAGGTTGACTTCTTTTATATATTTGCATTTTTTTCCCAGATAAGTACATTTTGAAATGCTGCACTCAGAAAATCTCAAATGTAAATAATGAAATGAAAAATTTATAAATTAAATTTAGCTGCTTAATTTTCAGGATCCTAATTCTGTGTGTGTTGGCTTCACTGTCACAACACAGTGGGACAATTCAATAGGACATGATTATCATCTGCCTTGTCTTCATTGCCTTATGTGTTAAATCATGTACTGATGTCCAACAATCATTGAGTAATCTCAGTGATAGAAATTCAATGTAGATCCTGCATTGATATATTTATTATAAAGAAATATAATACTCAAAACTGTTATATTTTGGGATTGTGAATGCACTGATTCTCTAGCCAAATATATATCACCTAGTTTGTAGCTTTTAAAATGCTGGTTATCTTGCAGCACTGTTCAAATTTTAAAAAAGTATGCTACACACAGGATTTCATGTTTTTATGTCCATGTATTATGTCATTCCATGTTTCTGCATTTTTATTATTTCCACCAACAATGTGTTTTTTTTCTCTCTCTGGCACAATTCACCACTAACTGTCCGCTACATGGTCTCGTCTTGCTGTTTCAGTGCTATCAGCAAAACTCAAAGAGAACAAGAAAAACTGGTTTGGCCCCAGTCCTTACGTGGAAGTGACAGTCGAAGGCCAGTCCAAAAAAACTGAGAAATGCAACAACACCCACAGCCCCAAATGGAAGCAGCCGCTCACTGTGTGAGTCAAAGTCTTTCCAATAATACCAGAACCATTTAATGTTTGATCACATGTATGATCATCAGAATGTAACTATTCTGTTGCTACACATAAAACAGATAATTCCGGTGTAACCTGTGTGGAATAATATTTAAAATGCAAAACACATAGAACACACAGTGAAGGTTGATATTTGAATCTTCACAGAAAACATCTAAGAGTCAATTTTACTTAGCTTTTTGAGAGACACCTTTCCTTTATGTTTTTATTTTTATTTTTTTTAATTTTTTTTATCTTATCTAATTTATCTGTTAATTGTTTTTTATTGTTGATCCTTTGATATGTCTGCAGAGAAACAGTACCCCACATTTTTCACTGCATGTATCTCTGTGCATGTGACAAATAAAAATCCTAATTGTCTGCCCCTTAAAAGTGAGAAGATGCTTTAGTTGAGCAGACCCTGAGTTGACTCACATTTTGTGAGTTAATTTACTGCCCTTATTTTTTTAACTGCCTCTGCATAGGGAAATGCAGGAGCAACATCATGGCATGCTTTAAACTTGATAAACTGTGTCTCAAACTAAAGTCACCGAACCACAAAGCTAACTCTGATAGAAGTAGAGACAGGTGATGGTGAACAAGGGCAGCATAGGGTGGACTATGCGAGCCAGGGCAGCGTGACTAGTTTCTGTTGGCCGCTGCGATTCCTGAAGCTCCGGTGTCTGGCGCTGTCAGCAGCCTGGCAGGAGAGACAGCGGGGGGGTTAGGATTTCATATCTGAGCTGTGGCCAAGATGCCAACTTTTACTTTCTCTGACTGCCTGGATGTCTTTCAAGGAAATCTTAGGACACTAAAAATCACAGTTTAGCACTTGTTGAATAACAGTCTATGAAGTAATCTGAAACTATTGTCCTCCGGTCTATGTTACAAAGTGAACAAGACAGAAAATATTTTCTTTGTCATAAGAGTTTGATTAACAACATCTTTGAAATCATTGCCAATCACTGCTCGTCTCTGTAGCTCTTCACACACAAATTGACATTTATTAAGTTATTAATCAATAGTGTTGGATCATGAATCTGGATCTGACAATCTGATAATGATTTAGCAACTGCGGGCCACAGTGTGGAAACCCTGAATGTAACATCAATATGTATATGTTACATATGTATATTGGCCCCCAAAAATCCAAATCTCTCTCTAGAAAAAAATTCCACCTTTTAAATTGAATGGTTGGTGTAAGATATGAACTTTATCAAGATGTATTAATGCGGCAGCCCTGAATTACCAGCGTTTAGTTTTGGGACGTGTAGCTCTGAGTGGAGGATAATGGTGCACAGAGTAAAGAAAATATATGCTATCTCCAGGGGGTGGTAATATGCTGCATTTTAATGTAGAATGCCCTTAGCGGTGAGAGAGTTTGTCCTGTTCATTGACATGAATTGTATTTCAACACAAATACTGTACACTTGGTGCACTCACACCTTTTGACTCCCTACAGTCCAACATATTCACACATCTGATGTCCACTTAATTTTAGCCTGTGCGGGACCTTCTGCCGTGCACAGTGACCTTCTTAATATAGAGTTCTCCTACAGTTTCTCTTGTACCCAGAGGGCAGAGTTATTATATGTCAAGTGTTTACTATGGGGTGAAATCAGACCTGAGCCCATGTGTCCACAAATGTCTTTTGCTGGAGGCTCTGAGGGAACGAGATAAACAACCGTCATAGTGATGGTTACAGACACTTATTGTCCCTGAATACCTTCTGAATCTCATTGTTCATGTTTTCCTCTCACCAAAAGACAACGATGTATGAGTTGCCCTCACAGACACTGTGGCCTTCACCTCTTTACCAGCTTATTAGGTTTTTCACTACACCGTCTAAACAGTGAATTATCAGCATTTATAGTTGAGGACAGTGATGTGTCTCAGGATATCCAGTGTGTGGCTTTACTTATTCTTGTTGCTGTCAACCATTCCAATTCATGACACAATATCATTTAGACCAATTCTTCATGAATTGATGGTGTTAGAGCTTAAACTTGTGATGAATAAAATGTTGGGAAAGAGAGTGAGTCCCTCGAGGGTGTTTTGAAATCAGAGGCTCAGCAGACAAAAGGACGTCATCACTCTGTTTTTCATTTAAAAGTACAAACGCACTGCATGAATCAACTGAGCTGTTTGTTTCACCAGGATTGTGACTCCATTCAGCAAACTGTCATTTCGCGTGTGGAGCCACCAGACCCTGAAGTCAGACGTGTTGCTGGGCATTGCCACGCTGGACATCAGTGACACGCTCAAAGCTAATGACATGAAAAGTGAGTGTATGCGACCCAGACTCACACACTACACTCATTGACTTTTCATGCCTGTGTGTATGTGTGTGTGCTTGCACAGATACCTTTGTGAGGACTATTATTAGCCTGTATTAGCCTAGAACTTTTTACTCAACCTTCATGAAGTGAAGACATATTGGCTTCTTCTCACAATGGGCTGTTTGAGGGTTAAGACTTGGTTTTAGGGTTAGGGTTATGGTTAGGTTTATGGAATTTGTAGTAAGGCATACTTTGATCATTATAAGATATTTAGTTAACTGTTAACAATCAGTAACCTGATTTATGTTAATTTAATTTTCCTGTATGATTGTGAGCCAGCCTTTGCTGTGAGATGCACAGTTGTTAAGACTAACCAAACCAATACTGACTCTTCTCTTAAAACCAAACTGTAAACAGGGTAAATGTGGTACAATGGTACAGGGAGCCACCTGTTTGATCTGCATTACGAAAATGTCATCATGTCATTTTAGGTCAGTAGATCAGGACCTTTTGTCTCAGAGCTGGGGGTCTAAGTACAAGTGTATGGTACTAATCCAATTAATTTAAACAAATTTGGTGGGAAATCTATGTTGTCCATTTTTTTTGTAAAAATAAATCAGTACGTGATTAGTTTTTTTCTAGTATTGTCGGGCTACTTCCTAAGTTTTCTTATTGAGGATCTTGTGGCTGTTCTGATGTTGGATCTTTTGTCAGTTCAGCAGTTCTGACCTTTACTCCCCCAAATGCCTGTTCTCCTTTTTATTTATTTCAAACTGCTCTTGAAGCAGCCAGAAAATTGCATCACTTCCTGCACCCTAGAGTTTTTGGAAAATATTTTGTTGTTGTCATTCAGGTGCTGTGTTACAGAAGTGAAACCAAAAAAAGGGAATTAAAACTGTTATTTTAAAAGTTTGAGACAGTTGTGGCCTTTGTAAGAACATCACTACACTACAGAAATTATTTCAGTGGCGGTTTATCAAACTTTTTCCAGAGTAAATAATACATAATTGGTGTGCTAGTCTTTACATTTCTGAAGGGAGTGTGTTTGCATACATGTCCCATTATGATGCATACACCTCTTAATTATACAAGATTTCACCCATTTGTAATAGTGAAAAAAAGATTTTAAAAAATAAACATGTGGCAGTCAGTGGTGTTGTTGGAGCTGGCCACCAGAATTAAATCAATGTGTGGGAAACACTGCGGTAACATATTTCAGTTGTTACTGTTTTCCTCTGACCATCTTGCCTTTTGTCTCACTGTAGTCTCTGAGGTGGTGCAGACCTTACAGCTGTGTGCAGACAGAGAACAGACAGATGTGGTGGGAGATCTGTCTGTCTGCCTCGACGGCATGACCGTTGACCCCGAGATGTTCGCCCTGTCCGAGGCTGACCATCACAGTGAGTCACAGAAGAGCCCCAAGCTGTATAAAAGCCTATTGAATATTTTTCAGGTTTATTTGTCGTAACATCTGTAAAGGATACAGTGAATAGAGGCCCTTGTCTCGTTAGAGAAAACTTGGAAGCCAGTAAACAAGCTGATTTATTGATGGTTTCAACTGAGATTATGCAATTTTAGATCCTTGAAGGAAATTAAAGCCGGGTTATCACTACACTACTTTCAAAGTGGGCAGATTATTCTGCGGTGCACACTACAAGTCTTCCTGACGTGCGATCGGGAGTGTTGCAGTCTTTGTGATCTCACACTGTACGACTGAGTGGGAGAAACCCCCGACTGGTCTCCAAACTACGTTGAATTGCAAAATCCCACAACAGAGAGTCAGAGGGATCCTCCTGCTCTTCTGTGTCATCCTGCTACAGAATGACTCTTAGAGCTGGAGGAGACATGAAACGCGTCAGTTTACATCAGAGTTTTAAAGAGAAGAGTGCATCTCAGGGTTCAGAGAGAAAACTAACCGAGCCTGACCCAAACCTGACAGGTGTTATGTTGTTTCTGTCCAAACCAGACATGA
Source organism: Hippoglossus stenolepis (assembly GCF_022539355.2). Lineage (NCBI taxonomy): Eukaryota > Metazoa > Chordata > Actinopteri > Pleuronectiformes > Pleuronectidae > Hippoglossus > Hippoglossus stenolepis. The sequence goes on along the minus strand of NC_061488.1, from coordinate 21,649,640 downwards.
ACCCGATGCAGTCAATGTAGCTGCACTGAGTCTGTCACCCTGTCCCTCACACACAGGATTTTTGGCTTGATTTCCCCCATTACTGATATGTGTAGTGTAAAAAACCATGGGACACCTCACCACTATATGCACCTTCACCACCCTCACCCCGTGCTGCACTCAGATTGGCTGGAGTTATCGCTGAGTGCAACTAGATTTCCAGCAGGGTTTAGTATTGTAACATTAGATTTGCTTTTGCTTGGCTGGTTGTGTTATATGTGAATAGGAACTCCTTTTTTTAGCTTCATTCATCTTGTGTTTGTATTTCAGGTACATCAAATGGGGAATCACAACCTAACGGGGATCATGCCCAAAGGTACAGTACCTATCCTCATATTCACTCCAATTTTACTTCAGTCTCATTTCTAGCTTTTTTCCCTGTTTTGTGTATCTACATCCACTCTCACTCTTCACAGGCCGAGTCGAGACAGCTCTCCAGCTGTGGATGGCGTGGAGCACAGGTCCTCTCCCAGTGCTCGGAGGTCAGTGAGCGCCTCCGGGTCTCCCTTAGTGTCATCAGGGGGCTCAAAGCCTCTACGACCACCCAGGCCCTCTAGACCTCCTCCTCCGACTCCCCGCAGACCCACCTCTTCACCAGGTCAGACATTTACTGAAGGAAGGTTCTGATCTGTTGTAAACACTTTTCTGCTGAGAACTAAGAACAGGAGAGAAACTAGTTCAAGTGCGCTTCTTCTTACACTGACTTTGTGTCACAATTTAATTAATTTCAAAAATGTACCCCAAAGGCTAAATTGGGCCAACACTCTCTCTGAGTGACATTGTTTGAACGATCAGTTTACTGTAATATGAGCCATAATCACGTACAGCAATGTCGTTTGGAAACGGAAATAGTGAGGCTGAAATGTGTTGTGTTATGTCTGGGAAGTTAAAACATTGGTTTTGGGTTAAGGGTCAAGTTTAATGTTATTACTTTGCCAACTTGAGCTGCAAATCTGGTCTACCTTGACAAAGGGAATTAGTATTCTTGTAATGTGTCTTACACGTGTTTCCTACCAACATAACGACAACCTGTGATCATCTGGTCCTGGTCTGAGGATCTACACTTAACTTTTCACTGATTCTGATTCTTTCCTCAGCGTCTTCCAGCAACGGCTCTGCACCACCTGATGGTAGTGATGCCCAGTCAGGTTCAGACACACCAGTACGAACACCTGCATCAGGACCCTCATTGACCCCAGAATCCAGTCCATCGGCAGGCTCAGACAGGAACTCCACACCGGCCTCCAGCGCAGGAGCGACAGCAACCAGACCGCCAACCACCAACCCACCAACCACCAACCCGCCAACCACCAACCCAGTGGTCACACCCAGGGTCCCTGCTGTCAATACCGGCCCACTGCCCCTGGGGTTGGCTCTCATTTTGTTATCTTTGCTATAGAGCTTATGGTACAGTACAGTGGATGGAGTAGTGTCATGCTGAGCAATATTGATTATTATTATAATGTCCAGCAGATGATTATATACTTATTTAAATGTTTTCGCTCTGCTAGCAAATCAGTATTAATATGATGGTTTTAGTATCATGTTACCTGTTTGTAGAACACCACACAGATGTGTCTGCACATTCATTACATCAGTGAGTTTGTCACTCGGAGCATTTCACATTTTTCCTGGGGTTGTAACTAAACGCCTTAAATTCCCTTTTTGAGTTATTCCAGTGTCGTCATTGTCATCAACACTGCGACCTTCACTGGCTTTTTGCTGCTTTTGCAGCAGGATGAGTCATCGCTTCAAAGCTCCTTTAAATCTCTACTTATGTCATGCACCACTACCTAATGTCCTGAAGTTTACTGTCGATGTTTCATCTAGGTGGGAACAGAGGGTGGATCCGAATGGGAGGATGTATTTTGTCGATCATGTGGAAAAGAGAACGACGTGGGAACGCCCTGAACCATTGGCTTCTGGGTAAAAAGTCCTCCTTTGATCTGTCTCCTCTCAGATGCAGATAGTAGGTTAATAGGACTGTAAAATAGTAAGTAAAATAAGACGGCCTTTCCATCTTTAAAGATATGATTACTGGTACAGTACATGCAGTTGACATTTTCTCACACAAATCCTGTAGCTAGTGATGTGTGTGAGCTCCACCTGCACATGACCATCTTCAGGCCTCGGCGGCCAGGGACTGCAACAGATAAACAAAAGGAACCATTGTAGATTTCTACACCAGGAATTTTCATATTCATTCATTTTGTCTTTAGCTGGGAGCGTCGTGTCGACCAGATGGGGCGAGTCTACTTTGTCGACCACATCACAAGAACCACCACGTGGCAGCGCCCCACAATGGAGACGGTGCGGAACTACGAGCAGTGGCAGCACCAGCGCAGCCAGCTGCAGGGTGCCATGCAGCAGTTCAACCAGAGGTTCATCTTCGGGGTGAGACATCCTCTTTGTAAAGTCGTACTGTTGTGGTGATGTGGGCATCTGGAAGTGTTTTACCTCCGTAAGATTATAATGTTAGGAAAGATCAAGTTTATAGTCCAGTTACAGTATTTACAGTGTGAAGTAAACTGTTTTTGTTTGTGATATAACTGTTAATGTCAAACTCTACAGATTCTCAAACAGCCATGATTTATTAATGTGAACTATTCTGCTTTTCTGCTGTGTAGCTACAAGATCAGGTCACAGCCACTCAGAATAAGGAGTTTGATCCTCTTGGGCCTCTGCCGCATGGATGGGGTAAGATCATTAAATCCTGCTGTCCACACTACTCCAGAGTTTGAGCAGCTAAAACACAGAAGTTTGAAAACGCTGCTGGCCACCGTTTTAGTCTGGACGGGCAAAAAAAGAGAGGTTTGGAAACAAATATCTCGCTGATTGGATCTTCAGTCATGACGTAGCCTTCACTGATTTGTCAGGCCCCTGGGCGTAGGAGACAAGTCATCCAGCTGCATTTTCAGCCTTACATGGCACTCGCATGCCTCCCCAGTAGACGGGGATAAAAACTGTTCCAAAGCTAAAATGCTTGTGTGGATGAAAATCGATTAGTTTGGATATAGCCTTGGTTATAGTTGAATTTCTTTTTGGTTAGGCAAACCACTTGGGCAGTTGAGAAAAGGTTTTAAAACTTTTGAATACTGTGGTGATGAGAAATGACACATCTGTATTTAACTGGAGGGCTGCATCTAATGTTTCTTCCTGTGCACCAAAAACAGAAACACCAAACATTTCTTATTTTATTGCCATTCCTTGATTTGACCAAGGACCATTGGAGACGGAGTGTGTTTATCTTATCTGAGCTTATTATTACCCAAGTTCATTATACACTCCTGGGACCTTTTTTTCTTAGACTGGGCCTTGATGTACTCCAGGGAGTGTTTGCTATCAGCAGCAGCAAGTTTGTCTCTGTCTTACAGCCATGTTAATGTACAGTGGATGTTTGCCACAGGACTCATTTGCATTGTTCAATATGAATTTGTTAAACACCAGCATTAGTGCTTATCTTTGTTTATGGCGACACATTTACTTTGTATTCCACAAACATACCACAGGAACCAACTATTAAATTAACCTTAAAGTTTAAAGTTTGTCATGTGCTCACTATTGAGTTTCCACCTCTCTGCATTGGACTTAATAATCCACCAATTGTTACTGTGTTTTTCAGAGAAGAGAACAGACTCCAATGGCAGAGTTTATTTTGTACATCACCCCACACGCTCAACACAGTGGGAGGACCCACGTACACAGGGGTGAGTTTGTGTGTGCGTGTGAATGTCCCTTTGCTGTCACATCAGATAACATACTATAATTTTGTATGATGTCATTTTTAAAAAGACGTTTTCTGAAATAATCCATCACTGAATATTGACCTGATCTCATTATTGTAGGTTGCTCAATGAGAAGCCACTTCCAGAGGGATGGGAGATGAGGTTCACCGTCGATGGCATTCCCTACTTCGTAGACCACAACAGGAGATCCACCACCTACATCGACCCTCGCACTGGAAAGTCCTCACTGTACGTCCTCCACCATATTGTTTTCCACCTACTCAAAATCTGAAAAAAAAAGAATCTGTATGATTTCTCGAATTAAAGAGGAATCAAGTCATTGGTAGGCTGTGCTTACTGTGGTTACAAAGTACACAGCTTCACACTAGAAGAAGTTTTAAGATTTATCGTTCTGGATCAATGTATAGATATTAAAGTAAGAACATAGATAAACATCGATTCATACTTCCATATTCCACATCAATGAGCCTTTATTTGAGATGTGTGTTGCAGTGAACTTTTGCGCCTCCCTCGCGCTCAAGGTGGTGCAGCCTTCTCCCGTGTAGCAGCTGAGAAAAATACAAAAACAACACTGCCGGAAAAAAGCAAAGAAACACACAAACAAAATAACACAATCACCGGCTTGCTTCCTCCAGCAGCACCACTTCGGGCATGTGTGCACCCCTTTGGCCCGACAAACCGGTTGTTTTACCATAGTTTCCTTCAGAATTAGTCACGACCAGCCAGCGGACTGCGGAATTACACCCTTACTCACTGTTAGAAAGCTAGTGCAGATACTCAACAACCAATGAAAAGTCAGTGTATTCAAATATAATAGACTGTAATAATAATACTGCCTTGTAAGTTCTTTGCTTTAGAGCAAGGCCTTTAGGCGTTAAACGTTTGTAATGGTAGAAGCAAAATCTTACTCATAGCACCAGTGTTTCTATAACATGAACATGTTTCCTGTTTTTAATGACATTATGAGAAATGATGATTGACACAACAAACGTGATTTATCTGCTTCAACCCGATGGGGATCTCCTCTGAAACTAGAAGCTCCTTCATACCTATTCTCTAAACTATACCTATGATACATGTTTCCTGGAGCCACTGACGGTGACTATCTGGCTTAAGTATTTTCGGTACTTTCCGTGCCAGAAATGAATGAGTCATGTTTCTCCTGCCAGAGAGAATACCAGCCAGACTGTCAAGAAAGAAATAATTAGCTGAACTAATAACGCTAATATTAAGATATAATAATATATAGATAGTTTTCTGTTTCTTAGTGTAGTCTGAATTAGAAGGTTTCATTGTTTAATATATATCCCTTTCCTCTGTCGTACCAAGTCATTGTCTGTGAAATCCCTCTCTATTTTTAGAACCAGAGACGCGTTACCTTGATGTGACGAATAGGTCACCTCGTCACACCTCAGTTGACAAATGATAATAACCTGGGAGCGTAACATAACTTGAGAGTAATTTTTTAGGTTTGGTCACAGCGGAAGTGGAAAAACCAGTTGGGTGACTGGGGATGAGAATGTGACAGTAACTTCCTGGAAACAAATATCAGCTTCAGATAAGATTAAAAAAAACAAAACCTGTATAAGTATCTGTTTATATGTTTTAAAACACATTAAGAGTCTGTGTGTTTCTTTTCCTTCACAGTGAAAATGGACCTCAGATCACATACGTGCGTGACTTCAAGGCCAAAGTACAGTACTTCAGATTCTGGTGCCAGGTAGGGCTCGCTGTTTGTCAGGGTTCTCTGAATGATTTTTCAGTTACACCATTCAAAGTTGCGTCGTACTGCAGTTGTTTCACAGTGGCTATGTTCAAAGCACAAATACACATGCCCCCCCACATCTATACAAACTTGCAGGAATTTAGCTGAAGCGCACTCTTAGTCCAGTCTGGTCTGGCCTTCCTGCTCTTTATACGTGTTTGTACCAACCTTAAACACACACAGACCTGCAGCACTTCATACATCCTTGAATTGGCATACAACACTCTCTTGGATTCACATCACTGAAAAGAGAGTAAAGAGAGAGTCTTAAGGTCTTTGCACACCAAGTCCGTATTTTTCATCTGAAATTATCACACGTTTAAAAAAGAAAAATACCACCTCATGTTTTGTCAATAACATTTGCACACTGAAATTCTCCTTGTTCCTGACAGCTTCTTAGGATTGATGGACCCAATGTTGTAATTTTCTTTTTTCAAGAAGAGAAAACTGCTCGACTCCATTTAATGCAAATTTTCAGAACAAATACAATAACGCATTAGACTTGGTCTGCAAGGTTTCAGCGCACAAGGATTTTTGTTGGATGATGGGTTAAAAAAAAAAATACAGTTGAAAATACAGACTTGGTGTCCAAAGATGTTTATTCTAAATTAATTTACTCATCATAATAAACACTGACCCTTGCAATCTCTTTTCTGCAGCAACTGTCAATGCCTCAACACATCAAGATAACAGTAACCAGAAAAACCCTCTTCGAGGACTCCTTCCAGCAGGTGAGGTCAGACACTCGGTTCACAGAACTCCAGCCAGATGTGCTTTTACTGAGCCTGTGGCTTTGTTTGCTGCTCAGAAAATATGCCTCAGTAGCTCAAGTGATGTTGTCCTGGTCACTGCCCTTTTCTAGTGCACTTTAAAATCAGTACAATAACCACAAACAGTAGGGTGTGTGCTGAAAAACATCTTAAGTTATGCAACTTCATAATTTTAGTAGTAATGATGATAATAATAATAACAGTACATTTTCCACAGGCACAGGGCCACAGCCTCATGTCTCTTATTACCTCTGCACTGCACTTATCAACCTGCCCATTTGTAGTTTGACAACTTTCAATTGGGCCTATTTTACCAAGAATTATGTCTTATCATTATAACTATTGTTACTATTACTATTGTATTTATAAGGTTTATTAAAAGTGCATTTAGCAGTAGTATATTTTAAGTGTCAAGTAAGTAAATTAATGCAGGTCGTCATTTTAAGATAAAGAAGCAGATATAATTAAAAGTAAGACGTTGAGGCAGAACAGTGCTCAGCCGGGGGCTTGGGAGTATCCCCCACTCCTGCCAGGTAACTATGACCCTGGGCAACTCCGGATAAGGAGAGTTTGGTTCTAAAACCCATGCTGTGCGTTGATGTGAGCTGGTATTGCTCTACCTCCCGCTCCAGCTCATGTTTGTTCCCTGTCAGAGATGGGACATTCCATGTCTCTAAAGCTTGTTTGCGATGCCGGGGGTCCATCATTGAATGGAAATCATGATAATCAAAAATTTGAATCTATAGTTTACATGTGAAACCTCTCAACTTGTCTAACACATGTGCGTGAAACTGAGATTTTTGTCTTAGAGACGTAAAAGTATCCTGTATTTTTAATGCGCTTTTTCTTTCTATTTACGCAATTACTTAAATTCTTATCTCTTAATCTTAAAAAGCATTGTGTAATTGAGTTATTGAGTCATATGTAAGCAATGGGATTTTTGTCAGACTGATGTTGGACAGTCTCAGGTTAAGCATTGATAAATTCATGAAGTCATTTTGGCAGCAGTGTTGAACTCATTGATTTACTTTTGCTGTTCAGTATTAAATGGTGTGGTGATGGATTTTAGAGTAATTCCTTGTAGCAGTTGTGAGAAAAAAAGTAATATCCTCGACAAAGGTACTGTTGTGTGATACAGTGAGTGAGCCACATGTCTATCATCACATTGTCTCTGCTTTAGATTATGAGTTTCAACGCTCAGGATCTACGAAGGAGACTATGGATCATCTTCCCTGGTGAAGAGGGCCTTGATTATGGAGGCGTTGCCAGGTAAGTTAGAAAATGACTGAGTATGATATGATGATATGTGTGCAATGTGTCGTTGTGTTTCATGGATTTTCTTATTTGAAGCTACTCAAATTTGAATGCTCCTGATTCTTTAATATGTCAGCTAGTTAGTGACATCAGCTGTGTCCCAATTCAGGGGCCGCTTCAGAGGCTGAACCGAAAAGAGACTTCTGGTCTAGAGAGACTTTCCGTGATCAGCATCACCAGCTTGTCCTTATTGCTGTTGCCTAGCAGCAGAGCTGCAGTTGGACATGACAAGAAAGTTTTAATGCCCCATGGTTTTTAAAAATGTATACCGTTAGCTGTTTGGTTGAGATGAAGCATGATACTCACAAGCATCGGATGTCTCATCGCTTGCCGGCTCCATTACCTTTTTGAAAAACAGTTTCTCTCTGAAACACAGCAAATCTTTGTATAGCTTGGGCCGGGAAGGATCCACCCATTGGAACCTTTGTTTCTTGGGATGAAAGGACACATTTGTTGGCCGCATTTGAAGGAGCCTACAAAAATCTGTCTAGTTGCGCAGGTGTGACGCAATCGGTCTTCAAATGCAGCCTCTGAAGGATACGGTCTGTGGTCTTTTCTCATTTGTGTTGTCTCTTCTTGTGCAGGGAGTGGTTCTTCCTGTTGTCCCACGAGGTCTTGAACCCCATGTACTGCCTGTTTGAATACGCCGGTAAAGATAACTACTGTCTCCAGATCAACCCCGCCTCCTACATCAACCCTGACCACCTCAAGTATTTCAAGTTCATTGGACGCTTCATCGCCATGGTTTGTCATTTTATCATTTGCTAGTTATAGGTTTTTGTATTGTAAAGAGACAAATTCCAAAATGTGAAAGAAGTGTTATCAGACAATTTAACAGCTTGTGTTCCTCTATCAGGCTCTTTTCCATGGCAAGTTCATCGACACTGGTTTCTCGCTGCCATTTTACAAGCGCATCCTAAACAAGCCATTGGCCCTGAAAGACCTGGAGTCAGTAGACCCTGAGTTCTACAACTCCCTCATTTGGATCAAGTGAGTACACAGATCACTGTGTGGTCAGAAGAGGTTGCATAATACATTTGTTTAAAGACTTCATGAAACAGAGCTATCAAAGCTATTTGATCCTGCATTTATGTGTCCTGGAAAAACACATAGCTATGGAGGGAACTGTTGCCGATATTGATTGGCGTTAACAGTAACTCACAGCGCTAAATCTGAATCACACCACCCTCAGTAACTGGTACCTCAACAGATATGTATTAGGCAGATAACAAAAGATAGATGAACTATTAACACAGAGAAACAGGATTAAAAATGGGGAAATGTATTTGTCCTTTCATGGGGGCTTTAAGTTATGAGTTGAAGGTTGAAGTGAAGCAGGGTTTTCGCAAGGTCTTAAAAAGTCTTAAAAAACCTAAATCACCAGAGATTTAGTTCTTAATAGGTCATAGATATGTTAAAATATTAGGTACTAGGTCTTAATTATTTTACTGTTAATTAAACACGACTTTCGTAACACTTAAAAAATTTGTGAATATTTTGGCAGCATTCAAAAGTTTGTAATGTCTTTGGGTGTAGTTCTTTCTCAGCGATACAGATATTAGCACGCTGTTGTAAAACTACAAACAAAACCAACTTGGAACTGATAACTGATACAAACATCCTGGTCAGAATTGATGTCAGTACACTCGGCTTGGGTGTTAAAAAGAATTTGGATACCTACGGTCTCTGCCTGTAGTTTGAGAGATAATGTTGCATTTTGAGGATTATTTTCTACTCGGCTACTTCATTACTTACTCTTCAATTTTGATGAAGATGAGTTGTGTAACTGTCTGTGCTGCTGTAAAGGGACAACGACATTGAGGAGTGCGGGCTGGAGATGTTCTTCTCTGTTGACAAGGAGATCCTGGGGGAAATCACCACCCATGACCTGAAAGAAGGAGGTGGAGACATGCTGGTCACAGAGGAGAACAAGGAGGAGTACATCAGGTGGGTTTTTATTTGATATGAATTTGAATTCAATGCATTATAAATCACACTGTAGAATCTATGTTAGGTTGGTTTCTAAGGTCACATGAGCCCATGTGAGAAAAAAGCAGGAAATTCTCCAGAGAATTCATCGTGAGTGACTGGGCGCATTGATGACCTTTCAAATTTTCGACAGATGCAAAAATTAAAAAAACTAAAAGAATTCACATACCTCCGGATGATAGAACGAGATTCAAGAGTTTTTGGTGATAAGGGTGGATGCTGGTGTCAAAGTGCTGAAAACAAAAACATGTGATCTCTGCAGTGGAATTTATCCACTGCCTCCAAAATGCTGTGCCACCCCTCACCGGAACACTCCGGAGATTCCTGTGTTGTTGTGAATGCGTCTGCTGCATTGTTCATATGTGAAAGACAAACTCTGGAGAAAGTCCGGACCCAGTTTTGTTGACATTCTGTGGAGTTCATGTCTGAAAACAGCTTTAGTCAACATGCTGTCCTCTGATGTCATGGAGACTGTGTGTTTGTGGTCGTCCCACACAGGCTGGTAGCAGAGTGGAGGCTGTCCAGAGGAGTGGAGGAGCAGACACAGGCCTTTTTTGAAGGCTTCAATGAGGTCCTCCCTCAGCAGTACCTGCAGTACTTTGATGCTAAAGAGTTGGAGGTATGAACCTGACAACTCTGTCATTCACACGATTCATGATGTGCTATGAGATGCACTAAAGAGACCTGACGAACACCTGGATTGCACATACTGGACGGTAACAGCTTCATGAGGTGAATACAATGATGCACATGAGTTATGTAAATAACTTGCATCCTGTCACAGGTGATGCTGTGTGGCATGCAGGAGATCGACCTCGCAGACTGGCAACGAAACACCATCTACAGACATTACGCTCGCAGTAGCAAACAGATCGTCTGGTTCTGGCAGGTCAGTGAGCTGCAGCACTAGTGACATGTTCAAATGTTTTTCTACTGGATCATAGGAGTAAGGTTGGATATATTGTTGGAGTTAAACCAATTTGACAAGTTAAACCCATTGAGACCTGAAAAAAACTGCACTAGGACCTTTATTTCTCAGCCCCTGAAGCAGATTGAAATATTAAGTAAAAACCATTTGAGAGCTTAAACATTTGACCTTTATTGGAAGTCAATGTCGTTGCCTTTACAACTGGATATGACTGGTAAAAACAACAATTATAAACCTTTCTAGCTAATGAAAGATATAAGCATTTCACCCTCCCTACGTGAATTTCAGAGAATCATGATGATTGTTGTTCACGTTTTTAAAATGCTGTCTTTAACAGCTCTAAAGGGTGACGCAAGCAGACATCACACCTCGTCTCAATGGGTTCAATTAATATTCAGAGTTGTAGACAGATGGTATTGTTTGTGGTAGGGAATGGGGCTTCTCTTCAGCTTGGAGGAGTACATTGTAGAACTGTTTGAGGATTCACGGATGACACGGAATAATTCTGAAGTAGCACCACAGCATTAACACAGACCAACACAGTCAATATAAACGTTTCCCCGCTTGTGGTTCTTAACCTATGACTGATTTAATCAATTGTATATAATCTGTGACCAGGTGATATGAAAGTGTTTCTAAATGTTTTCACTTTTCCCTGCAGTTTATCAAGGAGATGGACAATGAGAAGAGAATGAGGCTGCTGCAGTTCGTCACCGGTACCTGTCGCCTGCCTGTAGGAGGCTACGCTGACCTTATGGGTAATTACAGCTGAATAAATGATATATAAATCCAAAAAATGCATCTAAAACCTGTGTCTGGTTAGGCTCTATTCTGTTCTTATTTTTGTGGAAAACAATGTGTCTTTTATATGACTGATTCATTAATGTATGAAACCATCCCCAGTCGTAAGCAGGTTGGAGAATATTTTTGATACTTAAAATTGTAACACAAAACACTGGTCACCTTTTTTTACAGCACTTCTTTTGTTTGTCCCAGTTTTGTTGATGATCATGTTGTGTTCAATCCACCACGATCTCTCACTGTCCCACTGACCTGTGCTTCATTTTACAGGAAGCAATGGTCCTCAGAAGTTCTGTATCGAGAAGGTGGGAAAAGAAAACTGGCTTCCCAGAAGTCACACGTGGTGAGTTCATGCGAACGACTGTAGATTCAAAAGGATGTTAAATCATCGTCGATCAGAACGCTGAAGGTGACATTGTTTCTGAATCGACTACACTGGGGTCTAACCAGGCATGTTTGAAGCAGGTTATTGCTATTGTCTTATTGGCTTGTTGGTTAAAGTCAGTACAAGTGCAGAATCATGGTCTTGTTAGCTGGGGTAGTCTGTGTTACCGGTGTTTGCACAGTGGTCAGGCACATACAGATTATATTACTTGCCGATCGGCCACACCTTCTCTTTCATTTTTAAACTTGCTTTTTCATTTTTGTTTATCAGTGGTAGCACGTACGTCACCAGTTATCAAACTAAGTCTGACGCTGCAGTTGTACAGCGAGTGTCTGCTCCAGGCTGTCACATCACAGAGTAGCAGTCTTATCACGTGATGAGAGAAGAGTTGACTGACGAGTATGATGAGGATTTGATGTTAAAAGAAGTTTTGATATCGGACATGTCAGTGCGTTTGAGACAGAGTGTGCCAGGAACACATTTTTCTGTCTGAACTTGCTTGAGAGAAAACAATCTGAGCCAGATCCCAACTTAACAGTCATTCGTTTTCTTTGTGTCCGGATCGACCAGAGTCTGACACAGTTAATATTAGCTGCTCTGAGTTTGTGTTACATTGTCCCTGACACACGTGGTAATTGCTTGTTTTCTCCTATTTAGTGTAAAAATTCTGCCAAGCCAACGTGAATAGCATTTCAAAAATTGTCCAACCCCTTGGTATCCACACTCTAGTTTGAGAGAGAGAGAGCGAGCGATGCAGAGCACTGCGCACTGCGCACTTTACAATGAAGCAGCACAAAACAATGCAAAGATCTTCAATTATGAGAAGTGGACCATCATGGACAGTCTGGGTAATTAAACAATGCACACAGTGCAGCAGAAGAGTGAAGCAGCTCACAGTGAAATCTACCAATACAGATCTCACTCAGTAAACACTGTACAGACACTGAGCCAACACGCTTCTCCTCCTGTTAAATGTTTGGTGTAATTTGTAACACCGGTGTTGTCACAGGTTTATTACCCAGTGGGAAAAATTCCACACCATGGCATCCCTGTTTCTCAAATCATATTCACAGAGGTATCTAGAATAAACACCAGAGCAAATGGGGTCTGATGTTGATCCAATTTTATTATCTTACTTTCTCAGCTTTAACAGACTGGACCTGCCGCCCTACAAGAGCTACGAGCAACTAAAGGAGAAGCTGATGTTCGCCATCGAGGAGACCGAGGGCTTCGGACAGGAGTGAGAGAACCCAGGAGAGGTTTAAGAGTGGGTGCAGGAGTCTGAAGGAATAAACGCCACCAGTGTTCAAATCAGGGAGTCTCTTCAGAGTCGGGGAAGGGTTGTTTTCTGTGTTCATGCTCATGCATGCATGCACCTGTACGCTACTTGTACGGGTGCATCAGCAAGACTGCATGTAGTACCACAGCAGGATTTGGGAAGTGGCTGTCGACCGTTCACACCACGTTCATGGCAGATGTGAAAATGTTATATGTCTTCTAAACCAAAACACAGAAGCTGCTCCTGTCTCTCTGAATGTGTGGCAGTTTATGCATGGGATCCTGAAAGCCCGACCCCTGCGACACCTGTCTGATGGGACCGCAGTAGTTTCCCCTTCCACACACGTGATCATGTAACGGCATGCAGTCAAGTTCTCAGATCTCATAAGCAGCAACCTGATTTTTTTCTTTTAAAGTAGCTCGGCTTTAAGACGAATTTTAAAGCAAAAATTGTGAGGGTGCACTTCTTCTTTTAAACTGGATTACGTTTCACCAAAAAGTTAATTCTGTTGCTCTAAGATTGTTTGGATTTTTCCTTCATGAATGACATTTCTCTTCAACCCCTTTAATCTCTCACATGTTTATTTGTATGTCTCATGATTGAAGTGGATCATGATTTTATAAGAGTGCTCCAAATTAACACTTAAATAACAACGTTCGCGCTTCAGAAATTATGAGTTGGGAGAGAAACAGATTTGTGTTCCTGCTTCTACAGTGTTGTATCTGTGAATGACTTGATTGTGAAAAGTGTTGTAACCTCCATTATTTATAGTGGTGGAAGACTTGAGCAGAATTTAAACTGACCCTAGTTTTATAGGGCCAGAGGCTGGACCGGGCGAGACGTCCTAGATTAGAGCGCTCTGGGAGAATCTTCTAGATTATTCATCTTGAGATCAGCTGCAGATATTTTACACCATCCTCCCGTTGTGTTCTTGTGAACCAACCAGGGTGAAGAAAGTATTTTTAGACACAATGTGAGTTCAAGATCAGAACATTAAAGCTTTCCAAAACACAAGTGAAAAACACCAAATTCAAGTCAAACCAAATCAAAATGAACATTTTGATTCATGCTTTACAAGCAGAAACTTCATGTGGCTCTTCACACACGTGTAGCATTTGAAGGTTAGTGATGGAGATGTTTGCTTATTTTAACTGTTTGTCTCATATCAAACCACAAAATTAACAGGAGCAATAAATGGTATTTTAAAACCATTGTCTTCCAATCTGAGTATTTTCACATCTAACAGACAGAATTCCTCTTAAGTCAAAAATTAATATCTGACACGTGTGAAATGATAAGATTATGTGGTTATGCTTTTATTTTGATTTTAATAGTTAATAGTTTAGGGTTGTCAGTCCTGTTCTTGCGAACGCGATATTTCAGGAACTCCCTGAGGGAATTTCTCACGGTGACCTTGCAAAACGTCTTTTTGGCCTCTTTAACCTGATATCGTGAGTCCCCCTTTAAATAATTTCTCCAAATTTCGACGAGTGATCACTTGGACTCAAAGATGATTGGATTCGACTTCCGTGGTCTAGGTCATGGGGACCTCATATGAGTGAGGAAGAACAATGTATGTACACTAAAACTGGAGTGGTTGGTGGAGGGATACAACCACAGTGGAACATGTGACGATTTTTGATAAAGATTGTTTCTCAACACCCAACACTGTGTGTACAGAACAGTGTTTATGATATAATAACTGTGAATACTGGTTCCTTTTGGCAAACGTTGAACAGCGTCTATCAACAGTACCAGTGGTGTGCTTGCTCATTTTGGAGGTTCCTCTTGAATTATTTGTTCGACCAAGAACACAGGTTTGGTTACTCTCAGCCTTTAGGACGCTTTATTTCCACCCTCAGGCATCACATGTCTTGTTTTAGCAGCTTGATGCGAGATGGTGATGATGAACCACTTCAGGTTTATGGACAAAAATAATTGTTCTCATGAAGAAACTGCACTAGTGAGGAGAAGCTGATGACGTGACCTGATTCTCTGGCTTATCGTGACTTTATGGACGATAATGAAGTCAGAGACAAAGATGTGATATAACGAATGTATCCTGATGAAAAGATGATTGGTAATCTCATTAACATTTTTTCTTGCCTCCCCTAACACAGAGTGTTGGTTTAAACTTGTTCTGGGTCGATGACATAATAACATCCTGAGTATATAGTAGTTAAGTGAATATGTAAATATGATAATTCACTTTTTTATTTATCTGTTCTGCAGAATGCTCCATGCACAACTCAACCACTGTCTCTCTCCTGTATATTGAAAACAAGTTGTAAATGGTGTCAATAACAACAATTTCTTTTGTAAAAGAATGGTTTTAATAAGAGGTTTACGGTTACTCTATTTTCTTTTCCCTGTTTAATTTCTGATGTACATGAAAGATGTGTAATATAGAAATTGTCACCTTAATAAATTAAATCAAAATAAACTGTTTGTTGCTTGGATGAATAAAATAATTTGTCATTTACTCTTATATCAAGATATGAAATTTTGTATTGGTATTAAATGATCGCACAATAATGGGTTGGGGAAGTGAACAATCCCAAATAGTTAAGGCTGACAGCAGCCTATTATTATGAATCCCTATTATTATATTGTGTGTATTAACACATTGTGGAGAATATGTAAGGGGACATGCAGGGGGAATGATTAGCGGCTGCTAAATCTGACGTGTTTGCTGTGCCACATTTTCTTTTGTTTGGGTCTAATCCGGTTCAGTGTGCAGTGCGAGCATGAGGACAGTCCCACAGGAGAAGGTGGAGCGAAGGACCCCTCCCCAGAACAGGAGTCGGGTATTTTCAATCTATAATCAAAAACTGATTAGTGGCTGTCACTATAAAGATAAAAGAGCAGAGCTGCCTTGGCCTCTTTACCTTCCCAGCGCTGAGCAGAGTGGATCACTGGACGGACTGGAGGCCGCTGGTCCAGGTAACCGGACCTGGAGAGTTTCTGTGAGACAAGGAAAATAATCCTCGTTCTTTTAGGAATAGCTTCATCAACCACAAAGAGCTCCTCCTCCTCAGCGTGGATTCAGCTGATGTAAAGATGTAACATTCAGTGATTCTCTAAATTCACACAGGATTATTACAGTTGTCTTGATATATTCTGTAGCCATTAAAATGCTTAACATGTTCACTTAAATGATCATAAATACAGTTGATGTTGCCTCATAATAGAAATACTGCACTGGGGTTGTATGCCTCCACAAACCAGTGCAGCTTCACATAAGGTCACTGTGACCTTTGACCACCAAAATCAAATCAGTTCATCCTTGAGTCCAAGAATGGGACATACAGACGGACAGTGCAAAATACATAATGCCTCCAGCCACTGGCCGTCATCAGCACAGAGGCATTAATAGACTTTATAAATGAATTATAACTATTAGAATTGTAATCTGATCTGGAATAATATGCAATAAACTACTAATGATGATGCATATTTGGATATAGCCCTTGTTTAGGGGTTTGGAGCGATTGATCATTCACAACAGTACAAGAGTCAGAGTGGAACTTTACCTAAAATAAATACATGTCACAAATATTCTTTCAGACACTAATGAACTTGAAATAATTTAATTTTTGCTTCATAAAAGTAGAGAACGACCACTTTTGTGCCAAAGAACATAGACGTGGTCAACTGGTTGTCTTGGCGATACAGATTTACAAGGTAACATATTCCACATGTTAACATAAAATAAGTAAAATTTCTGCATAAAGTTTAAATAGCGTTTTAATTTAAAACAAATCTTTTCCCAGACTCAGTTTTTATATTAAATAATGTAGAACTGTGTTTTTTGGATTGTCCGTGTCCAGGAAACGTTCAAAGACGATGCTTCAAACTACAAACACGGCTGCTGCAAACCGTTCTGTCCATTGCTCTGAATCTGCTCCAGTGCAACGCTGCCATGTTCCATTCCGTCATCTTCCTCCTCCTCTTCTCTTTCTGTCTGTGCTTCGATGGTGGTGAGAGACATGGCAGCCTGACAACCCTCGTCAGTCCTCTCCTCATCATCCTCCTCCTCCTCATCATCCTCATCCTCCTCCTCCTCCTCCTCCTCATCCTCCTCCTCCTCCTCATCGTGTCTTTCCACCTGCTCGTCGCTGTCCTTTAAGCTTCCATCTTCTTCCTCTTCTTCGTCGTCCTCGTCGTCGTCGTCGTCTTCGTCTCCCCCAGCATCGCCTGGCCTCTCCACATCTGTTAGGAACCCACTACACCTCCCATCATCCTCCTCGTCCTTCTCCTCCTCCATCGACGCTCCTCCGAGCTCGCCTCCCTCTGCCTCTCCGGCCCCTCCTTCGCTTCCTGTCCCGTTCCCCGCCGCCGGACATTTGTGATCCCTGTAGTAGCTGTGCCTGGTGAAGCCCTTGTTGCAGGTGGAGCATCTGAAGCGGTAGTTGTCGGTGTGGGACTGCTGGTGCTCGAGCATGTGAGCCCGGCGGCTGAACGCCTTTTGACAGAAGAGACACTTGTAGGGTTTGATACCTGGAGAAGAGGAGTTTATACGAATAAAGAGGGTTAACCTACACTGGAAAAGATTTTTTTTTTTGTACCTATTTCACACTATCAGGTTGATTCAACTCATGTAATGTAGGTTGTGTATGCGTTTTGCCTAAAACGGTTATAAAACTGCATTCACAGGTGTAAACTGGACTTGTGTTCCTGGAGTCAATGAGGCTACATCCATACAACAAGGTTTTCATTTGAAAACGCATCAACTCTTCTACATATAGGGCGTCCTCACTACTCCAGCTAAAACTGAAAAGTTGGAAAACACTGCTGGACCCATTTTAGTTTGAAAACTCCAGGAGATGTTTGGAAACAATGATGGAGACCCACAGAGCTGATTGGGTCTTTTCTTGTCATGATGCAGCGTATTCATCAGGCTCCTATCACATTTAACTGTTGTGCAGTTACATTTTGCATTCGATTTTTTGCCATTGCTACTCCTGGTTTGTAGCTTAGCTCTTTCTGCGAATAACCAAATATTTCCTGTTTACACTGGGATGCTCAGTGGTCATGTGATGTGCATTTGTAGGCTTGTTGGTATGGACACATATACAAAACGCTTGTGTAGACAGATCATTTTAGAATGTAGTAGTAGTAGTAGTAGTATGGATGTATCCTCTGTTTAAGTGTAAATAATTAGCAGCTTTATTCACTCACCAGAGTGTGACAGAATATGAGCTTTGAGTTTGTCTGGTCTGTTGAATTCTTTGGTGCAGCCAACATGTGTTCTGGTGAGAGAGCACAAACGTTAGTACGACATTTAATGGAAAAGCCTGTTATTAAAGTAAGACGGTCTGAAACAAGGAGGAGGAAAAGGCAGAACAGACAGATGTAGGAAAAGTTGAAAAAGGCGGAGAGAGGATTGAGTTAAACAAGAGCGACTGTTTCCGTGACTTCACCTGAAGGGACACTTGTATTTCTTGAAAGGTTCGTGGATGAGCATGTGTCGCTTCACTTTGTCCTTCCTGTTGAACGTGGCCTCACAGAGGGAGCACTTGTACGGCTTCTCACCTGGGAAATGGAGGAGATCTGCTGTGATGAATGATTTATACAGACACACTTAAGAATATCTGATGTACAAATGATGACAAACTGCGAAATTCATCAACTTACTATTATATTAATTATAAGTAAGTACAGTTTTCATATATTTTCACTTTTACTCTACTACATTTTTTACAAAGCATTACTTTACATGGTCAGTTTTTGTAATTCAAAAGTAATCAATCATGAGAGGGGAACTGGTCCCCTGATCCAATCAGAGTGAGAAGGTAACATTAGGCCCCGCCTCTCCATCAGTTGTGAGGAATAACTACTGTAAAATGGATTCGGAAGAGGCCGAGAATCAGGGATAATGCTGTAGTAGAGCTTTGCATTGGGGGGTAAGCTACACTGAGCAAGTACTTCAATACTTCAAGTGCATTTAAAAAACGTACTTCCTTTTACTGAAGTAGAGTGTCCATTTATTCATTTAAAGTAGAATGTTTGCGTACTTCCTCCACCACTGATTTTAACACTTGGTCCTTGTTACTGAGCAGAACTGACCTGAGCAGCCAATGAGGCCACAGTGTTTACACACACTAACACTAGTGTTACCTGCCAACACTTATCAACACACAATCTACTGCAATGTAACATTAAATATAGCAACACATCTGCCCCTGTTTGAGCTCAGTAACTAAGAAAATGTGTTCCTACAAATGAATGTGACGTTTATTTCAGACCTGAGTGAATACGAGTGTGGAGTTTGAGGTAGTGCTCCGTCTTGAAGGCCTTTTTACAGATCTGACACTTGAACCTCCCGCCAGCGCCGTGAGTGGGGAGGTGGCGTCGGAAGTACCTTTCACACGGAAACACCTGACGGCCGCAGAGAGAGCAGATCAGATCAGACACTACACTGGGATTTGTATAGTTTGTGTTTGTTCACATCAGTGTGTGTTGTACCTTCTGACAGTGTGGGCAGGGGAAGTTGTGTGAGGCGGTCATTAGATGTTGTTCCAGTGCCTCCTGGGTAGAATATCTGCTTTGACACTTCACACACCTGAGGTGAAAGACAAAAACAAAGAGAAGCGTGGTGGGTTTAGTTGAGATTAATAATGATTTATTGTAGCAACCGACCACATTCACATACAAACAGAACAGACATTTTTCGATAAAAGGTAAAGACAGCTGGGCGCGGTAGCTTTGAGTAGATGTTACTCCCCCAGGGGTAAAACGTGTGAATTCCCTGTGTTCTGCTATAACTGATATGGAATCAATAGTTATGGATGAGTGGTTGAGCTGACCTGTAGATGGTGGTTTCTTTGCGTGTGTTCTGCTGTGGGCAGAAGCAGTGGGAGTACTGGTGGACCCCCAGTTCAAACAGCGAGGGGAACACTTTGCTGCAGAGGTGGCAGCGGTAGGTCAGCTGCTCCTGGTGCGTCCTGATGTGCTCCAAGAACTGATCCAGCTTCTGGAAAGTCTGCGAGCAGGACTTTAACACGCACTTGTAAACCTGCAGGGAAGCAAACACAAAGTACAATTCACTGAACCAGTTTTTCCTGGATGTTTTCTGTCGTTTACTCCCACCAGTAACCAAGACATGTGTAATTCACTTTACTGCCCACCAGTTCAGAATGCCTACCCCCACCATGTACTTTTACACCTTCCTGTCGGCCACTGCTTTCTATACGACTGAAAGGAAACCTGCAGATACATGAAACGACTGAACTGGACATTTTCCAGACAATAACGATAATGAATGAGTTTAAGTGTATGAACATGTGGATGTGGGGACAGAGATCATCTGAAGTCAGCAGCTTCCTGTAGTTAACAGGCTGCTGTTTAGCACGCCCAGTGTAAGTGGTCACGTGACCTGCGTTTTCAGGCGTGTTAGTATGGACAGGGTTTAAAACTGATACAGAGCCAGAAACGCTTGTGTGGACAGATCATAGCAGTACAGATGTAACTATACAGTACATGACTGTCAGAAACAGAGGCAGCCTATTTACCCTCTGACCACTCGCCACAAACACCACACATGCACTCACCTGCTCCCCCTTGTGCAGGGTCAGGTGGGACTTGAGCTGGAAGTAGGTCTTGAACTTGCTGGCGCAGAACTGGCACTGGTAGGAGCTGTCAATCACCACGATCTGTTTGGTCTGAGCTTGGCACTGTTGGATCTGGTCGGACTGCGTCTGCATCTGAGCCTGAGTGTGCCCGTTCCGTGCCGCCTCCCCCCGGCAGCCCTCCGGATCGGCCCGGGCCTCAGGCACACTCTCCTCCAGATCCACTGGAGCTTCTGTGATCAATCATCGTATTGACATTGAGATGCTGGAGCCACAGATCTGACACAATCAGCTATAGCTGCTTCAGGAACTGTGTGTTTCAGGTTCATCCTCACTCATCATCCTTCATCTAATCTGAACTGTGTGATCGTGCTGAGAAGCTCCACAGCTTTTAGTGATTACCTCATCAATATAATGTTACACAGCGTATGATCTAACTGATGTTACCTGTTTGTGCCGCCTCTTCCTCTGCTTGTGTTTGACACGGCGTCTGTTGCTGAGGCCCCTCCTCCTCCTGCTCCCCTCGCTGCTGCTCCCCGCCCCTCTCCTGCTCACTGGACGACACCGGCACCACCTTCACTGTGACGGGTAACCTGGACACCGTGCTGGCCACGCCCATAGGCCACACCTGCAGGGGGAGGACAGCTTCTGTTACAGAGGAATCTCTTCATGGCTAATAATCAAAGTGTTTTCTAAACCAGATACTGCTGCATATTCTACTAAGTCAACAGCTGTGTCAGTGACAGTTCATTACATTTGAAAGGAGTGTATAACTCACACACTATACTGCAGGTATTCTTTCGGGTGTTCAGAATTAGTGCATGAGGTTAAAGAAATTCTAAGGGCTGTGCGAACCTTGTGTGTCTGCATGTGTTTCTTCACGTTCGACTTTTGGGCGAAGGCTCGGCCGCAGACGATGCACTGGAAGGGTTTCTCTCCGGTGTGGCTGGAAAAGGAAAATGATAATAAGTCACGAAGTCGTCACTAGAACACGGACGTCTGTTCTTAGATGTTGGCCAGTAACTCACCTTCTGATGTGCTGCTGAAGGTCAAAGTTTTTCGAGAAGATTTTGTCACAGAAGTTACACTTCAACTTCGGACCCTTTCCCTTCAGCTGCTCTGCTGTGGAGGGACATTTATTGACTGAATATGTGTCATGTGATCCTTTTCAAAATCATTGTCTTGATATGCAGTATCATTGATTAATAACTTTCAGTTTAAAACTGATCAGTATTTATTCATCTTGAATAGTTTTGACAGAAGTCAGAACAGAACAAACAAAATAATTCATTACTCTTTTGGTGGAAGCTGTGACACGAGCAGCAGTAGATTAAAAAAAATTGTATTGAGATGTGTTGAGTATTTTGGGCAGATTGAAGAAAATAAGATACTGAGATTTCAAGAATAAAGTCTTAACATTGCGAGAATAAAGTTGTGATTTAATGAGAAGGTTTTTTTTCTATCGTGATGCTTTTGTCTTTTGTCAAATGTAAGTTTAGGCAACAGAACCTGTGAACAGCTTTGGTGCAAAAGAACCATTATCAGTTCCCTCACAGACCTGTTGCTTCGTCGGGGCTCTTCTTGCAGCACCTGGGCCGTTTGGGAATGATGACCTTTTCAAAGTCGGCCAGCTCCGTCAGGTTGCTGGTGATGCTGCACGTCTTGGTTTTGGTGCACTGTTTGCCAGGGCTGTAGACGGGAGGGGTGGTGAATGACTGACTCTCTACACACTGACTGGGCACCTGGGGGATGGACACACACACACAAACACACTCTTTGTACTATATTGTTTTTAAACACATTTATTGTTTTAAATTGAATTCCTGCAGAACTTTTTACTTTTGATTTTCTTGTGCATGACAAGTAGTGTTGAGGGATGCAAAGCACACAGCCGACTTTACTCACTTGCACAGGATGGAAAGGCTGCAGACCCAGGGTGTGGATCTCTGCACCACCAACTCCGGCCATGTGAGGCAGTGTGCTGTACACCTGGACCACTGAGTTGCTGTGGCTCGCTGCGACTTGAGACGAGAGCGGCTGCTGGGCGGACTGGCCGGCCGGCAGCGGGTGGGCCGGTGTTTGGCCAGGGGGGAGCGGGTGGGAGGACTGAGGCTGTTGCTGCTGATGATGATGATGATGATGGTGGTGATGGTGCTGAAGGTAAGATACTCCAGCTGTGTGCATGCTCAGGTTACTCTGTGAAATAAACAGATTTGAAGAGAGATCAGCATTAGTGAATTATTTCAGATTTATTCTATATTCAGACTCAAAACGGACATTTTCAGTTAAATAGAAAGTAGGGCGGCACAATTCATGTTAAAGTCATATTGCGACTATTGTGGACAATATGGTGATATATGACACAAATTGTGTTTTGAGTATGAGTGCTTGGTTATTAAAGAAAATTCACAGATTACTTAACTTTTGTTCAAGTATATTTCTGAAAAATACTTCTCTTGAACTTAAACATACAAACTTATAAACTTCAAAAATGACTAAATAATAATCTCTTTCAAAATAAAGGCATTTACGTAAATGTCAGTATTTTAATAGAATAATTAAATGAAATTAATTAATTAATTAATTAAAAAACTTAAAAAGTGAGACATTTTGAATGCCCATACAAACAAGACCATGTGTAACACAGTGTAACAAAACATTTGTCATGCAGTTACAAATGAACAGTATTAGTACAGACTGTCTGTTTGTTCATAGGAGTGAACACTGAGTATAGAGCAGAGCGATGTTTGCAGAATGAGCTGTGAGGAGCGAGTGTGGTTCGTAGTGAGCGGACGTGTGACTGGTGCATTATAGGGTTAAAACAATGTGTAATGTCGCCCCCTGCTGTTTACCTGTATAGGCGTCTGCATGGTGGCCATGGGCTGGTCGATGGAGGTGAAGGCTGAGATGGCTGACATGAGAACGTCATCACTGACCAACACGTTGCCTTGGACCAGAGTGTGTGTTAGAGGCGAGGGAGGGACTGTGATGTAGGTGGAAATCTGGTGTATGAAAGAACAGTAATACACAAACATCGAATACAAGTTTAATGTCTTGATACTGAAACGATACAATCCAGTATATCTTCATTATTTATTTTCAGAGCACAGCGTCTTTAAGCAGCTTCAGCGACGACTTAGTTTTTAACTCTTTAGAAATTCTTGTTTTGATATTTTCTGTCACTATCGACATCTTTTCATTATTTGTTTCCTCTACCAGTTATTTATTTTTTGCCTTCACTAACTGATCCATGTAATGAAACATGTCTACCCTCACCTGTCTGTTGGGAGGGGTCTGTGGTCCAGAGCTGATTGAGGGGACGGCTGAGTAGGCGTTGGTGGAGGCCAAGGACACTGTGGACAGGGAGGGGGCGCTAGACTGGCACTGCTCCCTCTTGTGTGTCATGAAGGCTGGCAGAGAGTTGAACTGTTTCTTACACTTCCCGCACAGGAACACGTCCTCGTCGTCTGCAGTAAGGACAAACGCCGAGAGATTGAGGCCAACACAACAGGAAACGATGGAGATGGAGAGACACATCTACACTGCAATACAACGCAGTCATAACCTCCAGTATTTACATAAAGAATGTCAGTTTTGATAATATCCACCTATGGTCATGAGCTCTGGGGAGTGACCGAGAGAACAAGGTTGCAAATACAAGTGAGAAATGAGTTTTCTCTGTCGGGTGTCTGGGCTCAGCTTTAGAGATAGGGTGAGGAGTTCAGACATCCGGAAAGATCTCGGGGTAGGACCGCTGCTCCTCCATGTCGAAAGGGGACAGTTGAGGGGGTTTGGGCATCTAGTCAAGAGGCCTCCAGGGTGCCTTCCTTTGGAGGTTTACTGGGCACACCCAACCGTGAAGAGACCCTGGGATAGACCCAGAACTCTAATATTTGACCGTCTGATGTCACATATATTGTATTTGTTGCGCGTACCCATAGACTGGATGGTGGGCGTCCCTGAGACGTTCTGGTTGTTTTGGTCGGGAACTCCGCCTTGGCCGTCGAGCAGAGACTGGACCGCTAACACAGTCTGGTTGTCCATCCCTGAAGAGGACAAGGAAGAAGAAGATGATGATGGCGGAGGAACAGAGAAACCAACACACACAGGTCTGACGATATATAAGTGTAGTTAGGTCTCTTAAGGGACGGCTGTGGATCAGGAGACAGAGCTGTGAGTGGAGTGAGTGACATAGATGCACTGTGAATGAATGTGTCTGAGAATTGGTGAATAGCAAACATTGTACTGTAAAGCACAGTAAATATAAATATAAATACAGACCATTTACCATGTGAGGGTCTGTGTCAATGAACTAAGAGGGGAGATCAGTGTGTGACCCTGAAGATGATGGAGACACTGAATCTTGTTGAAGGACAAGAAAATGACATTGTGTGATTTAATTGAAGATTGTAAGTTTTGTATAAGGTCATGCAGTCACTGCGACTCTATAGTTATCTTGTAACACGAGAGGTCACCTGTGTCTTCTGAGCAGGGGCTTACTAGTTAAACCATTAAAAACAAAGAGTGATCTTGCATTTGAAACCATGACTCGGACATTATGGATTCCACTTGCGATTGAAATAACATCTGCAGTCTCATCAAAAAGAGGCTAAAAACTCATTTAATGCAAACTGGCCTTTGCCTAGTTTTCCAGATTTTTCTTCTTTCTTTTATGTGTGAGAAAATGTTTTGTCTGTTTCTTTTATTTGTGACCTGCTCTATGAAAGGTGCCATTTCAAATCGACTTGATTTATTAGTGAAAGAAAAAGAATAAGAAGGATGACTCAGGAGAATGAAAACAATGGGTCGCTGTGGATCCACACACTATATGTGTATTATACATATATAGTGTGTGTTACCTGATGCAGAGAAACATGGAGTGTGAACAGCAGGAGGAAGCGCACATCATGTCACTGCCTGACTGCGTCACACGATCATCGCAGTCTGTCCATAAGCTCTAACCCACAATCAAGAATCAATCTGTTGGTTTGTTTACAGTACAGACACCCTGCCTGCATGGGATGTTTTGATTGTTGTCCCTCATATTAACGGATTTACGCGGTTTGTGGTGAGTCTCCTGTGCACCAACATTGACCCGGTACATTGGCGTTGATTCAAATATACATTCAGGTTTGATTCTCGCTGCGGTGACGCGGTTAATAAGAAAACATTCCCACCTTCAAGCACTTCAAATATTGCCTGCGCCATCTTGTCGCTCTCCTGCTGCGCGATAGGCGCTCGATTAGCAGAGGCTGCCGATTCACGTGCACCGCCAATAGAACGTAAATATATCCAGCTGAGAGGAAACAACGATGAAGACGAGTAAAGCCACGAAGAAGACACTTCATCGATCGACATTCACAATACACAGCTGAGGGTGTGGAGATATGAACCAGCTGAACCTACACTGTGTTTGTCTGACGCCTCGACATAGAAGAACTGAAGTTACAGTTTCTCATATAAAAAAACCCATTTAAAACTAAAAAAGAACACAGTAAGATGTGGAGTAGCGTCAAGCTGTGTATTAATAACTTAACATAATCTAATGTAATAAAGCCCATGTCCATAGATGAAGTAAGTTAACAGAATGAAAATGATAGTAGTAATTCCAATTTAACCGTGTAACTTGAACGCATCTTTGAATCGACAACTCTGCGCTCGGTAGAGTAAATGACAAGCGTTTGCACCAATCACAGAGCGTCTCCGCAGCCCGGCGGAAGCTGCTGCTTTCTGCCCAATGGTAGCCCTCCAATAGGCACACGTGCCCGTTTCGCGGTAAAAAAGATTTCGCGCGAAAACCGTCCGAGCCTTGTTTAGATGTAGATCAGCTGGGACAATAACAACAATAACAGCCGAAAACGGGGTCGGGTCGGCGCTTGTCGGACGCGGACCACACCCGGTGTGAACAACCGAAGCACCGGCGGCTGCTCCCCGAGAGGATGCGTGTGTTTTCCGCCGCTTTATCTCCTGTTTGCTCCAGTTTTGTCGGACTGCTTCCTGCGTGCCCCAGACAAAACGAGGGGGTAGACGACCTGCGGCTAATAACTTTGCTAACATGCTAACCTGCCACACAACACCTGAGTAAACCGAGCCGTGGGCTCTCCGCTGGGCTGAGTGGCGCTTTCACACGCGAGCTCTCAACTGGACCTGTGAGACATGGCGACGGCTTGTGTACAGTAGCTATCTTACGTCGATAGCTCACTTCTGGAAAGCTGCGACAAAGTTTGACCAGCCTGTAAAATAAGCGGTCAGCGCACAGGACCCAGCCGGGAGCCGTACAGGTGTGACCCGGAGGCGGCTGCGGGTTGCGGGTGAACTTGTGTCGGTGTGTTGTTGGACAGTAGCTAGCTCGTTAGCCGGGCTGTGGTGGCTGTGAGGAGGGGACAGAGGGGCCGAGGCCTCGCGGCTCTACTGTACTGACAGATGAAAACAAAAGATTAGCACGCTAGCTGCTAACCTCCAGCGTTTATTACCCTCACGGCCAAAGAGCATCTCTTTACCCTGATAGTCACACGAGCCGCTGAGCCTCGAGGCGAAGGCTTAGTGTACATTTAGCAACACTATTTTATTTGCCTAATTTCCTGTTTGGCAGAACATCCTGTCTTTACTGTTACAACACAGACCTGATTTAGCACGTTTCCTGTAAGAGGGATAACTTTGTTGAAGTAGGTTATAATGTGTTTATAGGATGTTTTGTATGAACGGTAGCTGGGGCCCACAGAGAGGAAGCCACCTTGTATAGAGATGTTGGAGCTTCCTGTGATCACCTGCATGAAAACCTCCAGCAGCTTTCACCATCCTTCCCTAAATTCATAGAGCGCAGCCAATGCAAAGCGACGTGGATCCTCTGTCTAACCACCGCATCGCAGTTTGAGTCCAGCACAGGGGGCCACTCGGTGACGCCACTGCCATGTCAGAGACTCTGATCACGGGCCACACGTCCGAGGACCTGTTGGCCGACTTCGAGACGCTGCTGAACTCTGGCAGCATTGACCTGGGCGGGGACCACCAGATAGTGATCATCACCACCCCGGGCACTGAGGGGCTCCACCAGGCCATCGCCCCCACCAGCACAGGGGAGATCCTGCTGTTCGCCACACCCCAGGGCCCAGCTGATGTTGGGGTCCAGGACAAGAGGAGGCCGGCTCTGGGGAGGCCTCCGGTGAGGAGATGGGGTGGGGTGGGGGGGGGCGGAGGGCAGATGTGGGAGGAAGTGAGAGAATGAGAGGGGAAGTGGTGAAATGAGGTGTATATATGTATACATATATGCATAGCAGAATGCTTGGAAATGTTTACACGGAGCAGACCTGTACACGTCCGTCCACCTGTTGCTTATAGACATTTAGTTTTGCTCTTGGTTCATCATTATACTAACATGTAGTTTATAGTTATGCATGAGGTGTTTTGAAGTCTGTGCATTTGGATCTGTTTAGGTAAAGAGGAAGTTGGACCTGGATAGTGACCATCAGTATGTCAGCACCACTCGGGCGTCCATTGGCCAAGCACCACCCTCAACACCTGCCCCTCCCAGAGGTACACACACACACACACACACACACACACACACACACACACACACACACACACACACACACACACACACCAGAGTGTGGCTTGGGTCACAACCTTAACCTGACCAAACCTGAAAGAAAATAAGCTGACCCTTGACAGGTGTATTTTCTTTGTGTGTCTGCACCTGGCACGAATTGGATGTTTCCCCAATTACAGGCACGTAATGCACTTATTGTAAGTCGCTTTGGATAAAAGCGTCAGCTAAATGGAATGTAATGTAATGTAATTAGTCCACCCACCATGAATGAATACAATTTCATTCAATTTTTTGTACTAGTCCCAACAGCCTCGGGCCATGTATCCCCACTGTAACACACTCGCACAGCTCAACAGCTCTGTGAGTGAATGCTCCATCCATCCTCCATCCCTCCCTCCCCACTGACTTCTTTTAATTGTTGTCCAAACATAAGGTCAGAAATGTGAATGTTTGCTTTTTCGGGTTACACTGTACTTCATGCACCAAAAGGCAACAATGAGCTGGACATTAAAAGAGTGTAGTGCTAGCGATTCATTTCAGTATCAATTAATCTGTAGAATAAATCTTCAATTAATGGTCGATGGAGCTTTAGAAAACAGCTAAAAATAATAACTCCTAGAGCACATGGGGAAAATGAAGGAAAAATCGTATTTTTGCTTTAAAAAACAATAATTTTATTATTAAAGGAATTGGTGATTAATTTTCTTTTGATTGACTAATTGCTACAGCTTTAAAAAGTGTGTGGCATCACAATAATTAACTGACATAAGCAAAGACCTCTGGTCAGTTCACCAATGATGCGATGTAGTTTCTAATTAATCAGATTAGCACAGGTCATATAGCATATGTAACTGTCCTCTGTGAAAAGGCTTGTCGTGGTTCACTGAGACAGACCCGGGTCCAGTTGTTTAAAAACGTATCTGGAACAAAATAATCCTGATTTGGAAATCCCACAATTTTCCAGTTCCTCGAACTACAACGGAGAAGTCGCGGTATGACACTTCTTTGAATTTGACCACCAAGCGCTTTCTGAGCCTGTTGTCCCAGTCAGTTGACGGCGTGGTGGATCTGAACTGGGCCTCTCAGGTCCTGGACGTCCAGAAGAGACGCATCTACGACATAACCAACGTCCTGGAGGGAATCCAGCTCATCTCCAAGAAATCCAAGAACAACATCCAATGGCTGTGAGTGTAAAACAAGCCTGTTATTTAAAAATAATGCTACGGTGAGGCAGCTGAAGAAGAGATAATTATGTTCACACCAAAGTCCTGTATTGCTACGATAAAATACTGCGGCTGGTATTTGTGTTTAGAGTTTTCTGTGCCCTCTTCACCTGCAGTGGCAACCGAATCGATGCAACGTTGGTTTCCCGCCATAAGGAGTTGCAGCAGGAGGTGTGTGACCTCACTGAGGCCGAGGAGCAGCTGGACCAGCTTATTTCCAAATGCAACCTGCAGCTCCGGCTGCTCACAGAGGACCCACAGAACAAGAAATATCCTTTTGATCTCGATGACCCATGATGGGATGAATGGAACGTGATTTCAGCAGCACCAGTGAAGCCTGATCGAATGTCCCGGGGTCATAAACGTTTTTACCCAAAGGTCTCTGGTCCAATCCACGGCAGTCCAGACAAATCTGTCACTGAAAGAAAGAGGTGGACATTGTACTTGAGTTAGGGACTCAAAGTTTACCAGCCACGATGGAATCGTAGCTGCTCAGTGACGAGTAGAGGAGGCTGGTCTGCCAGTGTTGTGTTCTGTTGTGTCTGTTCTTGTTCATATATTTAGCCTTGGACAACATCTTAGTTTTCTCATTCCCTTGCAGCTGTGTTGTCCTTAACTGTTGTGTTCATCACGTTGGGCTATGTGCGCTGCCAGGACTTGAGGAAGTCATTTGATTCCCCAGACCAGCTGGTGATGGTGATCAGAGCTCCACCTGAGACCCAGATGCAAGTTTCAGAACCCAGCGAGGTACGGGCCTAATAAAAGTTTAACCCATTGAGACCTATGGCTACGCTCACACGGCGGGCTCAGGTGGCCAGAATCTAGCCAGGGCTTGCACTGTGAACATCCTCTTAGATGCTGAGTAGAAACACACGCAAAAACCTAAGTGTTGTCTGAAAACAACACCTAAAACCTGAGGGTTTTATGAAGAGCAGACAGAATTGCCAATGTTTACAAAAACTTTTAACTTCCCGGCCTTTGAAGCAGATAGTGATTAGAAATTCAAAACACATTTGATACTGTAAACATTTGGCTTTAATTGAAAGTCATTACATTTCCCCTATACTTTGTAAATTGTGTTTTTAAAAAACCAACAAACCCAGCATATTCAGGGAGATCCCCCTTTCCTTTCAAACATGTCTCGTACCGACTGAGTCTTAGTCAGTGGATCTGCAGGAACATCATCTGGGTCTCAATCTCCTTCATTGTTGTTTTCATTTTCAGCGTTCTGCTGTACTCTGCTGAAATATTGCTCCCCTTGATAAGTTTGCCAAACTATGTCTAAAACACTACTTTGAAAACATTTTTGCCCACTAAAAGCGCTAAAAAACTACATTTCCCATTATGCATTTCACCTTTCCCCACACGTATTTCAGTGAATCCCGATGCATTTCATCAATCACATGTCTTTCAAATGATGATACCATATAAAATGCAAACACATCTCATCCAGCTTCAAACAGAGAAGCACTCAAACATCGCTCTTAGTCATAAAGGTGTATACACTCGTATAGAGCATCAGGTCTGAATGGGTTAAATCACACTCATATTTATTTAAATATATTTGTTTCGAGATTATGAGGTTTTGACTTGACGGTGTGTGTTTGTCAACATCCCTCAGGGTTACCAGGTGTCACTGAAGAGCACGCACGGTCCAATCGACGTCTTCCTCTGTCCAGACGACAGCTCTGGCGTGTGTAGCCCTATGACAGGAAGTAGTCCCACAAAACCCAACGCTGACCCCTCCCTGGTCCCGCCTCACACACAACCCACAGACCAATCCCTATCCACAAACTCTCTGGAGGTGGGTTTATCGTCCCCAGTGTCGACGTCTTCCACAGTGACAGCAGTCTCCCAGCAGGACCCCTCATCACTGGTGTTAGGTGGAGACACGGGTGAGTATTCACATTTTTCCGTGACATGCACAAGGCAGCGGGAGATTCTCTGCTCAGACACGTCCACAACAGTAACCAATTATCTGCGGGATTCAGGTGAGGTGTGGGGTGGTGCTGAGGCCTGATGCATGGAAGCATGTGTAAACAAAAATAGGACAAGAATAGAACCCTGTGGTACCTCACACGTCAGTGGAGATGACGATGAATTATGATTACCAATAGAGGCACAACATTCTCTATCTGACTTAAACCATTTAAGGTCAGCTCGTAATATATCAACACAATGATTTAATCTATTGAGAAGGATGTTTTGATCGACAGTGTAACTAGCGGCACTGAGAATGAGCAGCAGTAAAATATAGCTCTCACCAGTGTCAGAACTCATCAGTAAATCATCTGTGTCCTTAATGACAGCTGTTTCAATACTGTCGCTTGTGAACCCAGACTAGAACTAGCTTAGTAGAATATGAGAATGTTGAATCACAGATGGGTGTGGGTGTTGGCTAAATCTTAAAGGGGACATAGCATGCCCATTTTACCACAAGTTGATATGGTTCCTTGGGGTCTTAATGAAATGTCTGTAACATACTTTGGTCAAAATACCACAAGGATCATATAAAACAGCACCCTTTTTACCCTGTATAAAACAGCCCTCCACAGAGCGACCTGTTTTGAGTGCCTGTTCCTTTAAATGCTAATGAGCCAGCTCCCCTCTCCCCCCATGATTTTAAACGATATAAATTACATATTTTATATGATATAAATTATCAAATATGCATCCCATACTTTGTATTCCCCTTGTTGTCCTGGAGTTTTAATTTTCCCAATCACATAATTAAATGTCCCCCTCTGCCCATCCACTACAAGCACACAAGCAGACAGGCAGAGAGAGAAAGAGGGGGGGGCTATGAAGACCATCATTTACCCCCGAACCCCGACATTCAATGGGTACAACAACAAGCGGAGAAAGCAGAATCGCGGGCTGACCTTATATATACAGTCTATGGGGCTGACCAGCGGAGAAATGCACGTCCCGTGTGAACAGCCAGGCGGCTGCGCGCTTGAGAACGGCGCTGCGCTGCCTGGCGCGGTCTTCCACACTGCCAGCTGTGTGGAAGACTTCCGCAGTGTTCAGCTCTACTATGCGCGGGTTACAGTAGTTACGCCGGGTTACAGTAGTTACGCCGGGTACAGTAGTTTCGCCGGGTTACAGTAGTTACGCGGGGTACACGGGACGCGGAAGTGCCGCTGCGAGGCAGCGCAGCGCCGTTCTCAGCGCGCAGCCGCCTGGCTGTTCACGGGACGAGCATTTCTCCGCTGGTCAGCCCCATAGACTGTATATATAAGGTCAGCCCGCGATTCTGCTTTCTCCGCTTGTTGTTGTACCCGTTGAATGTCGGGGTTCGGGGGTTACAGTAGCGCTGAACACTGCGGAAGTCCTCCACACTGCTGCTGTGTGGCGCTGACACAAATTCCAGCTCACGCACGGGAGAACGAGCGGTCGCTCCCGAGCAGCTGCTGCAGCCTCCCAGTCCCAAGCATCCAGACAAATGCCACATGTGAGTGAATCGCAGGCTGACCAGCGGAGAAATGCTCGTCCCGTGTGAACAGCCCGGCTGCGTGCTTGGGAACGGCGCTGCGCTGCCTCGCAGCCTCCGGTGTAAACCCGGAAGTAACGAGTGTGGGGGGACGGGGGGTGGGGTGGGCCAAGACCATGTAGGGAGACTTCCAGTTCCTTGTTACGAAACAATACCCAGGAAGCGCAATCGAGTCGCTCAAGCATGACGTTTCTGACTTAGAGGAACTATAACAAAACGCGCGAGTGTTTTTTCCCCAGAGTTTTTGGGTTGGTAGACATGCCAGATACCCACATTAACCTGTAGAAGCACTAACAAAGTGGAATTTGCATGCTATGTCCCCTTTAATGTCACAGGCCATAATGCAATACGGGTATTACTAATATTCTTAAGAAGGCTTTTGTTTTGTTCTTGTTGTAAGTGTTGAAGCCATGAAGGTGACACACCTGACTTGAAAGCAGTAACATCTCTGCTCTCCCTGGTATGACATGTCAAAATGTCTGCTGTGAAAAAGGCCTTAATGAAAATAATCTCTCATTTGTACCTTTTGAAATACAAAACCAGAAGGGCGATCACAGAGCTTTAAAGAAAGTGAAAAGAAAATTCCTGGCTCTGTCAATTTATCCAGATCACTCTAAAATGTAAAGGGTTATTCCTCCGGTCATGCACCACTACTCTACAGATTCCCATGACATTTTGTGGAAGGGTAGGTCATGCCCCACCTGCAGTTTTTGCAAACTAACAAACTCAGTTGAAAACATTACTTCTTTGGCGCAAGTAATGAAGACGATGAACTTAATAAATCTGTTATTTACTGAAATAACTAATTGATTGGTTTGGACTGAAGGACAAGTTGAGTAAACATAAAAAAATCTGTGGCCAATTTATTATCTTAAATCATTTTGGTTTGATGAAATATTAGGTTTAGCACTGCACACGACCAGTCCCATCTGTGGAGTCATTGGTATAGTTGTATAAATATATGTATACGTACATATATGCATATTTTTCACATCTTACTTTGTGTGACAGAATCGCTACTGGGAGGTGATCCGTTCTCCAGCCTCGGAGACATGCCCGACTTTGACCTCTCACCCCTCTCTTCCTCGGACTTCCTGAACGGAGAAGGCCTCCCTCTCCCATTGGACGGTTTCATCAACCTGTCCCCCCCTCACAGTCATGATTACCATTTTGGTCTGGAGGACCACGAAGGCATCAGTGAACTGTTTGACTGTGACTTCGGTGACCTGTCACAGGTTTTGGGGGACAGTTAGATGAAAAAGGAGGAGGAGAAACGTGGCGAAATAATTCAAAATTTAGGACATTATCCTCTGTCCCCTGCGGCTTCTAAAGGAAGGATGGAAACCAACCTTTTATGGATGAATATTTGTAAAAAAAAAATGAATGTTAATGTTTTAATTGTGGGGGGAACGGAAATAATTTGCACAGCAATTGCCTGTGATCCCTAAAATTACACAATCTTGAAGTCCCCCAAATTATGCAGCACATTATTAGCAGTTCTCTTTGGCCATTTAAACATTTTAGACCAAGACTTCAGCTTTAGAATAGCTATTTAAATTATTTATATGAATGTTATTTTGATACTTTGTACCAAGTGAGGTTTTTGTTGTTATTGATAGTGTTTTATCCAAGTGGATTGTGCAGGTGTTTGTGTATGATTGAGTATGGATTCATTCGGGCTGGTTTCCTTAACACGAATTAACTACAACTCATAAGGCTGGTTTCTTACACGGCTGCGCCTGGTGTGTTTTCAGTGGGAAAAGTTTGCATCCCACAGCTTTAGACTGTTTTTAATAAACAAAAAAAATATTTTGTGTGTGAAACACTGCAATCCTGAAAAACTGGATCCACTAACGTCTCTGTAACTGACAGTTAAATCCCAGGCCCAAGATTTCCACAGTCTCTCTGTAATAAATGACTGATGGTCTCGTTCCATTCTGCCTTCGGTGGATTTGAACTCATTTACAGTGGGCTAAACGCTCACTTAGAGCTAAGATGCTTTTGGAGAACTGGACCTCTCAATCCTTCTACATGTAAATGCTTACATTACGTTTTCAACAGTGGTAATTTTACTTCATTAGAAACCTTTCACGTTGCCTCAATCAAAAGCCATTTTAGAGAATCAAAACAACAATGTTTGACAAATAATTAGGTCCTGTAGGATAAATAAGGAATTAATATTCATGTGTAGGAAACCAGGTGATGATAGACTGCTGCAGTTATGCTAGCGGGTAAAAACTAATACTGAATATATTGTTCTCTATTAGTTAGCTAGGCGTTTAGCCATAGTCTCAGGTGTTCAGAGCAGAGCAAAGTCTTAAATCAAATGTTTGTGATGCAACATGAGAGTGACCGTTTTAGATGTTTCATGGGTGATGCGTAGGTTGACAGTAGATTTTCACAGGTTTAGAAAATGTATGACGTGGGTGATCAGTTCAGGAAGTTAATATTCATGCCTTAAGTCATCATCCCATATACGAAGTAAAGGGATGCACATCTTGTCTTGGCCCCAAAACAATCAATTCCTCCTTGTTTTCCTGCTGCAGTGGAATCAGGTGTCATCTCCACATGCCACAACACACCCTGGTTGTGTTTCTGTTAAAACCACATTTAAAATTTAGCAGCAATAACCGATGTTTTTACATCAGTGTCAGATGGAAAACTGTCCTGCTACATGTTGTGTGTTGTAGTTAGAAATGTCTGCATCAAACGTTTTCTTGTTCTGAGTTATGTAAGCTAACATGTTTTTTTGTGTTCCTTGTGTATAGGGTTTTAATGTGTGCTGGTTTATGTGTGTGGAAAAAACTAATTGTTTTGTTTAATTTCATATTTATTTAAAAAAAAGAATTAATAGAAAAAAATGGTACAAAAATTTTTCATTAATTTTCTGGCAGGAAGGGACTGAACCCCCACACTGAAACTTGTTAAATCCAAACAAGTTGTGCTTTTGTAAATGTGTCTATAGTGGTGAGAAGAAGTATTTTGTTTGTAATGTAGCTTCTCTTTAGTCGCACATTTATTTTTCCTGCTCGTGGGGAAAGGAAATTACTGTCTTACCTTATGTTCATTTGCAACCTTTGATTTGGATCATGATGCCAAAAAATCGATGTCCTCTTCATTTACGGCCTTCTCAGTCAGACCAGTTCAAATCATAAATATTGCAGGTTCGGGCTACATAGCTATTCTAAGGTTGTACAGGGATTATCATGTAGCCTGTGTGTGCCTCAGACTGTCGTGTGAAAAACTTGTAACCAGTCAACCGTTTTTATTTCTTTTGTTTTAATCTTCAGATCTGTGGAAACGTAAAGGTGCTATATGAATGTTTTTGCCATCGCTTCATGGCTAACATTAGCATTAGTAGCTGTTTATTTACCAATCTGCTGATATCGCTGCAAGTTCATCATCAAACTTCATCCCTTTCCATTGTGATCCATTGTGATGGAAAGGGATGAGTCCAGTCCAGATGCTTTTATTTCCTTCTTTTATTGAAGTTATCATGCTAACAGGCTAGCTCCAGCCGGGTCAGCCAACAGTCTGGAGGCAAAAAACACTTGCATATAGCACCTTTTAAAATCCAGCAAACAATTTCAATACGATCTGCCAGATTTCCAGCTGACAGGGTTGGCACAAGCCACTGAAATGTTCTTAGAATTGATCTTTTTATTTCTGTCTGGCCTCCATTAGCGGCTGAGCTGTTCAACGTTGTTCGCCAAAAGTGAGCAGTTTAGGTCGTCCTGTGTGGAAGTCGTGCCATGTTCTGGTTCTCTGCAGGACAAATGCAGTGCCTTGTTAGGGTTAAATATCAATTATTCATTAAATGTTGAATCAGGGTTTGTTTTCTGTGCGATCTTGGCAAAAAAATGCAGTGTTTCGGGGTTATATATTTTTTTGTGTGTTTGCGTTTGGGGAAAAAAAATCAAGTCAGCATTGCACCTGGGTTGAAATCAAATCACGTTCAGTCCGAATGACCAGAAGGCCAGCTGGATTTTAGGAAATAATGTGTCCGAGTTTTAAGGAATCATGAAATACAACATTTGATCCAGACTGTATAACATTGTCAACACCTATAAAAGGTGTTCATTTTATAAGGTGTATGTCCATTTGTTGGACACAGAAATGTCAAAATGAAAGTGAATTGACTCCAACCCTGATATAGTCAAAGTGCTTTTAAGGGAAACTGTGGCTTATCCAGCAACTTAAAAATCAACCACATTTTTTGTTCACAAATGTTTATTTGTTGATACATTCTGGGTTTAGAAAAAATACAGGTTTGTACTTGTCAATTATTAATAGCCTCCAATATGCCCTTTTGTATCACCCTTTCTTTGACAAAAATAAAAAGTTAACTATTTTGATTCAACTAT
This sequence comes from Hippoglossus stenolepis, assembly GCF_022539355.2. Classification (NCBI taxonomy): domain Eukaryota; kingdom Metazoa; phylum Chordata; class Actinopteri; order Pleuronectiformes; family Pleuronectidae; genus Hippoglossus; species Hippoglossus stenolepis. The sequence goes on along the minus strand of NC_061488.1, from coordinate 21,612,424 downwards.
TTGCTTGTCTTTCTGTAATACAAAAAAGAAACACCTATGTGTCACTGCAAATTATCCAGCAATTTTCGAAATGAAGGACTGACACTAAACGATATCAAAGCTAGAAATAACTGGACAAAATGCATTTCGAGGTTTTTGCTCGTTTTCCAGCCGTGTTTGTCATAGAGAAGTGAAAAGTACCTCACCTATGCAGCTAGAGGGAGCTATCTTTATTAAAGATAGAAAACCAGCTGAGAAACCCAACCAGTCGTTCATCGAATAGTAAATGATCTGTTTTTATTCAGCACTTTCTTAGTCTTGATGAATATTCAAAGCGATTTGCCATTCACCCGTTCACATTCATTCAGTGCGTCTATGTGCAGCACTTTCTCTATGACACATCAATCACACACTGCCTATCATAGAGCATGTTTGGGTCATTATTTCCAATTGGATCTAATTCTTGGTCAGTTAATTGAGTGTCGTGGGTAAGAGCTAATATAGTATAACGCATCAGGGTCGTCTTAAAACTCTTATAAAGAATACAAATGATATGGCCAACATTGTAATTTCATAATGACAAAATGTGTTGTAAAGTTGGTTTAAGGAGCTTTTTGTAAGGGTAACTTTCCATTTGAGACAAACCATGTTGCACATTTATGGCTTAATAATTGTTGAATCCATTGTTCATCGGCCTTGACTTGCAACTGTGGGTCACAGAAGAAAAATGTAATTTTCTGGATCAAAGCCAACAAGAAGACAGCCTGGTATGTATGTATGGGTGGTTCCTAGCAGTCATTCTCTTAGCCACTTCAGTTTTCCAGAGAAATGTGTTTTTAGGGCGTGTGAATGAATATAAAGGAAGAAATTGTGACGCTTTCCGTTTTCAAATTTCAATGTTGTCAATCCTTAACTCCGTCACCTGCCGTGGTGAGTTCATGGCTTTCTTTCTAGAGAAAGGCGTGTGTCGCATGACAAGGCGTTTCTCTTGACATTTTACCTTTGATTCATCAGTTCCAGATCATATAGACCATTATTATTATTATTATCATCATCATCATCATCATTGACTCATTATATCCACAGGGGAAGTGACAGGTCTCTTAGTAATTTTGCAGCAGTATTATCTGCATCACATACAAGTAAATTAAGTAAATGGTCTGTGTTTATATATAACTTTTCTTGTCTTAATAATCACTCAAAGCACTTCACAGTACAGTTTTGCCATTCACCCATTCACACATATTCATATATCTATGTGCATCACTCACATACTGCCGATGTAACCATCAGGGGCAATTTGGCGTTCAGAATCTTTACCGAGATTTGTAAAATGTAATATCATGGCCAGTGACCATCGTTTGGCAAACAACCACTTCTTGCACAAACCTGAATGTAAAACTGAATTACTAATGAGAGAATAAAACTACAGTGACCTTTGGGGGGCTCCCACAGGCCTCAGGCTCATTAATCAATACATTCTGATCTGTGTTGAAAATGTTCTGTGGTGTCTTTAGAGGATTTGATGAATTGTTAAATAAGCTTTGAATTATTACATATTATTGGATTATGTTATATTTAAAATGTAATGTAATAAATGCTGTATTTTTGACACAAATGTCAAAACTATTTATTTCACGGCACCTATGGACACCTTACAATATATAGTAAATTAACACAAGAAAAATGCAATTCAAAGAATAGTTCAACAAAGAAATCTGCTGCTGCTCAACAAGCTTGTCTTGATTGGTTTAACGATTGTTTTAAAAAAAATGGTGAATACTTTGCCGCTTCACTGCAGAGAGCAGGATATGTAAAAACAATTAAGATGGTTATCAGTGGGGAGGTGGAACATGCTTCTCATTCCTTCAGTCACTCGCAACTCACTTCTGTCAAACCATGGACTGCGTGCAACAGACAACACACTACATCAGCGGTGAGTTCACGCTGTAACTCAGGCTCATTTTTAACTTCTTCTGCTCCAGACAAAGACGCGTGCAAGCTTTATAAAAAAGAATGGTATTAATGTAATTTATCATAATTTGACACAAACTTGCAATTTTTGACCCAGTTATCTAATTTCTGGTTTGGCAAGACGCCTAGAGAGAAATCATGACAACCTCTCTATCAGAATCTCTATAGCTTTTATTTCTTAGTTGAAACGATGTCTGTATGTATTTTAATAAGTTCAGTTAATAAATGCACAAACAGGCTGATAAGGTGTGAAGGTAAAAAAGCATAGTTGGAATGTGACTAAAGGATTTTTCCAAATTATGTGACATGTAGTTTCTCAATAACACTTATTTACTTCAGTATTTTTCTGGCACTAAATGTCGTATTGTTTTGTATTTGACATTGTTTTACCTTTACCTTTATTTCCCAAACTGCCCTCTCTCCTTGTTTCCTTCTACAGTCTTTCCAGCAACGCTTCTTTCACAATACCTGATCTGGTTTTTTTTCAGGCACTGACGATGGCCATTGCCAACTGAGGTTAGTCGACTTTGAGGTTCATGAAAACCACATTTCCCATGAGACTCAGGGTCTGAGCAAAAAACACCTGGTGTTGCGGCGAGGGAAACCGTTCAAGCTGACTCTGCGGTTCCGTGGCCGGTCATGGAATCCTCACAGCGAGGCCCTGGTCCTGGAGGTGTGGCTAGGTAACACAGACAGGAAAACATCTGCTCATGTTTAAAACAAGACTGTGAGAGAAAAAAACATAACATAGCCTTACTCTTAGAAGTTATAGTCATTCACGATAATAGCCATCCTCGCTTAGTGCACTGAGGACTGTTGTTTCTCCAGCCTCTGGGTTTAAAGATGGATGATGCATGTCCACTTCCTCCCACTATCCAGAAATGAAGCCAAAATATTCTGGATACAAATGCTGCCATGTTGCACATTTGGAGCCCCAGTCCATTTTACAGGTTCACACGGATATACAGTAGAGTTTTTGAAAATCTGCACTTTGGTAGGTGTTTGTAAAAGTCATTTTTCTTATGTGGACGAGAGGCTGGAACACAGAGGAAAAAGTCTGTTTTGCAAAATATCTGCATTAGTGTAGGAAGGGTCTTAGGCTGTGTTCGGTTAAAATAATCTCCCTCCCCAACCTAACCTTATAAGTTAGGAAAGAAGAACGCAGTGTGGAGAAAATCGGACTCCATTTCCAATTCAATTCTGAGCGCATTGAATTTAGAAATGGTATTTTATTGTTATAAGGGAATATGTGTATATCATTCAAATGTTGCATCGTCCTGCTTTAAGTAACTTCTCCTTCACCGTGCAGGGAGTCTGTCAGAGAGAATCCCAGTCCAGTTCTCTGACAAGTGGCCCAACCCGCAGCACTGGTCAGCCAAGATCCACCCAGGCAGCGTGCACTCAGAGTCAGTCACCATCCACATCTGCTCCCCTGTTCAAACCTCCGTGGCCCTGTATAGCCTCCTGTTGCACACAGAGACCAGGCAGACCATTAGGAGCTTTGCAGTGGGATCATTTGTGCTGCTCTGCAACCCCTGGCTGAAAGGTGGGTCCATGAAGGAAAACTCTATCTTGTAACTGTTTTATGCTCCTGTCTCTTGGTTCGTTTGTTTGTTTAAATTTTTCTGCAGATCTGGATGAGGGGGGCAGATCCAGGAATGTTTTATCACTTTCTTTAACAATGTGGGATAAGGTGCTTTCACCGTTTTCCAAGGGAATATTTGATTCAATGAAATATCTTTGAGATGGTGACAATCTGGTGCAGCTTGATTGCATTTAGGGAGACTGTTGGGCCTTGGCTACTGAGTGCCATTCTAACAGATTACAGATCTTTTTGTGCAAATAAGACGATAGCTATTTTTTGCCTCGCTAAAGCGATATCTCCGCATCTCCATTATTCCTTCAGGTAATTTCTTTAACCAGTTGTCAATTGGAGTCAAAGATTTGATTTCAAAGGTCATGGTGACCTTATAGGAATCTTGGGGGGGAAATGAAACGGCACTTGTTGACGTGACATACAACGGCAGTGTGGGATTTCTAGTTGTTATTGTTTCGTTCCAGTCATCCCACACCACTTCTATTACTTTTCAGATGATCCAGTGTACATGCCACACGAGGCCCAACTACAAGAGTACATCAAGAGCGATTATGGCTTGGTGTTCATGGGCACCAATCTAAATGTTTGTCAGCGTCCGTGGTCGTTTGGTCAGGTATGTAACAATCGGCAACATGCAACTATCATGAATGGCTCGTGTATAATCACAGCAGCTAAAAAGGCAGAAGGCTTCAGTTTGTGTTTCATCATGTGCAGTATGAGCCCGGGGTCCTGGAAGCATGTCTGAAGCTGCTGGAGGTCAGCCCTCAGCACCTCAGCAACGAAAACAGGGATAACATACTGCGAGCAGACCCCGTTTACCTCAGCAGGGTGGTCTGTGCCATGGTGAGAGACAGCACTCACAACAACATGGGCGATAAAAGTACACAAACTCTCCCTCTAATGCCAAATCTGTGACTCTTGAGTAACGTATGTCCTCCTGTTCCAGGTGAACTGTAATGATGACCTGGGTATTCTGCACGGGAAGTGGCAGGGCGGCTACGAAGGTGGTGTTAATCCTACAGAGTGGAGCGGCAGTGCTGACATCCTGCGCCGCTGGGTCTCATCCAACTTTAGCCCCGTGCGCTACGGACAGTGCTGGGTCTTTGCATCTGTCCTCTGCACAGGTATGAACAACCGAATCATTTAAATTATAGGCCTATCATTTTTAGTGATACTTATATCTACTTTATATTATAATATGGTTTTATTCCAGTTATTAGCCACTCATCCATCCAGAGGATTAACGCTTAGGATGATTATATGAATAGTTCATGTGGAGCTTTGAAATACTCTTTACCTAATTTAATTACACTGAATGAACTGGCATCTGTATTTGTGTTGTTCAAGTTAGTAAATTCCAAATCTGATATGGGGCTGTCAAAAATAAACAAGTTTTCTAGCTATAATTACAACTTGTGACTCACTATGAATATTTCTTTTCTCATTTATTTAATTTATACTTTCAGAAATTGGTAATTACAATAACTCAAATAATATGTAAAATGAATGTGGCATCAGGCAATGGAAATTTGAAAACCCCAAAGTACATTTACAACAGAACGCCTTTGTTAGGAACTTGTGTACCAGGTAGAGAGGGGCTAATGAGAAGAAGATATCAAGTTGAATTATGAGAATTTGTGGGATACAGTGACCATTCCATTTTTGAATTCAATTTCTTGATAGTCCCAACGTACAATCTTGTTAATTATGCAATATTTGTCTTTTTATGTTTGCTACCTTTTGATATTGTGTCAGTCGGTGATGGAAAAAGAAAAAAAGTCCGAACTCACTTTTACATATACTTAAAGTATAAAAGTATAATTATTACTATTCCCTCATGCCACACAACATTATTACGGCAGAGTCTTGGCCTCTAAAAAAATGATGTACACATTTAACGCAATGTTTTGAAAAATTGTAGAGGTATTGCTGATATATGTGGTGGAATAAAAGTGAAAAGTACCTGAAAATAAATCTACTCAACTAAAGTATAGATACATGATAAATGTACTTGAGTACAGTAACAGAGTAAATGTTACATCCCAGCACTGGTGTCAGTTTATTCTAAATGTGAATTGGATCATATTCGCTCTTTCACAGAAGGGGCAAATTGTTCACATTACAATAGATAAACTAATTATTAGTCAATAATTAATTAATTAAATATAGTAACCACTTGCATGACTGGATACTATTAGAAGTAGAAATGATTTACTCAAAACGTCTTACGTCCTTTATATTTCTACTAAGATGGGTTTAATACTTCAGGACTTTGGTTTTACAAGTGATGGCTGATTTATGTTTATTTTTGTTCCAGTAATGAGAGTGCTGGGGATTCCCTCCAGGGTGGTGACGGTCTTTAACGCAGGTCATGACACTAATGCCAGCAGGACGATTGAAGAGTTTTACTCGAGCACAGGGGAGAAGCTCAACCTGTCCAAGGACAGTCTCTGGTTGGTGTCACTAACTCTAAAGATGATATCTGGTATTTGAATTGCTTAGTCATCAGTGTGATCTCACAATTTACACTCAAAGTAAAAGCAGCATTGACTGTTGTGCCCTGAACTTAGTGAGCATATGAATCAGGAGAAGAGTAGCTACCTATGTGTCTGTGATCATCTATTTTATTCATCTCACACTTCATATTGATTTTCTATGTGTGTGTGTGTGTGTGTGTGTGTGTGTTAATCCCTGTATGTCCTGCAGGAACTTCCATGTGTGGGTTGAGTGCTGGATGAGAAGACCAGATCTCGGTGCAGGGTTTGATGGCTGGCAGGTAGTGGACCCCACACCCCAAGAGAAAAGTGCTGGTGGGTCCCTGCTCCACATTGTCCTCAATACATTGTTGGTATTTAGTGTGATTAGAATAAAAGTTTCTGTAGGAAGGCGACTGACCTCTGAGTGTTAATGAGCTGATATGTGACAATAAACTGTTATTTTACGACAAATACTGCTATTTTTCTACATCTGCTGCTATTTTACTGAAATTGACCTTGACTTTTGATCTTGTCTCTGCAGGTATATTCTGCTGTGGCCCATGCCCTGTAGCTGCTGTTCAGCAACGCTGCCTCAGTGCCCCATACGACACCTCGTTCATCTTTGCCTCTGTTGACGCTGACGTCATACGGTTAATTGTACGCAATGGAGTGGTGGTGGAGAGGATGGTGGACTCTGAGTTGGTGGGGCAGGTGATCTACACCAAGAGAATTGGTTCAGACACCCCAGAGAATCTGACCCCTGCTTATAAGAGGAAGAAAAGTAAGACAGGGTCCTGTGGCTGTGAGGCTTTCTAGAGAGGGATTTATTGAGATACAATAAACAGATACAGTACAATTCTGTGTTTTGAGAAGAGTCTGCATGATGCAAATGCAAAATGTGGAGACAGCTGAAGTAAGATATGCTCTGTCTTTGTTTTCCATATGTTCAATAAAGATTATCCTCCTATTTTCTTTCCCTTTTCAGGGGCGCAACCTGGATTTGGAAGAATGACAACACAAGGTCAGTGGCTTTGTTAACAAAGCATCTTCACCCTCATCTCCCCATGCAAGAATAAATATGTGAAAACAAATACCTCAGCATGACTTTGTTTTGCAAATGTAATGTTTAGTTTAAGGATCAAAGATTGAGAAATGGAGCAGAACGGAAAAAAGACAAAAACAAAAGTTAATGTTGTGACAATTTGAGTTTGAAACTATATGATGGCCTCTGTCATTCTATTTGCACAAAGTCTAATTTGAAGAGTGGGCTCACAGCATGTAGTCCAGCTATTTCCCTTGGGGAACAACAATCTCACGAGTAACAAAATCTCCCTTTTACAGCAGGGTCTCTCTGCTTCATGCATTCTGCTGTGATGACGAAGGGACTGGGAGAAGAAGCAGGTAAGCTTTGATTCATCTCAGTGTCAAAAATCAAACACTCTTCTGGCTTCTAGGCGACTGTAACTCAGGCTGTGGCCCCAAATGTCCCCTGTGTGGGCAGCGTGTGTGGTGTACAATAGAAAAAGTGCTGCACTGTATGAATGTGTGTGTGACTGGGTGAACCTGCTGTAAAGGGCTTTGAGTGGTCATCAAGACTAGAAAAGCTCTATAAAAACACAGAACCTTTTTTGACATTGTCCCAATTGTGTATGTTTTTCAAAGTTTTAACAATGTCAGAGTCAGGGGTCCGATACCCATTGAACTGCTCTGCTAAAAAGGTACATACTAATTAGTTGTAATAAATGAGTAATATGAGTTTGCGCAAATAAGTAACTGTGGATACCTATAGTAATAGCACATCTTTTAAAGTATTACAAATGCAGTCTTTTCTTAATTGGTTTATCTGTTTAACACAATGTACACGTCTCCCAGCTTCATATACAGGACAAACGTCATCTGGTTTGGAGGTGTCCCTAAACATAATAGGGAAGCCATCATTTGGTGAGAGCATTCGCATGAGCGTAAAGGTCACTAATAGCTCGAGCGAACCCAGGGTCCTGGTGGAACATGTTGACGCTCAGATTAAAAAGTACAACAGCAGCCCACAGGAGAGCTTCTGGAAAATGCACAAAGAGGTGCACATACTCGCGCATGAAGGTAAAGAGTCCTGTAACAAATACTTGGATGTACCCCCTGGCAATGTTGTTGGATAACCTTACTTTTTAATTTGAACACTTTTTATTTTATTTGCTTGCTTAATCAAACCTCTGGAGAATCTTAACTCCTTTACGTTCTCTGCAGCTTTGACTCTGCAGCACACCATCCCTGCGTCTGAGTACGAGTCGGTCCTGGCGACTGACGAAATTGTGAATATTGCAGTGGTGGTAAAGGACGTTCGGACTAAAGAAAGAGTCCTGGATTCACAGGAATTCAACATAAGCTCACCACAGATAAGTTTTGAGGTAAACAGCAGCCAGTCTCCCCACTCTTCAGTTCACTTAAGTATAAGGAATAAATTATGTTCACTTTGATTTCTTTTATAGTTGTCACTGTCCAACACAATTCAACCCCAGCTCCAGTGTTCCCTTTGACCTAAACTCAAAAACCTGTGAGCAGAAAATACAAATTCTGCTCCCTTTGCTGAGTCCTGACGTTTGATAGACGGCACATAAAAAGTAAAGATCATATTTTTCACTCTGATCAACACCTGAACAACTACACCATTTTTGATATATAGTGATGACCTCTGCTATACATTCTATCTATCAAACCATTATCTATACTGCTTATCCTTTTGAGGGTCGTGGGAGAGCTGGGGCCAAACAGTGGGCAGGTCACAAGGCCAACATACAGAGATAAACACTCACATTCACATCTATGGTCAATTTCGAGTCTCAAATTAACCTGATGTGTCTGCATGTGTTTGGACTGTGGGAGGAAGTCGGATTACCCAGAGAAAACCCACAAAGACACAGGGAGAACCTGGCAACTCTACAAAAAAAGACCCGGCCCATATTAATAAAAAGCTAAATAGAAGTGGACCAAATCAACGTTAATGCAAAGTGACTCATATCAATAGTCTTTATGTTTATCAGCCCCCTCCGGGGATAATGGAATGATCGCAAGTCTCTGGCAATGTTAATTTTGAGCCTCTGATCCTGTAACCTGCTGCTCTGCAGATCGAAGGAGGGGACAGCATCCAGATAAACAAAGAGCACACGGTCCAGGTGTCCTTCACCAACGAGTTTAAAAAAACTCTGACTGGAGCTGTGCTGACAGTGGAGGGATCTGGCTTGTTGAAAGGAAAACACGAGGCCAGGTATGTGTGTTTGAATGTTGTTTTAAAAAGAAACAATCAATCTTCATTCTATGTCGTAAAAACACGGTTTGAGGAAGGTGCTGTGGGGAATGTGGTCAGGTGTGTTTTTGTGTAAGCTGAAACATGATGTTGCATCCAAGTGTGTGTGTGTGTGTGTGTGTGTGTGTGTGTGTGTGTGTGTGTGTGTGTGTGTGTGTGTGTGTGTGTGTGTGTGTGTGTTGTGTGTGTGTTCTTAGGGCCCTTTGCAATGCACATGCAAGTGTGAAGGGGATACGATTATATATATCATCATTGTTAAGGTTAGGGTTGTTTTTGGTTACCACCTCAACCTCCTCTCGCTCTTCCTCTACTTTTCCTCTTCCTCCAACTCTTTTATGGCTTCAACAAACTTTGTTAATAAAAGAGTGAACTTTTGAGTCCAACTTTTCCTGGCTTGGTCCCATTCCTCTATTATCCCAGTCCCCTGCAGCCATTGTGGCTTTTTATTGGCCCAGACGATAAAGCCAAAGTTTCAACCCAGAGAGGAATAATAAGCGAGAAGAGCTTCAGTGGAGATATTAAAAGGTGATAAATCATCAAGCTAAATAGTGGAACAATAAAACTGCTCTGGCATTTGTTTCATGAAAAAGGGCAAGAAGTCAATTCTGGTAGTCGGTAGCTGGCAAATGACTGGTTGTATAATTGGTCGGATTAATCAACCCTCACGTCACCCATGTACTTACATTATAATTGTTTTGTGCTGTGGGACCACAAACCTCTCATCACCTCTTTTACTCGCTGTCAAATATGATCTTTTTTTTTACAAAATATCGGCTCTTTAGATTTGAGAAATGTGCTGTAGGGAATGTGGTCATGTGTGTTTTTGTAACAGCTGAAAGATGATGTTGCATCCAAGTGTGTGTGTGTGTGTGTGTGTGTGTGTGTGTGTGTGTGTGTGTGTGTGTGTGTGTGTGTGTGTGTGTGTGTGTGTGTGTGTGTGTGTGTGTGTGTGTGTTTGTTTGTTTGTTGTGTGTGTGTGTGTGTGTTTGTTTGTTTGAGTTAAAATTTGACAACATTTGGTTTCTCTCCTCCTTCTCTGCCAGGCTGGCTCATCTAAAGCAAGGCGAGAAGATGGAGAAGACTGTCTCCATCATGGCCTCTTCACCGGGCACCAAAGTGCTGATGGCCACGTTCTCGCACAGCAACAGCCCCAACGTCGTGTCCAGGAGCTTCCACAAAGTCTCCATCATTGAAGCATAGGGAACGGTGCATCCTCCTAAAAGCTTCAGCAACTTCCTGAACCCTATGTGTACAGTCAGATAGCACACACTCGTTTGATCGCACTTAGATATACAGATGGTATGTTTTTTTTAACACTTCCTTATAATGATTAGTATTAGTCTTATGTTGTGGCTTAAATCTCCATCAGCTAAAATGAGCTACAAGCATGAAACTCAGCCTGATTTGAACATTTGAACAAACCATGTTGATGTCATATTTGGTTCTAGGTGACACTACAATCCAAAGCGTACTTTTACAGTGCATGATTATTGTATAAACATATATTTTATTTTACAGATTATACTTATACAACATGTTTTGTGCTAAATATGTTCACATTAGTTGGGTATCTATCAGTGGTGGGATGTAACTAAGTATATTTACTTAAGAAAATGTTTCACTCATTTGTACTTTACTAAAGTAGATGTATTTTCCAGTACTTTTTACTTTTACTCCACTACATATATCAGTAGATATCTGTACTCTTTACTACATTTTTTTCTACAAACTGTTTTCAATGTATTGTGATACACGTTCACGTTGTTTTTTTATGTTATTTAAAAGTAATCAATAACATAAGGGGAATTGATCCACTGATCCAATCAGAGCAGACAGGTAACATCAGACCCCACCTCCCTCAGCAGCTGCATCACTGGCTGAGCACTCTTAAACACATTCTTAAACACACTCGGTGAGCTGGTGTCAGTGTCATTGCAAAACTTGTTTCACCTTAACCTTTCCTGCCATGACAAGTCAAAATCTCTGCTGTGAAAAAACACTTTCCCAGGGTTTAATTTCACAGAGTCACAAACTGACATGTACACAGGAAATGAGAAGAAAATCCAATAGCAATACATGAACCATACATTTTCTCCCATATCAGAAGGAATAAAATAAAAAAAGAGCCAACCAGTAGTGTAAAAATATCATCTTAAAAGCTAAATGCATTTTTCATGGAAATACAAACATACAACTCTATCCCCTGATGAAGACTGTGAGATAAGGTTGAAAGATCTAGAACAAGAGGACTTTGCATATACAGCTATTTTCTCAAACTAGTATTTGCTAAGGAAGGTTTCACACTCATGTTATCTGGTTGGTTGTAGCCACACCTGATGATAAAGTCAAATTCTTTCTATCTGGGCTCATACTTATCTAATTAAGGAGGGGCCCTGGTGACAGTGTATTTCCTCCCACTGATTATTCATTCATAAAGAATACACATTGTAAATAGTACAATAAGCCTTATATAAGAATGAAAAAAGGCAAGTATCTGAAATGTGTCAGAAATGCATACACATATATTGTGTATATATATATATTTATTTTTTCAACTGACACATGACTAAAATGTAATCACAATGACCATTGTTGTCTTGTCATTTAAATCTTGTAAGTTAAGATTCTCACCTTCCATTGACCCATATACGTTACATCTGACTTCCTGCTTGTCTGGTTACTGAGACAACACCCTATGGTCAACACCCTAAAATTTACCATGCAAGTAAAAGTCACATAACTACGGTGGCCCTGAAGGGCAAATAAGAAAACACTATGGCAAAACACAAAATCCAACAACAAATCTTCTAATCTGCCCTTTTGTTTTGTGATTTATTGTTGTTAATAATAATAATACAAATAATAACAATATTAATAATAATAAACTTTGTTTGTATAGAAACTTTTATAAGAAATGCAGCTCAAAGTGCTTTACATATATAGATACTAATAATTGTGATGGGTTTTTTTTGTCATTGTGAATTTCACTTTAAGGGACAGTGTACATTTATGTCTCTGCACTCATCAAGTTGTGGAATTTAATTGAGAAAAGGACACGGACATTTTAGTTGTAAAATTCAAGCTCTAATTTGATCCCAAGTTTTCTCTTTACATTGGGAGATTTGAAAAAGGTGAAATGAAAACGGTAGAGAGCCAACAGCAACTTCCCATAATGCAACTCAGTGGCATCTTTTGTTGGACCCATATTTCCTTGTACATGGCTGCTCTTTCAAATTAATATATTGACCTACCAATGAAAATACTCAAGTGAAGTCATCTGACAAATTTTATCTGATGTTATCAAACCTCTCCAGCGTCTTTTTTTTTCACAGACATGACTTTGACTTGCAAAAATGGTGGGAAGCCTCTTTACAGGTTATAGGATGGATTGTGTTTTATTGCTAAACCACAAAAACACCACCAGGTGGCGGCATTGGAGCATCCAATAAATGTATATCTGCTGTTTTCTTCCTGCATTTCACGAAAATTTTCCATGTTTTTTATTTTATTTTATTTCAGTCAACCCAGCCAGGTCATGGGATCTTACTCGGGAAATTAAAGGATTTACTATAAGGCTAAAAGAAAAATGCAGGGACCAACTTGTTTGTGTCTTTGTGTTTTCATAACAAGATAAGAGAAGATAAGGTAAGATAAGATATTCATTTTTTAGTCACACTGGGAGATAGTCGAAGACAATACAATGTAAACACAAGTAACTATGAAAAATATGCACAATGTAAACAAAATACAAGCCAGAGATACGAGTCTGCAAATGTGAGGTTGGGAGTTTGAACTATTAACCCCCCACTGGTGACAGCAAAAATCGATTTAAAGTCAATATTAGAAACTTCCATTGAACTTACCACTGTGACATTTTGAGAGTGGAATAGTAGCAAGCTTAACATATAACTCATTTTTATTTTTGTTGTCCTGATTTCATTTAAGAGGATTCAGTGTATTTTCTGTGGAGCCTATTTGAAGCACAAATGTGACATAGATGACATTAGACGTGAACGGAAAGGATTGTGGATATTTGTTGGTTAAAGATGTCTCAAAAAAGAATCACTGAAGCACTAAAGCCAAGTTTGCTGATTGTTTGCTTTTCTAAAACTGTTATAAATAATGTTGTTCATTCAGATTAGTAGGAACTAGCAGTGCCCGTTCTAAACCTGCCTGTTTGTAATGTTCTGTTCACTTGTCCTGTGTTAATGCTCCTGAGCTACTTCAGAATGATTCTTTGTCATTAGTGAGTCCTCCTCAAACAGTTCTACAATATACTGTCACTTTTTTAAATGAACTTATTGTTTGTGTGCTGGGTGTTGTGTGCAGAGATTTTTATAAACAGTCTATGGTGCAGAGTGAGGTTAGAAAACTTTGTGTTCGTCCTACCTGGTTTATCTGCAATTAAGATTTTTATTGTCAATGTTTTCCATTAGCTAGTAATGGTACAGTAATGTGTGTGTCAGTCTGATATGTTGAAATAAAAATAATCGTATTACCGACCACTGCTGTAGTTTATCCGAGGATGTAGAAGAAGACACGTTAGTCCACTGCCCTGCCTCCACTGACTGCTACAGCGGTCTCATGTTCAAATGTTATTATTGAACATATTGTGTCTAAAAGGCCCCAAATTTGACACTGCATTTCCCTGGACCATAAAGATTAAACATGGCAAGTGTGAAGCTAATAAGATGAGCGGTTCACAAGATATGTGTTCCACATACAGAAAAAAAATCCTGTCCCCTGTTCAGACCCAAGCCCATCAGACAGTCTGTAAACCAAACTGACAGACCTCAGACAAGGGCACATTACTGCACATCTCACACTTCTCCCTGTCAATATATCCGCCTCATACATAAAGAATATCTCAGGTCAGAGTGAGGGTATTCAGTTTCAGGCTGTTCTGAGAGGTTCAGAGATGCATCATGACAGACACGTCCTGTATATACTGTTTGTGTATAGGTGCTGCTCAAAGGTTTTTACCTAAACGATTCCAGGCTGACGCTCAGCACAGCTTGTGATCCTATACCTTGGTGTCAGGGAGACTGAGGCGGAGGCGTTGGCAGACGGAGACGATAATCAGGCTCCACGCTCGCTGATTTTCAGACAAATTAAACGTCAGGGGAAAGCAGAGAGCGGGACCGCTGGGCCGCTTTGAAAAGCTGAGGCCATCATAAATTATTAATGGATCCACGTCACCGCCTCCCTTTCGTCATCCCTCGCTCTTTACAGCCATCCCCTGCTCCATCCATCCCTCTCTCCTGGTTCCTGAGCATTGATTGCATTTCTTTCTTTCTTTTATCCATCCATCCATCTTCCCTGGTTACTTGGTGTTGATTGAATTTCTTTCTTTCTTTCCTTCCACCCTCTATTAATTCTCTCCTTCCTTTTGACTCCACTGATTTCCCTCCCTCCCATCCATCTGCTCTTCATTATCTTTTCCTCTTATCCATCTTGATCATCTGTCTTTCCCCCTGTTTCGTCATTGTTTCTCCTTCACCTCTTACACCCCCTCCCCTCCTTCATCCCTTCATGTCCTAACTCATCTATAGCACACTCCTGGGTTGTGAAGTTACTGGACTTCTTTCTTTGACTAGTTTTAATGGACCCATATGTTATTTTAATCACAGCAAGACTGACTTTTTACATCTTTTCTTTGAAATAAGAAATGTGTCGGAATTATTTCGGCCCACAAGACTTGCATAGCGGACTATTTTCAACGTTGTAGACCAGTGTGAGGTCTACAGGCACTGAAGGGGTTCTGCAGACATGCAAGCAATGCTGTTGTGATGTTTAAATTGCTGAACAAAGCTTTGACTCCCAATTGTAGAATTTATGTAAAGATGGATGATGTCTCTCAACCAAATTTACCTAAAATGACAGAAACCATGTTTAATTTAATTTTTGTTTGGTCCATGTCGGAGGTGGGGTTTATGACCTGCACTGCAGCCAGCCACTTGGAGGCAATCCAGATGATTTGGCTTCACTTTTTTAGGGGCTGTCATGTCATCCATCTTCATGTACAGTCTATGGTCCAAATATAGAGGACAGTAATGTTGACACAAAAGCTGAGTCAGCTTGTGGGTCAGGAGGTAGAGAAGGTTGACCAGTAACCAGAAGGTCAGTAGTTTGATCCCCAGCACCTCGTGTCTGCATTCTGAAGTGTCCTTGGGCAAGATACTGATGTCCGAGCCAACAGTGTATGAATGGTGTGTGATAGAAAAAGTGTTGTGTATAGAAGCACTGTATACATGTGTGTGAATGGCTGAATGCGACTTGCACTGTAAAGCACTTTGAGTGGTCAATAAGACTGGAAAAGCTTCATACAAATAGAGTGATTTACTTCCTTCATCTGCAGAAAGATCCTCTGAAACAAATTTGATCCTTTATATTCAACAGAAATGCAAAATGCATGTGTGTGTGTGTGTGTGTGCGTGTGGCTTCCCACCTGGTTCCTTCTCAGGCCGTTTCCACTCGTACACCTTGATCTTACAATCATCTCAACCGTCTCCTGCAGTACAAAGCCAAAGCTGATTCAAGTCCTCATCCATCTGCAAGTTCGTTTTATGTTCTTCACTAATCCTTTGCTCCGATTGTGCCTCAGAATCATTACGTCTGTTTCCCTCCAAACCTGTTACATTCAGCAACGTCCTCGTTGACAAACAGCCCATTTGGATCTCAGTGCCCAGTCCGTCCTGCCCAGTCTCTTGTCCCACAGGTTGCTCAGACCCACCGCTCTGCTCTCCTGCCTGCCCGGCTCCACCATTCCTTTCCTTCAGCCAAATCAGAGTCTGACAACCTGCCAGCTAAGCCACCAAACCCATCTGCATGCCTCTTAGAATGAAGCATTTTCACCTTGTTCCCCCTGCCCCCCTGCCTGTGATTGATTGTTGTAAACAGGAAAACATTACATGAAATATAAACTACAGCATAAAAAAATCAATTTGGATTAATCTTAAAATACTAAAATAGGATAAAAATGTATTTGGTCAAAAATTCACCTGTTAAATCTCACCTCACCCTGTACGAGTACATTTTCTGAGATGTGATGCCAAAGCTCATGATTTATGTGCTCACACTATACGTTGTGTTAGCTCCTCCAGACCAGCTCCAGAGAGGTGTTTTAGTCAAAGTTTGTCTGCTAACAATGCTAACAAGGGAGAAACATGCTGCCTCGATCATATGCGTCATTCTGTACCGAAGAGTAAAAAAAAAGAGGCATCGGCATATAGACACGCAGGTTGCTTGGAAGACGTGAGCTTTTTGGTTCGGCTGTAACTACATTACGTTACAATACATTGATATCTGTAACAGTCTGTAAGAACCCCTGAGTTTGGGAAAGCAACTCCTGACTTTGCTTCAACTGTGCGAGAGCCTGATGATGGGTCAAAATGTATGACCTGTCACAACTTCTGTCTGACGGAAGTTGTGACAGAACTTCCGTCAGACAGATGACTTGAGGACCACCCGGCCATCGGGTGACCATTGAGGACCTCCCGACCATCATCCCGACTCGGTTCTGTCCCACTCTTCAATGAGTCAGGCGTTTAAAAAAAACTAGTCAAATACGAGCTCAAATCGCATGATGTTTTCAGGCCAAGGCTACAATGTGAACAAAAGCTTTTATAACGACTCAAACAGCAACGATGCATCAAGTCACATCAATTGTAAAGTTAATATAATTTTTTTTGATGCACTCAGTGCTGCTTATCTCACCCTCATTGTCTTGCGGCCTAAGAAACAGAAGTTTGCAAACTTCCTGCTGCAAGTCAACAGAGTGATGGATCGGCATTTGATGGATTTTCATGAACAGATGGAACAGCTGCAACGCCCTGAAGCTGCCGTCCATCCTCAAACCCCTGTGAACTGACTGAGACAGGATTTCTAATGGGCATGTTCTCCAGAGTTAGAGCTGGAGCTTTAACACGTTATGGTGAAAAATAAAAAAAACACTTGAAACTTCATTCCTCATTGTTGAGGATATCGTACGCGAGAATTCAATCAAAATGCTCCGAGCTATCAAGGAGATAATTCTTCACAGTAGTGTAATGGTCTATACCTGCTGCTAACACTCGCATTCTTGTGCTTACACACACACGCACATACACTGGCATGCACCTCAACAAGCGACCCCAACGAGCTGCAATAAAGGAGGCGCTGATAATTATGATAATGAATCTAGCTTCTGTCTGCTGTCTATTGTCACTGGGTAATGGGTTTGTCCCGAAGGTCACTGGTGTAATAGCTCATTTGCAACATTGGCTAATGCTGCTCTGTGATTCAGCCCCCAATAGCCGGAGGTGCAGTGGTCAGCGAGGCTATTTGTTTGCTGTAGCGGCTAAACAGCCGCCTGACTGGCCTGTCTTTCACCATCGATCAGTGTGGATTTCATTAACACTGACGGACAATGAAACTGTGTAGCTGTGTGGGACTGTGAGTGCCTGCACGTGTTGTAGAGTACACTGGCATGAATGTTTGCATACCCGCAGTAATTTACAATTGTAAAGACTTCAGTTTTTGTTCTGTGCGTAGGTTTACATTCAAGCTAAAACATGTGTTTGTGTACACAAAAATTACACAAGACATAACATTTCAGAAAATGTACACTATATTTCACAAGAAGTTCCAAAATGTCATGAAAAACACGTTAAATATGATATTTAACAAATCACAGTGTTTAAATGTTTCTCAAAACAAGTCATTTCACAAAAAACCTGATGTGTCAGAAACGCCAACATTTCACTAATCACGTTTCAGAATAGACAATGAGTTGTAAGAATACAGAAATGCTGCAACATTTCAGAAAGACATTTCAAATTTCACGATGATGTCTCAAAAAGACATTTCAGAAAACACATCATTAAATAAGATAATTTAGGAAATATGCTGGGTAAACTTTTCTTCAAATTTGATATTTCGGGAAAAAAGCTTTTCAGAAAACATAGCATTAAAGAAATTACGACATTTTAGACATGACAGAAAACACAAAGCATTTCTAAAATAATGATATGTTTTGCATGTCTAGGGCCACAGTAATTTTGCCTGTTTTTGTCTCTTGTGTGCCTGAATAAGAATGTGTGTGTGATCCAATATGAACAATATTCACAAACTCAGCGCTGCCTCATTAGCTCGGTGCAGATGGATGTCCCCGGTCAGCGCATTTTCCCGTAGACAAACTCTACGGGGTATCCTAATATAAATGGATTGGCCCCAGCAGGTTCTTGCACAGGCACTTGGCAGCCCACAGAAAACACATTTTCTCTCTAATATAGGCCTTATTTTTCAGTCCGGGACCCAGATGACAAATTCATCCTCATTGAAGGACCAAGTCTCATGAAAACATCGCTAATTTTGACATAGAAGTATAGGTCATTTAAAGTTCCTTCATAGTTTATATACACTTTATAGAAGCCAGAGATTTCAATGAAAGCTTGTAAACAGTCATTCAATGTAATTTGTGGTTTTAGTTTTGGACTGGAAAATAATCAAGACACCTCCTTTTGCTGGAAGCCTGCATTGAAGATAAAATGATTTAGTTACTAAGTGTTTGGACAGTACAGTTCAATGGATCAAATTTCCCTGTTAATTTACAGTAAACTACAGTTGCCAGCAAGATTCTGTCATGCTAACATTCTCAATCTAACATTGCTAGAGGCTAAATGATCAAAAAGATTTATGTTTCACAATTTTAACTTAAAAGCAGAAAAAAATGGTTCAAACAAGAAATGGCCGTGAACCATACATTCAGGTTTTGTTGAGTAGTTTCAGGGTAACTTTCCTCACGTTACGATTGTTGGTTCATTGCTACCATCCTGCAGCAAAAAGACTGCAGCGCTAGCAGCTTAGCAACACAGGATAGCATCTACCTTAGCTCCTTAGCCTGAGTAGGTATAGTTGAGCTTTGAGGGCATGGTTCGACACCAGTCTTAATTCGGCCCACCTCAAGATTGCGACGATTTGAGCTTCAAAACCACTTTCAGAAACCTATGGGAGAGACTACTTCTATCTTCATCAACAGTTTTTGACTTCAATCTTTAGGTTTTTGTTAGAGTCAATTCTGTCTCAAACATACTAAATACCAGACCAAATACAATGCAGTTCATAAAAACAAAAACATAATTTCTCATGCTAAACATGTTCCCAATTTGCATACTTGTCTAAGCATATATTTGTGGCAATAGACGATGCCACCGGGGTCTCCCAAACACAGCCAGAGACGAACATCTCGCTTTTCAGCATCTTTTTATTTCCTCTTCTCACACAGGCGAAAACATAAATTCAAATAAGTAAACTCAAAGTGGCCTGGCCGCTCAGTCTCTTTCTCAGTCTGTCTTTGTGTCTCACGAGTTCCTCCTCTCTGCTGCTGCCTCTAAAACCTGAGGAATTATCAGCCACAAGCCCTCAGCTGCGCTGGTTACTCCCTGGCACAGGTGGAGCTTCTCTCTGAGCCACCTCCATGCCCACAATATTGTATTGTTGAATATAATGTAACAGTGATGATGTCATTGGTCAGCGTCATAATGGCAGTTCTATTGATTGGGGAATTTTGACCGGGTCATCTCACAAAAATTTGTAAAGCTTAATTTCAGACTCAAAGGTCCATATCAGCATTAAAATATAACACATAAGTAACAAAATGCAGCACAACATATATAGAATACAACAAAATGTACAATTACATAAAGATTAAAACACATACAGAGTTTTCTTCCAGTGTTTCCAAAAACAAGATTAGCACCTTGTATCTCTCAGTGTCGTCTCGGTTAAGGCCCTTATGATCATGTTTTTTGAGTCAGTTAATGGAAACATAAAATTATACAATTCATTAGCACAGTATGAAAAGTGACTGTCACAAATGTGTGGCTGGCACTTGTTTGTCTTGGATGCTTGAGCAAAATTGAGAATGCGTCATTATTATCTGCCACATGATACTTTTTCAGTTTTCTATGACTACAACTGCACCACAGGTGTGCTGTGTAAAGTGGAGTACAGTACAGCGGGCTCTAAAAAGGGCTTTTCTAACTTCATCTGTACCCATAGAAAATTGAAAAAAATATCTACCAGATTTCAAAGCACTTTTTAAGCACTTTATTTTATTGGGTAGTTCGCATCATTATTGAATTTCCTCGGAAGGCATGAACCGCCCTACTCTGCCTGTGATTGGCTTACTATGATATTTTTATCCAAACTTACCATTAACCACTAATCATACCTGAACTACCCAA
Organism: Hippoglossus stenolepis; assembly: GCF_022539355.2. NCBI lineage: Eukaryota > Metazoa > Chordata > Actinopteri > Pleuronectiformes > Pleuronectidae > Hippoglossus > Hippoglossus stenolepis. Next base: position 21,591,874 of record NC_061488.1, on the reverse strand, counting down.
CAAAGGCAACAAGGACTAACCAGTCAGAGGCAGTCAGAGGGTCATGCATACGCTATGCGGATTGACAAATAAGTAGGTACATCGTATACCTAATTATTATTATGCCAGCACTACAACACTGGCAATATGCCCATTATTTCAATTAGCTAATATCTGTCTAGATGCTCTAATTGAAAAAATTCAGCCAACCAATGATGTTACATGATCACTAACTAAACTCCATCACTCCATCACTCAAATTGTCAATCAGGGATGTAGTGCCCCAGTGTGAAAACAAAAAAAACATCCTACTGCCCATAAAAGTCAGATATAATGGATTGCAGCCAGCCATTTTGCACCTATAGTTTGTAGTTTAATGAGTCAGTCAGCCATTTTGGCTTCTGGAGACATGACTTAATCAGTCAATTAGAGTGGCGGTTGATTAATATGACTGAACTGGGAGCAACCTGCAGCCAGGAGAGAAATGGGCCGGTGAATGAATAATCAGCCCCAGAGTGTTGGAGCACTGCTGCCTGAGTTATAATCATCAAAGATTAAAGGGGAAATAAACTCAAATTTTAAATATGGTCCTGGCTCTCAGCCTCTGAGGACGATGATACATGGGCAATTTTTCTGGATGAGTGGAGAAGGAGAAACAGTTGCAAGACGGTTATTTGCCAATTGAACAATAATGATACCCCTGGGGCTATGAGGAAAAAAGTAATGAATAAAACGGGACTGGCTGTAATTCTCAACACTCGTCGTCTTCACTCTCAAAAGGCTGAGAAGCTCTTATATGAAAGAAAACGGAACTGTATGTTTTAATAATCAATATTTTATTAGATGGAGTAATTCTCATTTCCTTTTCAGCTCCCTTTTCGCTCATGTTTGAACCAGTATATATCTTCGTTGAGCTGCTGCAGTAGAAGGTGCTATTGGGCTATCAAAGCTGATCGATTGCCAAGGCAGCAGTGCTGGAAACCCCATGCATAAAATTTAATGCCGCAACTTTCATACCTTTCAAACAACAGGTTATTGTATATGGTGCTGAAATCACATCCATTGCTCCCCTGTGTGAGCTGGAGTCATTTAAAGGAGCAGTGCTAAAATAATTAGTTCTTTCTACTGTTTCAGTTCTATTCACATCAGTATTAATGTTATCTACTTACTGATTCCACAAACCGCTGTCTGTCTGTATGTGGAAAACATATCTCAGGAACCGTTCATCTTATCGACTTCCCACTTTGCATGTGTATTGTTAATTAAATATTGTTAAGTAATAAAAACTGAATAACAGGTGACCAGCTGTCTGTAGCAGTTAGTGGGGGTTGATGCAGCAAGCCTTCAGTCTGCCGACTGAGGGCTTCTACATCCTCAGATAAACTACAGCTGTGATCTGCAAATGGGTCAAACAGCAGGTCAATTGTTAAGATCAAGCTGAATTACAGAGCTTTTATTTTGAATAGTTTTACACTTGCTTAACAGACCTGTGAAAATAGCTGACATGCAATGTATAATAATAACAGCAGTTGAGTCAATCACTCAAACTTTTATATATATATATAAACCACACACAGTAATAGAGCAAATTTTGTTTAATTTTATGAAAAACATTTTTCTAACTTCACAGCAGCTCTGGAGCATAAACACAGGCCAAGAAAACAGTCCAGAACAGTTCCAAACAGGCAGGTTAATACAGGGCACTGTTAATACGGGCAGTATTACAGATGCCATTCATTTAGCCACAGAGCATACAATAATCTTTTTTATATATTGTATTTTAAATCATAATTTTAATACAGATTCTTGAAATATATTAGTAGCAGAAGGCAAAATATCCCCTGTGTATAGAGTAGATCGGCAATTTAGGAGAGCAAATGTTTGCAGATGACAGAATAATGAATGTAGCTGCAGAAATTCCCTATCAGGCATCAGACTGTTAACATGGCACTTGGTCAGTGTAGCTGGTTTCAGACATGACCTCTGGGTAAAATCCGAAGAATTGGCTATGGAGTTTACCCACAGTTACACGTTTCACACATGCAGGGTGCAGCAGACAGAGACAGGAAGTGACGTATTAACTCCGCTGCATAAATAGCGTGATCATGTTTACATCACACCGTCATCGGCTCTTATCCCCACAAAGTCTTTTGACATCTTCGTTGGTGTCTTCCACATGTGTCACTGCTTTTTCACCGGGAGATACTTTCTTTTTGTTTTTAAATTTTTGCGTTTGTCGTATGTTAGTGTCATCGGTAGATCAGACATCATTACCTCTATGCCTTTTTAAACCAAACACTTCCTCATTTTAAAACATAGGACATGATGGAGTATATTTATTGTACGTACTGCACAAATTAATGCCTACCGCCAGTTGATGTTAACGGATGTTAGTGACCACCAGCCAATGTTAGGGACATGTCTTCAGTTGTGTACCTAAGTGTCATCAGGTGTTTCGGCCTTTTAATCACAAGACACCCTCTTCTAAGGCCGGCCCACCACAGGTTGATCAGACCTGGGTGCATGTCCCTAGCATCTTCCTCCTGACCCAGAGCCATTAGCTGCAGTGTTCTGCAGTCTGTCTTATTCATCAGCATTATCCTCGCAGGGTTCTTTCAAGTCTACCAAGTAGATGACATGCATGTTGTTGGACTAGAGTTTCAGGTCAGGTCTTAGGGTGGTAGTGACGATATGTGATGGGACTGTAAGCCGCTGGCTCACGTCCATCAACATCTCCCAGTCTCGGGCTTGCTTCACCCTATGTGGTCAAATTAAATACTTCTCCCCTTCATGGAAGAATTGGTCAAAATTCAAAAGAAAAACAAGGATCCTCTAAGACACAAACAGAAAAGGTATCAATCGTGAGAGAAAGCGGCGAGCTCTGCATTCCCAGAGGAGAGAGTCTTGTATGCCAGACAATAATAAGCAGTGGATAATTCCACCATGAAGGAAAATAAGTGTAAAAAGTGTTTTCATCGCAGAGCCTTGGACCAACTCCAACCTCATCAGAGGGGTAAATTTATTTCAGAGTCAGAAATGCATTGGCTTTAATTTCACGCTGCATGCATTTCGATAGCAGCAAGAGGGTGGAAAAAGAGAGGGAGCGAGAGACAAAGAGGAAGCGAGAGAAAATATGAAGTTTAATTTTCTGCCAAAAGTCACCATACCAGAGAGAATTAAAGTTGATACACTTACAAACAAAGGAGGGAGAGAGGGAAAATAAGATAAGGTGACAGGGGGAATGGTTTATATCGAGGTTATGTAAATTCAGCGAAGGTAATTGGAATTTAGGTTGAGAAATAATTTAATTCATTCAGTGTTTGATTGTCTTTATAGCTTTGTTCAACTGATCATCAAGAATGCCACAGTGCTTTTAAAATGCTTTCATTTTGTGGCTGGGAGCAGCGTCAAAGAAAGCTTATGAACACAGGGAAATGGAAGCAAATTAAAATGAAACAAATGTTGTTGTGGAGGCTCCTTGTGTAATGGAACTTTATGTAAAATACTCATGGTTGAAAATTCAATGTTTACGTTCAAGTTTTTTAAAATATGTTTGAAATGTAATGTTTGCACTGCCTCTTTGAATTTCATGAGATTGATGAGAGTCAAAGAGGCAATATTCACATTACGGCCATGGATGAAAACTTCCATTAATTAGTATTTTTTCTTTCGCAGATTTTATGGAAATTCTGTTAAAACCCGCACTACAGTTGGATGAAAGCTGGACCTGTGTGTGTCTGCGTCCAGCATCTGACCAATGTTAGCATGTATGTGTTGTGTGGGTGCAGCAGGCTGTCTCTTGTACATCAGTGCTGAAAGTTGACTGGTTTTCATTGGGTATTGTTGCTGCTGCTTCAGCTCGTTCATCATGTGGGCTGATACATAATGTCATCATTTACCACCTCGGTTCACAAACATGGAGGTATAGGCCTTGTCAGTGCATTAGGATGAATGAGGGAGAAGATGCCCTATACTCTGTGGGTGTGCGTGTGTGTGTGTGTGTGTGTGTGTGTGTGTGTGTGTGTGTGTGTGTGTGTGTGTGTGTGTGTGTGTGTGTGTGTGTGTGTGTGTGTGTGTGTGTGCGTGTGTGCTCTTGTACAGCTATCTATGTGAGGACCACTTGAGTGAGGACATTTTGGGAAAGTGAGAACCTTTTGGCTGGTCCTCACTTTGTGACCCCCCTTTAATGCACTGTTTAGGGGGTTAAGACTCGGTTTTAGGCTTAGGATTAGAATTAGGTTTAGGTTATGGGTAAGGGTTAGGGTTATGGTTATGGTTAGGTTAAGGCATTTAGTTTGGATGGTTAGGGTTAGGGTAAGGGGCTAGGGAATGTATTATGCCAATGATTGTCCTCACTAAAATAGCTGTACAAACGTGAGTGTGTGTGTGTGTGTGTGTGTGTGTATGCGTGCGTGCGTGCGTGCGTGTGTGTGTGTGTGAAAATGTCTCATGTACAATGGAATAAAAGAAAACAAAGCTGTTGGGTGTCACTGTTTGCAGATGGTCTCTTAATCCTGGTTTTTACTGGATTTGCCTTTTCTGCATATTTATGGTTATGGTGGTTAATTTCACTGTCAACAGAGAAAGGACCATGTGTAACTAGTGATCAACTGAATGTTCAGAGCTGATTCAATAAATCAATCAACAGCCGTCTTTCTCTGCAAAATAGTCCCTAATTTTGTCGTTTTGAAGAGAACGCCACAGAAAGAGCAATCTGTAATTATTTCCTCATACTAAATATATCCTCAATGACTCTTATCCATCTATTATTTTCATCACAACTTCTCTAAAAATCTATAGTTGGCCATTGGAAAACTGTTCCTCAACCAGGTTTTCACACCCACCAGCTGCATTCAGCCTGGCGTCTTCACAAACTAGAATCCCCCCCCCCAAAATCTCCACTACTCCTCTCACCAGCTCTGTCACAAGACTGCCTGCTCTACTGTACCTGCCAGGAGCTGCTTCTATTTATGGAGCTGATAAGCTTCTGCAGGAGCCCCTTGATACAACATGCATGACAATGCATACACACAGGTAATCACACAAAGGCACTGGCTTTATGGGATTAGTGTTGTGCAGAAACAGAAGTGAACAAAAAAACTCACAAAAAATATTTAAAACAGTAAATGTATCAAAGCTCATATATGCTCATATATATTTTTTGTTTCAGACAAACTCATGCCAAGTTAAAAATGAAGTTCTTTTATTAGTTAACATATAACAAAAAAATTATATATATATACATAACACCAACAGTGACTAACACTACACAGGGTGTGACTGTGAATAATAGTAAACCAGAATGCAATGTCCCTAATGAAAATAAGTAAATTAGATTGAAATTATAATATATTGTGAAACTAAGAATATACTTTGATTCTCAGATCATGAACACCATGGAAGCAGCCCTATGAATGTGTAGTTTCTGATACAAATCAGCCCAGACACTCGTGGTAGTGATGAGGAATAGAACAGGATGTTAGGACGTCTGATGAACACTTTTGGTTGAAGGGAGATGACCACGTATCCAGCATTAAGGTGGTGTATGGGTGGAGGGGAACTCAGTGGTTATGGTACTAAACTGACAGCTGAATGACAGCAGGGAGAGAGAACACTGTAAACTTAATTTGTCTCATAGGGCTTAACAAGGTGTGACATCCTTTGTCCTTAACCCTCAACAAGAGTTAGGAAAAACTACAAAAACAAAACTATCAACAGGGGGAACAGAAAGTAGAAAAACTCAGAGAGAGGCACATGTGAGGGATCCCGCTCCCATGATGGACGTCAGGACAAAATGACTGCAGGGAAGAAGTCAAGTCAGTAACATATATTGATGAGACATTAATGTGATAAAGAGGGAGAAAAGGAACGCTCTATGTGTTGTGTGTCCCCCGACATCCTAGACCTATAGCAGCATAACTAAGAGCAGGTCCAAGACAGACCCTGCACCAGTTCTAACTACAGATATAAGCTTTATCTATAAGGAAGGTTTTAAGCCTGCTCTTAAACAAAGAGATGGTGTCAAACTGAAACTGGGAGATGATCCCACAGGAGAGGAGCTTGACAGCTGAAGGCTCTGGCTCAATAGGATACAATTGCGGGTCATCCAGCACGGTTTGTATGTCCTTAAAACATGCTTAAAGTTTAGTTAATTGATTACATTGTTCTGGTTTTATTGATAGGTATAATTTGGTGTCATCCGCATTGCAGTGGAAATTTACGGAGAGTGTCCTAATAATGTTTACTTTTGGAAGCATATATATGGTGAATAAAATTGGGCCAAGCACAAAACTCTGAGGAACACCGTGATTAACTTTTGTATGCACAGATGACTCATCATTAATTTGCACAAATTGAAATCGGTCTAATAAATAGAATTCAAACCAGCTTAGGGCGGTTCCTTTAACTTCGACAGCTTACAGGTGATTAGCTCAAGGTGTGTGTGTCAGGTTGTGATTGGATGAAAAGAGAAAATGAGCTGATGGAGCTTAGAGATAGCGACTTAGGAGGCATACGCAAGAAGACAGTCTTCCTGACAGAACTTTCGCTTAGATTCATATAGACAAGAGTCTGAACAAGCATATCATATTATAAATGCAATCAATATACAACCAAATCTATCGAATAATTCCAGAAATCTGTCTGTATTTATGTGGAATGCATATTTAGAGAATCGTTCATCTTATCGCTTTCCCACTTTGCATGTGTATTGTTAAGCACCCAAGGAAGTGCAGTGTTGAATTTGGTGTGATTTGGACATGAGAGTTTTTCAATATCATCTTTATTATACTTTGAATAAACAGGCCAGTGCTCTGTGGCAGCGTAGGCTGGAACTCATTAACCCAAGTGACGTTGTTGATCATGACATGGGTTCTACATATTGAAATGAGCTTCACTGAACTTTGAATGAATAGGTGAACAGCTCTCTGCACAGCAGCGGTAGCTTCAAGGTCCCACATGCAGTCGATTCAATTACTGCAGGTCACTTCTACAGTTTCAGAGAGAAAGCTGCAACCAGCATCACCACAGTCAAAGCAAACAACCCATTCCAGACAGGCTGGTTGACAATGGGCATTGCACTAGTATAATTATAATGAAAAGATTCCGGATTCTTCAATGAGGGAGAAGGAGTAAATGGTGGAGTAAATTTTGATATTTGAAAGAAAAAGATAAGAAAAAAAAACACAATTATTACAAAAAATCTTTATTCTAAATGTTGTCGTGGTTGAAGGGTATCTTTAAGGTAATGGATGTAGCACCAACTTGTCCTAAGCAGAGATTTGATCTGATGTAAAGCAATGATGATATTTGAATAATGTCTTATTAAATATTTAATAGGCATTTTCTTGTTGTATCTCTCCCATCAGAAATGATGCAGTGATATGAAAGGCAAGATCAAAGACACAGTCAGAATGCAAATTTTACAGCTACATTTTACATTATAGATACCATCTGAGCCATCAGCACTTCAGTTAGCCAGAGGAGACAGCCTGTCAGAATGTGAATGCGGCATATTATACAAGCACACACACACACATACACAGACACACAAACACTCTGGTATCCATCGTGACCCATGCAGGAGGAAATTGTAACCATCAGAACATAATGTGCATCTATCTTTACCACATGCTCATTTTAAAATGTAATATGTTCCTCAAACTGTGTGATGACACACAGACAATGATGGATGACTTTATAAACTGAGTCCAGCACGAAGAAACATGCTCTACATGCACAAGTGAGAAAGCAATTACAGCACAGATAATTCTCATATATACACAAATGTCAACTCACTGGTTTTCCATCTTCCAACACACTCCGTCTGTGTGTGTCAACCTCACAACGCCTTTTTCAAATATCTGAACCATTGAGCTGCACTGCCTGTATTTGATGTAAATATTCAGTGAGCTATGAAATTAGATTCATCTTTATATGACAGGAAATCACAGGCTTTGACCGTATTTCAGGTATTTAAAGCCCACCGACAAATTAATTATGTCGAGCTTTTAAACCATGAAGACGCCCAGTGATTGTTGCGGATGTCACACTGGCAGACAAATAGATTTTCACCAAGTGGAAGCATAATGAGTTTTTCTCAGGCGAAGAAAGTGGCCGCTCTGAACGCATATTTTATTATCCTTAAATTCACAAGGTCATAGAATGTTTAACCCACCTTTATTCAATGCACAGTTGAATTTTGAATACGTTTGAATCTGTTCTTCATTTTGCTGTAGTTTTCATTGTGACTGCATAAAGTTGGAGGACTACATCTGTTATTCTGATGATAATAATCCAGTAGTTTATCCTTAATTTAACTTAACATTGTATCTTAACCTAGAGGGTCTTTGTGTGTTGGCCCTGCGTTACACTGGCAACCTGTTTGAGGTCTGCCCCGCCTCACGTCTAATAACAGCTGGAACTAGCCCCAGACCCCTCAAAACCTTAACATGATAAGCAGTCTACATCATGGATAGATTCCCTTATAGGGAAGATCACACAATAAAATAAAAACTGCAATCTTGGAAATTTGCAAATTCTGGATTCTTCCAAAATTACTCTTTCCTTCGTCTTATTAATTTAATCAGGGGGAGAATGTCCAATTCAGTTTAAAGCTGCTGATTTTATGTATGTGAATTAGTATTTAATTTGGGTATTGAGCTGGAAAGGAGCCATTTTGGAGCCATTTTTTGTAAGGGATGGAATGACGCATTTGTCGACCGCATTTGAAGGAGCCTTCGAAATGGGACAGTCTCACGCTCCTGTGATGCAAGCAGTCCTCAAATGCAGTCTGCAAAAATTAGTGCGAGGCCTAAATCACAAACACCCCAGACTCCAAACACACGTGGTCTTAAAAGTCCATTTACTACCTGCTTAAACTTCAGATGTGAACAAACCCTAAATGAATGAAAATAGGAAAGCCTCATGACTCATCGCTCACCAGGCATTGTCTCGAGACCTGTAATTAATTTGGACAGAAATGTACGATTTAGATAATTCATGCATATGTGATTCATGATCCCCTTTACCTGTTACACATTAGATTTGAATACATAATTTTGACCTCACATCTATTGAATATTTCAATAATTGAATCATTCATTGCTTGAAATTATATTGTTGCTTTGGATTTGTCAAAGTATCATGAACTCCCTAACCCTAACTCAAAATCTAAGAGCCAACCATCCAGCCACTGCTATTTAATTCTTGAAGTTGAATAACACTAAGTCCTGTGTGCAGCATCTTGGTTTCTGCCAAGAAGGTTCGGATTTCACCCTTGTCTGTTTGTTTTATTGCCAGCAAGAATACTCCAAAACCCCGGAACATATTTTGATGATACCTAATAGAAGGATAGGACGTGCCGAAAGAACCTGTGGGGGTTGGATACAGACAAGGGGTGAGATAGTTTTTTCCCCCAGTTTCCCTGTGAATAATTTATGGTTCTTGATTTTTTTCATCCGAAGGCTGCGGCCCCTGAATTGAGACACAGCTTTCAACTTAAGGGGACTTTTGGGCCTTGTAGTTTGCTACTGTCCAAACCTGTCAAGCATCCACTCACATACCCATTGATTCCACTGACTGATACAATCCATGCTATTTCTGATTTATTTTTAATTAAATGAATTGAAATTGTGGTTGTACGAACAGGAACACTGGAACAGAACACATCGGAGTGTAGCTTCTTTCTCTCCAGCTCTGTTTTCTCTTTTCCTTTACTACTTTTGTTCCTCCTCTCCTCCCTTTTCTTCCTCACAGTGCAGGAACCAGCAGCACCAGCACAGCAACAGGACATCCACTACTTGACACACACACACACACACTCCCTCTCTTGTCCCATTCTTACTGTCAGAGTCACAGTGGGGAGAAATTTCCAAATACTGACAGTTGTGAGATGTTCATTCACACAGCACCAGGACTCTAAAACCACACACAAACACACACACACACACACACACACACACACACACACACAAAAACATACACACACTGCATAAACACTGCAGCAAGGTGCCCCACAATTCTGCGTGAACCCATGTAGGCAGACATAGGAAATGCATGCTGACAAGAGATGCACATGCACACACTGTGCATAGGACTGGGTTGCTATAGTGACAGAGAAACATGGAGCATGTTGTTTGGTCAGTGCCCTTTTGAAGTTATCATCCCCTGAGACACTTTTATGAAAGGATGAAGGTGCAGGCTAAATATTGTGACTACAAGGTATTTAAAGAAAATACAATTTTTGACATGTTTTATTTATACACTTTATTTATGCCATTAATTCTGTATTACCAGCTAAAAGTAATGAAGCCGATACAAACGCTATAAATCTGACCTTCATGAAGCCCTGATTGTTCAGTTTGTGTTGAAATTGTAATATAGACATGTGTTGATTACGCTCATGATCATTTAGGTAACTGCAGTTTATGGTGCTGATGAACTGTATTTAATCAAACAGACATTAAACATTAAAAAGAGAAAACCCTTATGGACACAATGGTAACATCAATTGAATCAACTGAAAACTGAACCTTACACACACACACACACACACACACACACACACACACACACACACACACACACACACACACACACACACACACACACACACACACACACAGCAAAACTTATCATCCTCTTCGATGACTGACATTTTTTCTAATTGTAAAGTCATACTCACCAAGTTTATTGATGAGATATTGGAAGCAGCATCTGATAGATAGATAGATAGATAGATAGATAGATAGATAGATAGATAGATAGATAGATAGATAGATAGATAGATAGATAGATACTTACATTGAGGTTATGCAGAAATCCTTACTTATAACAATGGCAAGTTGTTCAAAGTTGGACCAGGAAGTTGGTCTTTGAAAACATTAGGATATTTAAAATGCACACATTAGATTATTTACATTCTTTGCCTCAGTGTGGAACTACAACAGTTGTAAAAAGAAAGAGAAAGTGAGACAGAGATGTAAATGAAGACCGATAAAAAGGATTAGAATCCTTGAAAACAGGAATTGTGCACCGGGCTCTACAACTCAATGAAGACGGTGTTGCTGTGGCACCGTGCTCTCGGTGTATAGCCAGCAGATGCCAGCTGAGTAGGTGGTGATGCACTGTGGTCGATTCACACCGGGCCTTCAATATCACAGCATCACACAGTCTCTTCAGCTCAAAGCTCCATCTTAACAGAGGTAATCATTTATCCTCTGTGGATCCACTGAAATGACTGCCTGCCACACACACACACACACACACACACACACACACACACACACACACACACACACACACACACACACACACACACACACACACACACACACACACACACGTATTAGTCAATTCTCGTTCCCTCCACTGACACCATCACAGATAGAGTGATGAAATGATTTTCTCCTCCAGTGCTTTCCAATTCACATTAAAGGGAATATTGTGCTCCCCGTTTAAAACGAACGCAGATAAATCAAACTATATTGGGTCCACTGAAAGCCGACCCTTGTCTCTTTATCAGCGTGATCTAAAGACCGCCATATATGTGATTGCATATCCAGCTTTTTTAAAGCGGCGAGCAATTCTTATTATATAGTATAAGTGCAATGGGATTTTTATGTGAAGCCTAAATGAAGTGAAGCTTATAGTCATTTTTCAAGGTATATCTATTTAAATATTGATTTTACAGCATGAACTATTTTAAAATGTCCCTGTAAGGGTGTCAAACGGCATTTGCCACCTATAAACCATGGACACCACTGCAATATTAAGACTTAATAGAAGCTAGATATTGTTATGGAAGTGTTCTGGAGGCTGGTAAAAGGAGAAGGCAGCAGCTGATGTCTTATGCAGAAGATTTTAATGTAGACTTGATGCATCAAGGAGACCAGAAGGTGAAACAATATACCACCGCTAACAGAGTAACATGAGCAATTGTCACCCCCACGTCTGACCATGTCTCCCCCAGCTTCCACATATATCTCCCTCTACTTGCGTCACCCATTCTAACAGCACTTCCATGAATGGCTAGAATTGCTGTCACTCTCTATGTTACATGTAGGTGTTTGCATCCTATTGGATAGTTAAGTCTAAATATGTATTCCTAAATCACATTGTGTCCTTACATCTTGCCACTACAATGTACTGTTGGTTGGCCCTTTATCTATAACCTGACCTTGGGTACTGCTTAGAGAGAGAATGGAGTATCTGTGGAATTAGACAGGCTCTATTCTCCTGTACAGATATAATGTAATATACAATATACATAATATAAAGTGTCATATACAGTAATGTTTGAGGACGGTCAAAAATTCCTCAACAGATATTAAGACAGAAATCAAGTCTATACAGCCACTGCATGCCTATTTTTTAAATATCCTCAGGTCTGGAACTGGTTCAACTTTGTTAGTGTTTGTAAACTTACTTACTCACACACGCAAAGTCAAAGTAAACAGATTTCTGTTAAATATTACTAAAAAAGAAATCTCCCTGAACAAGAGCAAAGCACTACAAAGCAAATCAACACTCAGCACTGCCAGCGTAATTACTTCGGGGAATTAAATCACTTTGGAGAGCTGCAGTCAGGTATTACCATCCTGCACTAACTCCAAAAAAAACACAACAACAAACTCTGGAATTCGATCTGACACCACAGAGTCAAAACATTTTTTTCTCTTTCCGTCTGGCAGCGTGTTGATCTCCTGACAGCTGTTTTTACTGCTCATACTAGCTGGCAATTTGTTTCACTGGCTCGGTTTTGCCCTAGTGATTATCTCAAAACACGTAGTTTTCATTTGACATTATGCAGAATACACCTTTATTCAGCACCTTTGTTTACCTGTAATCAGATCCTGGTGACTGACACTAGAAATCAGAATATCTCTACATAGTCTCCTCTTATACGTTGAAAATAATTTCCAAAAAATCAATAGTTCCTGTTGTTTATCCATGACTGTTCAACAAACTTAACTGCAGTTTAACTAGTGTGAACTAGTTATTTCCAAACCATTTGAATTTGAAGCTTAGCACTAGCAATTCCATAAGACAACTATGTGTGCTCTGTTGTCCGCTGCTTGTAGCTTGACTGCAAAAGAAAAGTCAGCCACGGCAAATAGGAGGATTTCCTACATGGATTAAACTGTGCTGGATTCTTACATAGGGAGGATTTGGTTAAATGGGAGCAGAGCGGTGACAGCACTTGACCCTTTGGAACTGCAACATCCACATCATGTCACCTTTTATTGATGGGAGGATAACAAGAAGCCATGGCCACATCACACTTCCTGCTGTTTGATTTACCACTGAATGTAACACCCACTGGCTGCTGGACTTTGTGACTTTATCACTCTCCACACGTTTTTCCAGTTCATTCATCTATAGGTTGAACTGTGAGACAGTGATTGTGTTCTTGTAGACATGTTCAACATCTGTAAGAGAAGAGGATTGCAGCCGCTGTGGTAGCACAGATACGGTACATAGATGAAGTGAGGATCACTACACAGGAGGGTCAGGCTTCAAAAACAAGATTTCGATCATTGAAATGCACTGATAACTGATCATCTACACCCCAAACATTAACAAAACTAAGATTTCCCTGTTTTCTGTATTGTTTGTTTCATTGTCATCCCAATTGTTTGTTCAGAGACTTTGTGGCTTGAGCAGCTCGCAAAACACAACACAGAATATTTACTTGATGTGATCAAATCATACTGATAGGATTATTCACATCAATTCATCTGTCATAACATAAGACTGTTTCAAGTGTTTCTCCTTACTTCATAATGCACACACACACACACACACACACACACACACACACACACACACACACACACACACACACACACACACACACACACACACACACACACACACAGAGGTGACAGGAATGATGAGAGTAGTGGGCCCAGTGTAATTACCCATAGTCCTCTGTGGGACATCAGTTTGTCTGATAAGACTAAGGTTCATCTATCTCTCTTAAAAATCTGTTGGCTTCGATAAATTGTTGTGGACTGATGAAAAGACCTGGTGCGTGTGAACGAGTGTGTGTGTTTGTGTGTGTGTGTGTGTGTGTGTGTGTGCGTGTGTGTGTGTGAGTGAGTGAGTGCATGTGTCTACCACACCACCAGGATGTATTGCCAAGGACAGAAATAACAAATATCATAATGATATTGATATTAATAATACATTCACATAGCACCTTTCAAAACAGAGTTACATTTTGTTAAAAATGAAAAATTTAAGGAAAACAATGGGAAACAATTAGGAGAAATGTGAAGATCACACAGCATCAAAGCACATTTGCAAGAATACAAATGTTGTAGATGAGAAAAGAGTAAAAACAAAATTAAATAAAACATGAATAAAATTATTAAAATACAATAAATTAATTCAGATGAAAGCACACCTATAAAAAATTTTCTTAAAGAGAGATTTCAAGGAGGATAGTCGTTTTTAAAAGGGGATATTGATCAAGTTTATATCACAAGTTTATACGTCTAAAACAATCCAAGTGTAAGAAATATGTAAAATTCATCACAAAGATTTCTCAGGGCGAATCCAGCGTTGCAGCTGCAGTCTCCTGTCTGAGAACCTTCTGTGTGATGTGATCCACGTGCCTCTCAGTCTGAATTTTCACAAAGCTATGCAAACATTGTGAGTCTATACGAACACAGACAACAAAGAGCGGACAAGGAAGAAATACCATTTCTGCAAATTCATTTCCACTGCACACATTTAAAAAAACTGTAAGTGAAATAAAGCTGTTAGAGCATTTACTGATGTATTTAATGCAGTGAAATTAGTTATTAAGATACTTTATTCTTATTCAAAACAGACATTACGAATACAAAGCAGCATGAAGAGGAAATAGTGTGATATATTGCAGCATTATGAGCAGGAGCTCTTACTGTGGTGGTTAAAATAAACAAATTCATGGCAATATATCTGTTTTACATCCAGGGCAGTGAGCTGTTAGGCACAGTGTGAAGCAGAGAAAATAAAGAAAAGAATACTGTGCAGAAAAGACAGGCAAGTTAAGAGAAAGAGAGATTGCCACCTTCAATTTTCTGCCCAGGGATAAAGAGATCGCTATCCTCCATTTCACAAGTCTGTCCCTGATGAGCTGGTTTAGTCGGTTCTGCTTAGAGGTGGGCCAGCCACAATTACTGGCAATCCACTTAACTGGTGACAGCATCCCTAAACGTGATAAATTACACTGGTGGGGCAGAAATAACATTCTAAACTTTTGTTTGATGAATTTGGTCTCTGTTTTGTTCCAAAACTTTGCAAGCTAATGAGCAGAGTCCCACAACTGCAGAGCTTCTAATTGGTGTGTTTTACTGTGATTGGTTTTTTAGAGGAGTGTGCGAGAGACTCTATCTATCTATCTATCTATCTATCTATCTATCTATCTATCTATCTATCTATCTATCTGTCTATATGTCTATCTATCTCTCTGTCTGTCTGTCTGTCTGTCTGTCTGTCTGTCTGTCTGTCTATATATATATATATCCATTTACATTACCATATGTCCAAAACACACAAAATGTACTTCCACTGTGTAATTCCACAAATTATTTTACAACCAGCCAAGATACGGTAATGTGAGGATCCATGTTGTCTCCTTACAGGCTCCACATTTTCATGGAAAAATGTCAGCTTACATGTTCATAACGTCAGTGAGGAGCCTTTTGAAAAAGGTTTAAAGGACAATCTTAATTAATGTTTGTAGGTTATGGCGTTCGTCAGTCAGTGATGCCCCACCTAAGTACAGTTAGCAGCAGTGAGGAGCCAAGTAATACTGGTCTCTTGGCAGCGAGGCCTGGAAAAATGAAAAGCCTTGACACCTCATTGCTCATGCAGCAGCAGCAGCAATGGCAGACTCTTGATTTCGCTCTCTGAATACTAAAGACTTCATTAATACAAGTGTACACTCATTATCAGCAGTGGGTTTAAAATACAGACAGGCATCACATTCATATAATAAATAAAACAAGTCACTCTCTCTCTTTATCTGCCTCTCGGCTCTCATCCATCCATCCATCCATCTGGCCCGCACCATCCCAAACACTGTTGATCAGATTCTGAGGACACTGGGGAAGTGATGCATATCACTACAGCTCTGGCAGAACTGGATAAGGACGGAATACAGGAAATCCCAAACTTGGGAAATGTGCTCACTTTTTTCTTATCAACTGTCAGACAGTAAGATTGATATGAATCTCATGTCTGTGTGTTAAGTACAGAGCTGAGTTGGGAGCTCAGTTGAGTAGGCCAGCTCTGCACTGTGAAAAGAGGGAAACAGTTATCCAGACTCTGCCCACAGTAGCTAGCACGTCAACTGGAGGATTCCAATCAATTTTTCAGTCAATCATAAAAATAATCAAAAGTGGTAACTAGAATGTCAGTCAGAGAGTGCTTACATCTGTCAAGGCCCACCAGTCAAATGGGAAGGGGTGAATACGGAACCTCCTTGCATGGTGGAGGTAATAACCCAGGAGCGGTGAGCATATAGGCTACTTCTATTCTATCTTTCAGCATTGTGCCTCCATCTGACTTGTTAATATGCTGATCACCTTCCTTCTTTAGCTCAGCAGTGACTTCACATAAAGGGAAATGTAGCATGAAATACAATTACCATGCAAATAAGTCATGTAAATGACACCACTGCTTAGAAGCTGCAGTCTCTATCTCTACTGTCTAATCTCTGTGATCCATTCAGTAACTGTTTTAAACTCAACTACTGAACCTGCATCTGCTTTGCTCCTACTCAAAGTCAAATGTATCCATCAGATGTGGAGAATGAAGATCTTGTCTTTCATGACTCTTTATCATTCCATCTTTCTTTCCCTCCTCCACTTATCAATTCCCCCTCTCCTCTAAATCTGGATCCTCACTTCTTGCCTTTCCTCTTTCAGCTCATTTTTCATCTATCTCTAAGCCTTCTTCTTTCCCTTTATCCTTCTTTTCTCGTCTTTCCTTTTCATCCTCCTCATTCTCTTCCATTACTTGTTTTTCCTCTCTCTCAATTCCTCCCTCAGTCTTTCCCAGGCCTGACTGATGGTGTGTTGAGGCAAGGTGGACGGACGGTGGGTGAGGGATTGCCCCTGCCAGCCTCTGACATTGGGCCCCATTCAGGCTGAGGAAATGATCGATGTTAAATGGAATTCTAAACACCCCCACTTTAACTCCAACAGACAGACAGAGAGTGTAGGCCAGCGTCTGGCAACACAGCTGGGGCAGCCTGATAAGACCTGTGGTTCAAGTCTAACTGCAGGTGTGTTTGTGCACGTGCATGTGTCTGAGACGGGTGCCTTCCTACTTGAGACAGCTTACCTGACACAGCAGCCATCTGTCCTGTACTTAAAGGGGAGTTGGAGGACACTACTTGAAAGACGGACATAAGGATTTCTGTGCACTTAATGCTAAATCCACTCATATTACCCAATCAAACAGCAAGGAGAAGGTGCTGACATACAGCGAGAGGAAAGTTAATACATGCGATAATTTAATGACCCTTGAAATGTGCGATGCAAACCCTTTTGTCTTGACTTGCTTCATTCATTTAATACACGAACAAGGCAAGATTTCTGTGGTGGCATATTTCAAATATCAAAGCAGTAGCAGATTCCTTCCTGTGGAAATTTAAGTGGCCAACAAGTGGTAAAGTACCGAAAATGTATGGCGGTACAGGCAGGGGTGGCTTCTGTGCTGTTTGCCTGTTGAGTGTGATGTCAAATGTTTTGGGTTTCAAGTCTCTCCAATCATTACAGACATGCACAGACAAGTCTATCTGAAGTCATTTACACCAAGTTTTTAGCCTAAAAGTCCATTACCGGAGTTACCTATACTTTTTCTCCTTAGACTTTAATTTAAACTGAAATGTGACAAATTGATGCAAAAAAAATTAAATGGGCTCTCAGACAGCAGCAGATCAACAGCCCCCATCTGTCTCGTAAAGGAGCCAGCTCATAGAGCCCAATCATTCATGACAGATTCATGACTAATCATACGTCATCAAATCTTTGGGTAGGTATTCACAGCAGTCGACTGACATTGCGCCAAGTATGCTGCATGTTGATTTGAGAATGCCATAGATTACAAACATTGATATAAGATCCTTTTTTCACCCTTTTCAACATCTATATACCATAGAAGACGCTTATTCCTATACAACACACTCAGGAAGTGGACGCTAGCAAGCTAGTTTATGCATGTTAGCACTGATTCCTGCTAGGTATGATTCATGTTTAGTATTTCAACACATGAAATTGTGGCTTACTCTAATTTCACTTCTGTAGCCTTAGCACTCCATACACTACACTGTGATTTCACAAAGTAACATATTTAGTCATGGAGTTAGAGGGTAAATCACAGTGACTAATTAACAGTTAACAAAGTTACAGTGTGACCTTTGGAATTTAAGTGATAATACAAACTATTTTCAGGACCCACACATCAAATTGCAGGTCCACACTGCAAGTCAATGTCAAAAACTGATTTTAGTCCGATTTTTTTGTGTCAATACCGGATAAAAAACAGACGTTAAATTCTTGATGACAACCAGTTTCCCAACCATGGACCATATAATTATTCTATCACGAAAATTATTTAAAGCCAACTACAGAAGTCCAGGCAACAAGTTTTTCCTTAAACAAAAGTGACATGAATTCTGGAGTTTGCTGGTGTCTCCCTTTAAAGCTTTTGTAACTCATCCTGATGATGATTTATGGCTGGCTGGGTGAGCTGATTAAATCACTGAACAGAGCGCCAGGTAGCATTACCCTGGCCATCACCACTTTATGTGGCCTGTCGCATGGCAACCATTACGTTCCTATCTGCTTGTCTTTCATTTGAACCGCCTGACTACGTCTCACACTTCCTCCCTTGTTTTTTCCTGCTCCATCTTATACTATCTCTTTTTCTTTCACTTAGTGCAAAAAGGGTCTGGAGAGAGAACAAGAAAGAGCGCACCATGAATCTAATTAATCTCCATGATACAGCACTACAAGCTGTTATTTTGCACGGCTCAACAAAGGACAGCAAAGACGTGTGAGGGCTCTATAATGGGGTTTAAACATCTCAATCATTCTAACATGCAGGTCCGGTGCAAATACAACTGTATATATTAGAGTTAAACTATAATGTTGCATCACACTGAAATGTAATTCTCCACAGAGTAATATGTTAGCAATTTGTTCAATGTGTTGCTGTGTTGTTGTTGCATGTTTAACATTTTCACATGTTTATCTCTTTGCCTTGATTTTTCTGTGTGTCCATGTTGTCAAAGTTGAAACCAGAATTCTGACTTGCAACCAAAACCCTTGGCTGATCATCTGCATCTCTAAATATGTCAATTACAAAAAACATTCTCCAAAATCTCAACACTGTCTGCAGCAGAGCATTGTGCCACAGACTAAATCTTTATCAATTAAATCTACTCTGGTCCCAAAAAGGCAGCATGTCAGTGAACAATAGATTGACCGATTGCAGGTAATGAAAAAAAGATGTAGATTACATGCAAATGTGCAAAAAACGTGCAACTAAATTTTAAATAAATTCATTACATGTTGCATCATTTGACTTTAAAGCGAAAGCAGGGACTATGGCCACTGTAAATGCTCTGTCATGTCAGACACCTAATATAACAGTTAAACAGCCTCCCAGTAGTCCCAGCAGTTGATGGCCTGTAAATTGTTGATCAGTGGCTTGGCACAGGTAGGGTAAATTGATTCCAGGAGAATCCTCAGGAGCTAGGCTGTCGCCACAAAGGCCAAATATACAGCCATGAATCTCAATGAGATGGTGGAGTAGAGGGTAGAGAGAGAATGGGTAAATGTGAGAAAGAAAGAGAGGGAGAGAGCAAGAGAGAACGCCAAAAAGGTGAGGTGAAAATGTCAGTGATTGTGTCAGAAAGGAGATGTGTACAAGAGACACAATGGAGGGAGAGAGAACAACTAGTGAGAGAGAGAGAGAGAGAGAGAGAGAGAGAGAGAGAGAGAGAGAGAGAGAGCGTGTGCGTGTGCGTGTGCGTGTGTGTGTTGACCTATTTTTGTGTTCTCCTTAAGACCCTTCCCAGTATAAACATGGACCTTGCCAGGACCAGTAGACCTTATGGGGACCATGGCCCTGTCCTAATGAGGCTAAACATAATTTCCGAGGTCCTGGTTAGGGTTTGTGGTCAGATGTGAAATATGGTTAAGTTAAGGTTAAGGCTAGGCCTACATGGCCATGGTTCGGGTTAGGATTAAGGTTTTGGTTGGTGCACTAAGAATGGAAGTCAAAGCAAAATTCCATTAAGGACAGCTGCGTGTGTGTGTGTGTGTGTGTGTGTGTGTGTGTGTGTGTGTGTGTGTGTGTGTGTGTGTGTGTGTGTGTGTGTGTGTGTGTGTGTGTGTGTGTGTGTGTGTGTGTGTGTGTGTGTGTGTGTGTGTGTGTGTGTAGCTGTGCTTGAAGGAGAGATTAAGGTGCTTTGAGAGCTGAGGAAATGTGGTTAATTCCATCCATCCGTCCATCCATCAATCCATATGTTATACCGCTTATCCTATGAGGGTCTCATGGGAAACTGGAGCCAATCCCTTGCAGCTGACATTGGGCGCGTGATGTGGAAAACCCTGCATAGATCAATGTGTTTAGAGCCATGTGTAAATGTTACATGGAACATACTTCATTTCTCTGTCTGACTAAATGTAATCTGAGACATGCTCATCTCCCAGAGCAGCAGCGCCCCACCACGCTGAGTCCAAACAGCACTCCCTGCATCGTTTCTATTTGCTTTATAATGCCTCTAAATCATAAGGGTTTCCTGCTTATGTAACAGCTGCTGTGTTTGTTTGTGTCAAGGTAAAGAGAAACACCTGGAGAAATAAGATAAAAATTCTACTTAAACTAAACAACAGGGATTTTCTTCTTTCCTCTAAAGTTTGAGAAAGCTCCTACAGATTAGGGATGTGTCTTAAAAAAAATTCTTCTTGAGATTTTTTACTTTTATATATTTATTTACTTAAAACCACATTTCTGCCACTTAAACATAATCTTCAACACACAGAGTCTCAAACACAAAAGAATAAATTATAAAATACAAGACAACTAACATTAACTTGACAGTAAAAACTGTAAATCAGATGTGTTCTAAACAGTTAGTTTATGAGATATTCGGCTGGACCTTAGCCTAAATGAATCATATATCGATCCATGTATGATAAAATGATTTGTTCCCAGTCAACAGATAACCGCAGATAAACTAAACATGGCTCAAAGGACAAAACAATGTGTAATGAACTACAATTAGCTGTTAACAGCTATTGAGACTATGTCTGAAATCACTTTATATTTACATTGCGATACAGTTTGTCCTTTTATCCGTGTTTTGAGTGTGTAAGAAGTAACTGTGTCGCCTAACAATAATAATGATGAGTTGACATGAGTTTATTTTGACAAGGGTTAGACATCACTTCCTGTTAAACATTTTAAGGAAGCTGGCTGAATCTGTCCATTTGCTTTTCTTTATCCATTGCCATCCACACTGTCGCAACAGATGCAATGTCCTAAGTCAAATTATTAATTGTTGTAAATACTAGTTAATGTTATAAAACATTATTTACATGAAAGAACATTTGATTATTTGTAATCAGAAGAATTCCTTTAAATGTATTTACATTGGAAAAACACAGACAAAACGGTAATTGTTTATTCTGTTTTTGTTCCCATTTACTCTCTTCTGGCTGGCTAAGATGGTGTAAAGAGCAATGGTAAAACAGCATTCAAAGCTTACTACGACTAAGTCATCTCTTTGTAAGCAAGGGTTTA
This sequence comes from Hippoglossus stenolepis, assembly GCF_022539355.2. NCBI lineage: Eukaryota > Metazoa > Chordata > Actinopteri > Pleuronectiformes > Pleuronectidae > Hippoglossus > Hippoglossus stenolepis. The sequence goes on along the minus strand of NC_061488.1, from coordinate 21,570,082 downwards.
GCTAGTTGGATATCTGCAGCTATCACACAGTAGTCAGGACAACATCCTCTCATTTCCTCTCACTCTCTGTGTTTCGTTTTTACATGTTAGATGTTATGACCAAACTGACCAAGAGAATGTTGGTGAGTTTTATGGATACTAATATAACCTCAGTTAAAAACATAAGTTGTACCCAACCTCATGTATCTCAATGCAATCTCTCATTTAGTGTTTCTTTCATTGTCTTTCTGAGAAACTGAAGCTATTTTCAAATATGTTTTCATATTGTAAGATAATTCCTCTGCAGCACTTGGTAAAGGAAATTTAAATCGTGATGATGCAGAAATTACCGTTGTGTCTATAGTTGTAAACAATGATGAAAAATTATGATGAGTCGTTGGGGTCCATTTCCTTCTTCCTGAGTGCTGAGTAGTGGATGATTGAGTGATTTCAGACACAGCCTGTGGATCATCAACATCGTCGCCAGAGGGTTTCCATGGTGTCCAATCTTTTGAATGCTTTTTTACAACCGACACCTCATCATTTCATCTTGGTCAGGTGTTGAGTTGGTTGCAGTGAGGAATTTATCACCTCACCTTGGAGTTCCCCTCAACACACTTTTTTTATCTGTAGTCGTTTTGGTTCACTTCCATAATTACTAATTAACACCAAGGAAAGTGTTTAATTATTTAAAAGTGACAAAGAAAACCTGACTGAATATGCAGTTGATGGAACACGTACAGGCACTACAGCTAAAATAATACATTCTGATCCTGCAGCTCTGCTCCCCTTCTCCTTTTTTCTAATGGAAAAGTCAGATTACAATAATTCCTGGTTTGTAGGTCTATCGACATTGTGCCAGGTCTCAGGGTGTGTCTGTGCCATAGATGGTCTGATCATGATCAGTCTGATCATCCACACAAATGTAAACAGTTAACTGAATCAATGTATTGTCCCTGCCTTGAAAATCTCGTTTTATGACACATCACTGTTTACACCTGGCGACCACACTAATCCGTAGTTTTCAAGGCCCTTGCTGCTGGCCTCTTTTAATTTGAAAACTCTAGGTTGCGTCTGTATGGACAGAAATACAAATATACAAAGAAACTATAGAATTACACTCAGTAGAGCACATACCTCCACCAAGGCCCAACTGCCCCCTTAAATCCAATCATGCTGCACCACATTTCACACTATCAGCGATATCAATTCCCCAAATATGCCAGATTTTTTTCATCTGGATTTTGTTTAAATTATTCCCTCGGAAATCTTGGAAAATCTCACTAGGTTAAAGAATGTAAAAAAAAAAAAACTCACTACAATTTAATTTGGGGTATTCCATTCATAGGTTTCTTTGTAATGCTTCTTAATTTAAGACCATTTTCCACTGGTCAAAAAACCAACAAACACCCACTAACATCTGGCTTTTTTCTGCACTGTGAATGGATACAATTAGCACATGACTTTGTAGAAGACACTCGATTTTACTCAGGTGAATGCGCTAATTTGGCAAGACATCAAAGTGAGGGAGCGACAGAGGCAAACTCCTCAACTGGCAATAGGAAAGGAGTCAATCACCTTTTTACGTGTATTTTTAAAAAGAACCTGCGTATATGTGCTAATTTTGGTGTAAAAGAGATATAATGGACAACAAACAACCACAGATGAAAACATAACCTTGTTTGCAAAGGTAATAAAGCAGAGTTTTTAGGATACTGGAACACCAGGGTTGTTTGGGGCCATTTTAGTCACATCTCTGCCACCTCACTCTGACCCTTTAACTCTCAAGCAGTTGGTCCTTTTACAAAACACACAATAAAGTCAACACCCCTGTTATGGCTATGCAGCTTTACTGCCCGCTCATTGGTCTGTTGCTTCTACCATCAGCATCCTTGTTATGTTTGTGAGGCATGGCCTTTTTGCAAATGCAAGGAACATTGATTTTTATATTCCTCCTCCCAGCAAGGTTTCTATTATCTATCTGGACATGGGTCTTTACAGGGACAATATTTTTGAGCGAATATAATAATTGAGCAATTGAGGACTTTGTGATAAACATTTGATCAGCGATAAGATGAACTGTTTCCCCTTCATAAAATAAATACTCAACTCACTTCATCCCTGAAGTGGATTTCTCATTACCACCCTAATGGTTGTTCAGCTAGAGTTACCGTCATCGTCTTTGAATTGAAAGTGAATTTTCCTGCACGGTCGTCTTTGAACTGCAGTCAACTGTTTGTACAAAAGGGGCCATTCAGTGTGGGAGGTGAAAAAAACATTTTCACCCCATACGTGTGAATCTACGGGTAGTTTGTGTCCCTACTTTAATGGCCCAAAGACAAATAAGTGCACTTTCACCATAGGTGTATGTGATAAAAATCATGATTGTGATTTCTTACATGGGGAAAATGCTCCTTGTTTTGCTCATAGATCTACAGCTATGATCTCTGCACATCAACATGTTTGTGTTGTGAACCACAGAAAGGACAGATTGCTGAAGAATTTGACTTTATTAGAGGGAATTTATATCAGAATAGTGAATATGTTCAGTGGAATAGAACGTTCAAGTGCCCATTTCCTGGCATCTTGAAGTGTTAAGTGTGTGTGCCCATGTGTCCGTGTGTCCATACCCTAGAGTGCAAAAGCTTCTTCCTAGTTTTCCACTTCACGCCGTCTGTCAAAAATCAGAGAGTACCCTAATAAAGAATACTCACACAGACCAATTTTACTGTGGCCTCTATGGCCTGAAAACGACTCAACCACAATTTTTATCTTTGTGGACCTGTCAACACATTAACTCTCCCATCTGTCTTACCATACATTTAAAATTGATTTAGTTTTTTTATATCTTTATGCCTCTGTGCCAGCGATAGCCATTTGGCAACTCAGCACATTTCAGTTTAAAACCTGGCAGCAGTGTTGGTGGAACAGATCATTCCAGTCATACTTTTTGTAAAGACCTTTGTGGTCACCTGAGGATGGAGCCAACTCACTTTGGTGAAAACCAGACTTTTCACATATCCACTGAAATATTTCAATTTCTTGATGGATGGGCATGCAATTTGATGTCCTGACAAATCCTCTAGTCCTCCAAGTTTGCAGGAGCCTTAGTTTTCCTCTAGCACCTTCATCTGGTTAAAACTTTAATTTATCCTATAGCTCATGGTCAAACTAGGATGGCACTCAGTAGAGTACATATCTCCACCAAGTCCCAATAGTCCGCACAAATTGTACAGACTAGATATTAGTCCATAAAATCTTGTAAATCCTGATAAAAGAAAGTGAAAAAAAAACGTGGATCTGCCTCTTGTTCTGGATCCGCACCTGTGTTTAATTTGTACTTTCCTGATCCATCCTGTTAAACCGGCCTAGCACATTAACATTGCCGTAAGCAATATGTCATGCTGAAGCAAACACTGAGCAGTAGCGGAACTAGACTAGATTTTCTAAATCAGGGGCCATAAGGGGGCCACAGTTTACACAGAGAGGCCAATTAACACCCAGTAGCTATACACAATTCCTGATTCAGTCAGGTGCACATTTAAGTAATTCCTTGTTTACTGTTAGCTCTCGCCCCTGGATGCACCCCTGCATTGAGTTAAGACTGGGTTAGCATTTCTCTACATCCCTTGTATAGACAGTCAAAATATTAGTTTAAATATTGTAGAGAGCAAGTTTAATGCAGTTAAAAAAACCTCCCAAACATGTAGTCAAATGACAATACATGTGGTACATCCTTTAGATAAAACTGTGTGCCACACTGCTCTCCTGTCTCATCATTAAAAGGAGTATGAGCTGTCACTCATCATATCTGTCCTTTACTTCCATCCAAACCGAGTTGATTTTCTTTCTCTTTTTTTCCATCGCCACCTTCTTCCCTCTTGACCCCTTTGCGATATCCATCAATCCTTAACTGTTGAGAGACACACTCATTTCACGGGTCAATTAATTTTAATCAGAGTGTGTCAATTTAATCTGAGTTCAAACCACTAGACGGACACTTTGGGAAAATCTCATTAACCTTCCCATTTCCAATCTGCTCACTTCATCAGCGGGGCAGAGCAATGACTCAGACATTTTCAAATCCACGCTTTCTTTTTTTTCCCTGTTGGTAAACAAACTCTTGAATTTGGATAATGTCACAGGAACAGAGACCCCCGGGAGGAGAAAGGCGCAACATCCTCCCAGACCAAAAATGACACTGACATTGATTTAGTGTCCTTGGGTTGGCGGTTTAATAGCAATAACACTGGCAAGAAAATCAATGTGATCTCAAGATTAGTTTAAGGTTAAATGATTGCTATGTGGATAAAGGGGCAACTGCAACAGGAATCCACACACAAGAAGCACAACAAAGTTAATGCAAAAAAACAAGCACCAAGACAGGACATCAAGAATCTACGTCTTCACCTGACCAACCAAGACTGAACATTCTATACTACAGTATCTCCACACTATAGGTGTATATGTCAGTTATCTTTCATATAAATGGTAAATGTTGTATATATATACAGGAGCTTTTTTAGTCTTGATGACCACTCAAAGTGCTTCACGGTACAGTTTTTGCCATTCACCCATTCACACACACGTTTATACAGTGCGTCTATGTTTAGCACTGTTCTCTATGAGGCAATTTGGGGTTCGTTATCTTGTCCAAGGACACTTTGGCATGCGGAAGACTGGGATCGAACCACCAACCTTCTGGTAAGAGGTCGACTGCTCTCACTCTGCATTAGACAGTTAACTGTCATTATTGTCCATTAGGCAAGAACATCCAGCGCGCTTAAAGACAGCAAGCTCTCAACTATAATTAATGTTTAAGCAGACGCTCATATCCAAGCTAAATTACAAGGGGCACCTGTAATTGTTTGAAAAATATGCATTAACCAAAAGAAAAAACAATTAAAGCCACAGCTAATTCTTTGCTCCAGTGATGACAGGAACCTTAAAGCTCCACTAATCAGTATTTTTTACATTTACAGTGAATTCAATGACTGTGTGTTGCTCAGAAACCTTGTTTCCAAATGCAGCACAGCAAAAAGGAAAAGGTTAAGAAAACAAAAAAAATGCAATGCCAATTCACTATAATATTCTGGATTTTTTTAATTAGAGTCCAACTCACTCTCCTTAGATTTTTTGGGTCTTTCTGCCATTATTGAGAGGACAATGCAAGTGTGAAATGTCGAGAGAGAATGGGCAAAGACATGCAGCTTAGGGTCATGTTGGAACCAAACCTGCGGCCGTTGGACTTAAGACTCTGTAGTTTTAAAGAAAATCTCCAATAGTTTTGCCAACTTATTATCTTTTTTTTCTTATTACTTATCTTGTTTAATTATGAAAAGTTAACATTTTTAGTTCTAAATGCTGCAATTTTGTCACTTCTTATCCAGGTCCAGGTATTTAACCAGTATCTACCATATGTAGACATATAATTTGTCCCACACCATTAACAATGATGTTTTCCAAATTAAATTTTGGAGAGATAGATTTTCTGTATATATTCAACTAAAACACTCACCTTTAGGACATGAGCATTCCCTTGTAGCAAGATGAGAGGTGACTTTGCATGCAGCGGACTCAAACCCCTGCAGAAATGAGCAACAAACCCCAGTCTCCATGGAAACCCTTGCAGAATTGCTTTGTTGACCCCATTTTTAGTTTCGCTCAGGTTAAAAACTTAAAAATGTTGTATTGAGGGCAACTTTACAAAAGTTAGTTGAAGATAAGTTTACACAGCCATCATCAAAGCAATTATCTAAAAATGTAAGTCATCCGAGCAATATTCAAATTTTTGTTTTAACACTGCAGCTATTTTGCAGGCTGTGATAAGATAAACCCACTGCACACTACTTCACAGCACCAAATGGCACAAAAACACATTTAAGGACGAGTTGATGCAACCACAGAGACAGATATTTCCCTCAGCGGTTAATTAGAGACCAGAACAGCCAACTAATGACCCTCAGTTGAGCGCATACTTCTGCCAAGACCAAACAGTTCCCCATAAATTCAAATAAGTCTTAGGCCACAATACATCATCTTATCTCAATAGTGGTAGTTTATTTTTTAGCCCGATTCACAGCATTTGCAAAAACCTACCCTCCTACAAAAACACATTTAAATCTATTAAATCTATCTTAAGTCCAAACTAAATTCTACATACTCATGGTTATCTGCCCCCTACATATGCCTGATTATTTTCATCAATATCCATGGATTATTCCCTGGTAACTAGACAGACCCTTGGATTTACTGTATCTGGTGACTCCAAATCATTGCTTATGTTGCTCTGTGTCAGCTAAATTAAGTCATAATCAATAGGAAATATGGACTTGATTAAAGTATCGGTTTGAGAATTCAAATTTATAATATAGATGATTTTCAGTTTTACTGATTTTACTCTTCTATCTATCTATCTATCTATCTATCTATCCATCTATCTATCCATCTATCCATCCATCCATCCATACATACATACATACATAACAATTCTGATCCCCTCAGATTTAAAGTCTCTTCTCTGCTGTGAAAAGCTACAGCTCAAATTACTGTAGTATAATGTGAAGAGAAAAATGTGAAGAAAATGTAAATGAGCTGTTAATTGTACTTTATACACTGGGGTCTCTGTGAGTAACTGCAAAGAACAAAACGTAATTTAACTATGTAAGTGTTGTGCTGACTGCTCTATTTGTTTAAAAACAAAGAAATATCTTTTTTTTTTCACTTTCAAATTATACAACAACAAACGTCCTTTATTTTATCAAAAAAGGAGCCATGAGTATAAAGTTATCAATTACAGCAGAGCAGATGTGCATGTGTGCATAATTAGCTCCTCATCATTATCAGATTTACAGATGGAACAACACATCACAGTGTAAACATGTGTGCATGTATATAGTGGGCCCGACGCTGTGCTGCTACATCTCTAGTCGAGGTTACACACACACTTCATTAAGTCCGACTGAGAGCTTTTAATTTTGAGATTTCAATGTGCTTGACAGAGCGCATCAGGCTACGGCCAAGAGTTCATTATGTGGACTTTAGGTGTCATAGAAGGCTGATAAGATGCGAGCTCATTTGCACGAGAGGAAGAGACACCTTTCAGAAACTACAGAGCCGTGCCGGCCAGCCGTTGAGTCAACACCGGCCTTTCTCATCTCTATCTACATTACCCTCCTTCTCTTTCTTCACACACACACACACACACACACTTCATGGCACCAAAGAGTAATCGCCGCACACTGTAAGAGATGACAAGGTTGGGAGGAGATTGTATCCGCTATCACGGCCTATCATCCTCATTTAAAGACAGTTTTAGACAACTCACGACTGCTGCGGATTCCTGGAATGATGTGATGTGTTTCAGGAGGTTTTTTTGTGGAGACTTTATGATATTTCAATAAAAGAGGAAATTTGAAATGAGAGTTCAAGCAAATGAGCAGCAATACAGTTCACAATGAGGGTGATAATTCCTGCGACAAAATACAGGCCCGTGCCAAGCTTGTAATTTTTACTGTTCGGGAATATGAGGACAGGAACACACACACACATACACACACACACACACACACACACACACACACACACACACACACACACACACACACACACACACACACACACACACACACACACACACACACACACACACACACACACACCTCGCTCTCTCTAAAGGCACTCTCTGGCCTCTTTAGTATTCTGATGTGACTCGTGATTCTCTGTCAACATTTGACTTCACAGGCGGTGGGGATCAGACTCGTACAGAGCGAGGCCAACTGCCTGTGGCTTGCTGCTGCAGAGACCTGTAGGTATGGGACTGCACGGACAGAGAGATGGACTGACAGGATGACACACAGATGCCGACACCTGCATTAAAGGAACATTTCGCACTCTTTGTCATCAGCTGTAAATCAGAGGTCATGAATTTGTCTGTAGAACACGTTATCTGTGTCTCAATTCAGGATCTACATCCTTTGACAGCTGCCAGGCTGTTCTATTTCAAAGGCTCCTTCAAATGCAGCCGACAAATGTGCCCTTCCATCCATGAAAAATGGAGGCTCCAAAATGTGGATCCTTCCTGGCCTAACCTATCCCAGTATTCATTGAGCTTCAGTGACAAACCATTTTTCAAGGAGGCAACGTGTTGGCGAGACGTCAAGTGCTTGGGGATCACGCTTCACCTCAACGGAACGGCAAATGGTACAAATGTTAAAAACCAAGGGGCATTAAAACTTTCTCGTCATGTCCATCTTCAGCTCTGTTGCTAAGCAACAGCAATAAGGGTGGGACGAGGTGTTGACGCTGATCACGGAAATCATCTGTAGACCAGACGGTCCCATTTCAGTTCAACCTTCGCGGTCTACGTGGCCCACAAATACTGCCTCCTTTGTGTGGGCTGGGTGGACTGTGTCCTCTGATGGAGGCGACCCCTGAATTGCGACACAGCTGTTGGGGCCTTGAACTATGGTGGACTGTAACTGTCACAAAACAAATTACATCAGATTGTCACCAAAAGCGACAAATAAGTCTGCTAATTACATCCGAGCCCTTTATCACAGCCCTGCAGATATGTTACCTTCAGTTTTGTCCAAGGAGGCAGTATGTTACTTCTGACCCGTTTACCATTCATCTCACATCCACTTTGCTTCTGGGTACGATTCAGCTGGAGTACATTTACGCCTGACATTAAAATGCGCCTGCGATATACACAGTGAAATTGGATTTCTCTTCCCCTCGCCTAAATGCAGATTGTGTCCTTTACGTCCTTCAAAACTGACAGTAAACATTTCGCCTTGCTTGTTGTTAACCCACAAGTATCCATTTCTGACATGGATTTTACAATCCCAGCTGCCTGTTGGCAGTGTGATTTGCTTTATCTCTGTCTATAGTTGCTTTATGTGGACGTGAAGGTGTTTTACATGCTGTTTTTAGGACACTTCAGGGTGTGTGGGAGAGCGATGTAACATCCTACTCATGCACTCACCTCTGCTCAGAGAAATACTCTTACACATGCTGGTCCAGTGGAATTCTGATAGTAGCAAAGCTGATAAGTAGAAGAGCTTAAGAGCAAATGCTGAATATCTTAATATGCTTACATGCTGCATGCTTATTAATGGTTCAAACTTCTAGTGGAGGCTGAGACGGCCTAATAGGCAAGTGCCGTGCTCCCTGCATATCTGCCGCTGAAGTGTCCGGGAGCAAAGCACTTCACTCTGTCTGGTGCAAGTTCTTATCCCCCTTGTGGTTACGCCTTCGAGGTGGATTAGTAAAACCGAAATAGTGTGTTTTTCTCCCTGCAGTGAGAGCTCATTTCTTATACCATCAACCTCCTGGCTGTTAGTTCAGAGCACATGCTGACCTCTCACATCCATTACCCCAGACCACACTTGAGGTTTTCAAGCCTGCAGTGGTTGGGGAAATGCTTACTTTTCCCAATTTATTAACATGGTATATCTTGTTTGTTAATTCAATACACAAACAGAAAATTAAAGAAGATTAAAAATATATAGATTAATCAGTCAAATTTTAAGATTCTGGTAGACGGAGCTAATTTTCCCCCTCTTTTTCCAATAACTGCTTACAGGCCATTTCCATGAGTTTTTTATCCGTCTTTATTCAAGAGTGTGGTCTTTCAGCATAACTTTTCAGATTTTTTAATGCTTTCAATCAAAACCCTGCTCTTGTGCTCAAATAGCCCCTGCATGTGCTTGGATGGGCCGTGCTTGTGCTCAAAGTGTGCGCTTACACTCAGAGATTTTGTTGCTTGGACAGACTTCCTGCACTTCAGCTTCAGCTCCTCTCCTCGCGCTCACGCTGCATCTTTGTCTGCTCTTCGATTTCTCCCCTGCTCTTGGATTTTTTCTTCTTAACTTGGATTTTTTTGTGCAACAGATCTGTCAAATTTCCAAGGGAAACAAAGAAACACAATTCTACCTATTTAGTTTTTATTGCCGCTAGCAGCAGTGTTCCCATAGAGAAAAAAAAAAATGTACTTGATATCCTTGATTTTGTCAATCCATGTGGATCTGCATGACCCCTGGTGACCCCTGAAGGACCGAATGGACCTGTTCGGCCCCTACAGGACTCTCGAGCAGTAAAGCTAACACAGCCACATTACTATATGCCTTATCTTTCTAGTTAAAGGTCTTTCTTTTACATTGGCTGATGAATGTCACTGTTCAAGTGAGACAGAAATACTACTCGATTACTGTAAACGAAGGTGTGAGCGTCTGGATGAAGAGTGCCAGAGTATTCATTTAAATAAAAAATGTGTCAGACATTTTCCTAATTTTTAACAATCAATGTCAAGGCATGTTCATAATTTGTTAATTTGGTCTTGCTGACTAACTCTAGTGTGTTTATGAAAATCAGATTTAGTGTTTAGCTAGTTGTGATGATCCTGAAGGTTTAATCCTCAGTTCCTTCATCAGGTCTAAGTTTTAATGACTTAATGCCCAGTAATAATAATCAATAATCGTTTGGCAACATGGAAAGCCTGTTTACATGATAAATATGTTAGGCTACCTGCCCAGCATAACATAACATATAACATAACAATGCTCATTGAATTTCGAAAACATCATGCATTTTAAGTACGTGCTTGTGAAATGCATTTCATTATGTAAAAAAACTGACATTGAAAATAATACTAGGGCCACTGCTAAAGGTGACCGTATGGCTGCATGGCTTTAGAGGCAAAGCATTTGGACAGACTGTGCTGTCAGTATAGGGAAGTAAATGTTGGAATGGCCTACTGTCACAATTTTAAAACTCATCTCTGGCAATGGCTCATGGCAAACCAATCACCATCACTTTAATTTAGCTTAAATGTCATGTGTGTTTTTTTTTGTATATGTGTGTACTGGTATACTGGTGTTACTGTTTTCAGTGTCATGTGCTTTTTTTAAAATGTATTTATTTATTGTATTGTATTAAATTTTATGTCCAGGGATAATTAATATAAATTAATATATTATTGCTAGCTCTAAGTTACGTTTTGTAATTTATTACTTTTTTCATTAATGTGCTCTATGTCTATCAAATAAACAAATAAATATAAATAAAACAGATAAGTACAGGAGTACTATTACTGTTAGTACACTAAACCACACTACAGCCTCAGAGCTGCTTCTATGATTGTGAACACAAAAATGTTTCCATAGAGAATTTTTACAAGGCTTACTCATAACCAATGACTGTATAGTCATAGTCTTTATGTCACCTTATTTATTAGCTTCATATACAGCCACTGGGTAAAATCTCTGTTTTCATTGGTGAATTCCAAGCCCTTCAAGACCACTGCAATTACGATGGTAAAAAAGAGTTTCCATGGATTAAGTGATTCTGTTCCTTTAAATCACCCCTCCCCCCACTCATGCACAGTAAGGGGGAGCAGATTAATTAATATAATACATTTTCTTGCCTTTATAGGATCTGCTAATCCACCTCAAACTCTTTCATCCCTATCTCTGTCTTTGGAGAGTTTTTGTATAACATCTTGCTCTGAGTTCTGTTTCAGAGGCTTTTTCCATCCTATCAGTTACACTGTGTGTGCACACGCGCGCGTCTTTGTGTGTGTATAGGCTGCTCCGATTAGCTACCCCTGGTCTACTATCCCCCAAGGGTGTAGGCCACCACCACAGCCATCATATTCATAACAGAGATACAAATTAATTTGCCTCCCCCTCCTCTATCTCCTGTTCTACACACACACGTTTCTACATACATTTAGCCCTAAAGTCTACATCCTGCTCTCTCTCTCTCTCTCTCTCTCTCTCTCATTTTTTTTTAAAAGTTGCTTTGTGTTTCTACAATGCAAAAATGTTGTTTTTTGATTGTATGCAAATGAGTCCCTGCTAATAAGCTGTTGTTAACATTTAAATTGCAGCAAAAGCAGAATATAAATGAAAAAATATGATATGAGTCTCAGTTTTGCCGGCAGATGGATTGTCAAATAACCTTCCGGGCCCTTAAATAAGCCTGAGTAAAACTTCCTCTCCTGCTTCTCCACAGCAGGAGGGTCAGAGAAAAACTGGGACCTTTCCAAGCTGCAGCAGTGATAATGTACATTAGCTGAAAATATGCTACTGCTTTGACGTCATAGGGGAATTGCCCTCAGAGTGACTTGACCAATTAAAGTGACAAATTTGAAGTGCTTATGCTCTAATCTGCTTTTTGCCGCACAGCACAATGCACACAGTGTGCTCATGTTTTGCAGTGAGACAAGAAATTATAGCATACAACCTTACAACCCCATCACCTTTAAAAATCAAGCGCGAAAGTCTATTTTGCAAGTTTAAAACGTAATAATTCACACTTTTAAAGTATTCTTTCTAAAAAATCCCTTCAAGAATCACCCGACATAAGGACGCTCAGCTGTTGTTCTCAGCTTCTTTCTACATGACAAATCCAAGCCATCACATGAAACGATGAAAAATCCATCGTGATCATTAACCAGCACAATTAGTACAACAGATCTGTTTAGCATGCTAGGCTAAAAATGTAGTGAACAGCCTGCCTCCTCTTTCTACACATTTTAAATCATCATAGCCAGCGAACTAATATTAAAACACAACTCTGAGGGATTTTTAATTTTAAAGAAGAGAGGAGGTTCCTATGGTCGTCACGATACCTTTGTCCATGACTAGGTAACCATGATACATTGTGACTCCAACTAATTCTCACAAACTCTCAGGGTTGTGGAAATCCAGATAAGCACCTCATTGATGTGTGTGTTGGGGGGGCAGGGGCCTTTAAAAGGATGCTGTTGATGTGATTCATAACTCAAATCATACTTAAGAGGAGAGAAATCATTTGATTGCACGACTTGACTTAAGACAAGGGATGGTGATGAAGACGATTGCTCCTCATCATCTCTCCGTCTCTCCCCAAGTAATAGCATTGCCACTGTGAATTTCCAGCACACTTATGTCAGCCTCCACGGTGTGATGCAATCACACCGGCCTCATGTGATTTAATGCAATCAGCCCTCACAGCTTGTGTGAAAATTATATTGTTCTGTTGTAAAAAAAAAAAAAGAAGGTATGTTTCCTTGGAAATTATCTTTCATGATATGATGAGGAGATGTCATTAAGCACATGGTTGTGTATGAAAAGCTTTCGACTCCTTCAGGGATTTTGAAATGTGTTAATCATTGTGTAGAATGAAAAGGATTTGTAATCACTTCAGCAGCTGCAGCAGAGGAGGACATTCAGAGTTAGTTAAGGATGCTAATTAACTGTATTTTGCATGTTTATATACAAGGTGCAACAAATGTTGACTGCCCAGCTTGTTGATTTGGCTTATGAACATACTTATCATACAAATTCGTTCTATCATCATAATACCATTAAATGATTTTTGGTGACACCTTAACACAGAGATGGCTCAACAGTTTCAAGTCAAATCAAGATAATATGAGCTTAGTGTAGTGTCGTATAGTATAGAGTAGTATAGTTTCGTATAATTTCATATAGTGTAGTATAGTATAGTATAAAATTGGATAGGATAGTATAGCAAAGCATATACTCCAACTCCAAAATTGAAGGACCTTGTAGTCCAGTATAGCATAGCATATCATATCATAACATAGTAGTATAGCATGGTTTATGCTTATTTCATGAAATAAAGTTGCTTTGGTTTTAATGACTGACAGCCAATCAGAAACTTCTAAACAGTCAAATATCAATCTGAAGCTAAACAAACAGCTCTTAAATTGAGTGTATTTGTGAATTATGAATGTATTTTATGAAAGTGAAGCACCTTTGTTATTACTGTGACTTGTCAAAACATGTTCTATGAGAAAAGCCCATGGCTATAGAACTTACCTTCCAAAGGTTTACTTTGATCAAATTTAAGTCAGAATTTCCTGTGTACATGTTTATCTATGTATTGCTCAAAAGAAACCTTTCGTATTGAACATTTCACACATGGATTATTACATAACATTATGCTACAGTCCCTGTCCTGTGCCCATCACATGAACAAGTGGCTCATCGTCATTGTTTTCACACAGCAAACAGTAGCTGCCTGTGCATCCATCACCAGCATAATACACTTAATTATAAGCCTGTACGTACATACCACCTTTGATAAATATAAATATAGATCTTGCATCAACGTGTAATTTTGGAAATATTGGTCTATTCTGATCTAATGCACAGATCATTGCAGGATACATATAAGACAAATTCAACTAAATTGTTAAAGGTATTATTACTATTATTAATAAACCAAATTCAGTTATTAACCTTGTAAACAATACTAACTACTACTAATTCGTCCAATCAAAGCTTTGTATTCATGTGAAGCCGTCTGCTTGGGATTTCTATGTACATTTCTCCATCCCTCCTCTTGTTTGCTTTTATTCTCTTTCACCCTGTAAGTTCAGGACATCAAGCTCCCCAGGAATGTTTTTTTTTCTAGTTGCTCTACCGTCACAGATCACTAGCCAGAGACTGGAGTGGCAATAGAGGCCTCTACTCACCATGCACCACTGATACATTTCCCAGTGATGCTCATTGAAAAGGTGATTTTCTGCCTGTCTGGAACAATAAGCCAGCTTGGCATATCGAGCTCTGCTGGTATGGATACAACAAAATTGAGCCCTTGAGACCAGGATTTCATGTGCAGGGTGTGATGAGGAAATCATGTCTAATTGTATTTCTATAATGAGACGACTGGTTTGGTGAGTGAGCCTCAAGGATTTTAGTTGAGGGAAAAACATATTTTTGTGTTAGCAGTGACAGTTAAGGTAGCATGTATGTATTGTGTAATAAAATAATCCTTTACAGTATTAAAGGTCCACTGTGCAAGATTTAGGTGAAAGGGATCTATTAGCAGAAAGGGAATATAAAATAATCCTAGTGATGTTTTCACTAGTGTTTAATCATCTAAATCGTACAACTTGTTGTTTTCTTTACCCTAGAATGGGCCCTTTATATTTAAATACTTTATACTTATATTGGGAGAGGGTCCTCCCGGAGGCCGACATTTTTTTTACAGTAGCCCAAATTGGACAAACTAAACACCTTTTCAGTTTTTGTGACAACTGAAGGCTACCACAGGTTTTCTTTCATTTTTGGAAGAGGAGGGGGAGGTGAGGGGTATTCAGCTGCAACATGAAACTTCACCACTAGATGTCACTAGATTATACACACTGATCCTTTAAGTGCAATCAGCTAATTTTAAAGGTCACATCCTCCACCTCTGTCTAACCTGAGTGTTTGGGCTCAGACAAACATGTGTGCTGGACTTAGACTAAAGTCCCACCTGCTGCATCACATCCTGCAACCAAGATTTTTGGAAATACCCACTACAACGGTGTCCTGTTTCTGTTTTGACTAGCCTGCTTTTCTCTTCTTGCAGTGCCATAACTGATTCTCATTTTGCAGCCATTTTCAGAATGGCATTATCAACTATATTTTTGTGCTGCCAGTAATGCTTATTTTAACTACTCTTTTTTATGTTGTGGTACTTTGTGAATAGTAATGCATCATATTTTATAAATGTATCAAGTTTTTATGTGACATCTTGTCTGCAAAATAACCATAAAAGTAAATATAAATTTGTCCATGCATTTATCTTGACTATCTTGTAATGTGTTTACAGGTCTCTTTATGAAATCGACCAGAAAGCTGCAGCTGATTCAAAATGCTTGAGTCGTCACTAACACCAAGAAAGTGACTGATTTCACTCCAGTTGCTGTCTGTCACAGAATTTACTTCAAAATGTGGTTTATAAGGCACTGAATGGTTTAGGGCCAAAATATAAATCTGGAATTTTTTATTCTCAATGTAACTCTTTTATTTTCTTTTTAAATGCTCCTTTTTTGTAATGCCTTATGTTGCTTTAACAATTTGTCATGGTGCCTTTTATATTTTATGTAAAGCACTTTGAATTGCCTTGTTGTTGAAATGTGCTGTGCAAATAAACTTGCCTTGTCTATACTTTTCCAAACAATATCTACAACTATATTTCTGTATTTGGTGAATTAAGTAGCATAAAACAATCTTAAGTACAGGTACTACAAAATTATACTTAAGTACATTATCAGTACTGTGTTACCTTCCAATGCTGGGCTGTGCTGGGTGCTGTGTGACAATGTATTCGTGGTGATGTGGATTTAAAACTGCACAGAAGAGAATACAGTCAGTGGACAGAATAACATTTAACACCTGTTAAGTATTTTATAATGCAGTTCAGTACATCTCAACAAACAATGATGTCTAAAAAAAACTTTTATTCAACATCTTTCTGATGTAGTGTCGACAATTTTTTGAAAAGTAATATATTTATTACAAAGCTGCATTGTATTAAATTATACAGTTCAGTCATTGTCCTTACAAGTCTAGAAACAGCAGGCACTATTCAATACTATCCTATTTTATACTATACTATACTATACTATACTATACTATACTATGCTCTCCTGCACATCTGTCTTACTTGGTGTAGTGACTGGACCCAGATTGTGTTACACTGAATCCTGGCTGTAAATAAAAATGTGCTTTGCCATTAGTTGTAATCAGATAAGACCTGTAAATTGACAATATTAATCGTCTTTTTTTAATTGCAAAACAGGACAAAACATTACAAGTCCATAACACAGAGGACGGTAGTACAGTACAAGTACAACTAAGACAGAATAAACAGAATATATATATATATATATATATTATTGACTTTGACGCTGGCGTGTGTGTGTGTGTCAGAGAAAAGTAAGCCAATAAAAAGAGAAAAAGAAAAAAGGGAAAACAGTGAACTGAGCACATATAACTAATATTTCCGGTTAAATCAATCAGACCACATTCAGTACATTTGAGCTTTATACACATAGATATGGTTAATTTAATTGTAGACTTATCACATTTTTAAACCTTGAGGGTTTTGTATCACCAGTGAATTCTTGTTTACGACAGCATGTCGCGACGATAACAAATAACCCCAGTTTCCGGCAGACATGTGTGCCAAGGAAGCTTGTTATTAGCCGCACTGCTGCCTGCTAGCTCTTGTTCTATTTCCTAACACCCAGACTAAACGGTGACCCGGTTGAGTTTTGTAACCGGGACAAATGGATGTCGGAGAGCTCCTCAACTATCAGGTAGACCTCTCATTCTGCGTGTCAGTGTCAGAACTCAGCTACCATTAGCTCATCTCATTCATTTGATGGCGTGCTGCAGCTCTGCTAGCAGTTCCTTCTGAACGTTAGCAAAACGTTAGCATTGTCCCGCTGTGCTTTGTTGTGTCAGTTTGCGTTTGTTAGTTGACCGCCAAAGAATAACACGGAGTTTTCCTTGTGTAGCAGCCGAGAGGTGAACAACTTAACTCCAGTTGTTATTCACATTAAACAACGTACGCAGTTAGCGGGCTAGCTACAGAGGTAGCTCTGTGGCTGCAGAGACTGTAGAGAGAGCCAGCGATACTTGGACTGGAACTAAGTTGTATTGCCTCAACTAGTTTTACACACTAAAGGATTGAGATAAATACTAATGCATCTTCGAGGGGCAGTGCTTTGTCGGAGTCAGTTACGTCTATTGTGTTGTGTGCCAAATTCCATTCAATATTGTTGTAATTGATACATTTAAAAAAAGTAGTAGATATACACACTTCACATCATAAGAGGAAACGTGTTTATTTGTTGAATCGGCACATGACTGATCCTCATAATAATCGCCACTTTACATGTTTTGTAAACGTTTTCTGAGAGTAGCTGCTGATATTGGTGCAATTTGAAACTATGTTTTAAAGAAGGAAGCAGATCGAAACTAAACGTAAAATGTGCAGTGTTTATCCGATTTTTGTTTCTCTAGTAGTTTCTGCCATTTTTTGTGTAGTTGGGCACATCTTTTTCGATTTGACACTTTCATGTGTTCTCTTGTCTACCTCATTTTGACTATCTGCTGCTGTAACATGTGCATTTACCAAGCGTGGGATCAATTATGTTTATCTTATCTTATCACATACAGTTGCTTATGTTTGTGATTTCATAATCATTTAATAGTTATCTCTCATTCGATCAATTTGTATGTGTCAAGCTTTAGGAAGAGTATGATTCTACTTTCTGGTTTCACGCCATTTTACACAAACCACACTTCATTTCAAGACCTCAACGCATCCCTATAGATATGTACTTCTCCAAATAGACCAAATTCCTGCTCACACAATTTCATTTCCCCATCCCCTTTTATCCTACAGCCTGATAGAGGAGCAAAGCGACTCAGGCAGGAAGATGGAGGAGCAGCAGGAGGAGTGGAGGACTCCAGAGGAGGGAAACAGCAGAAAGGACAGAGTGTCAGGGAGTTGGCCAGATACAGAGATGTCGCAACAGGAGGTGGGATTGAAGCAGGGATGGATAGTGAGGAGCTGACTGGGGACAAGAAGAAGATCCTGGAGAAACTGATGGACCAGGATGAAGATGAACCTGAGGTGGGCAAGATTATTATTATTATTATTATAGCGTTATTATAGAATTGTCACTTTTTTCTGCAAAGTATGTTTCTTCTAAAATAATATACTACCCTTTTTTGTAAAATGTGTCTGTCACTGTCAACTCAAAAAGTTAACAAATATTTGTTTTCACATATTATGCCTCAGATATAGCTGTCACTCACAGTTATACTATTGTAAGCAAGTGGTTCACCCAAGATGGAACAAAGAAAATATCACTATGTCTTAACTTTGAATCTGCTGGGTAGATTTCAAGTTGATTTTCCAAGCAGAGATTAATCCTCCGTCATCTAAACCAACCTAGTCTCATCCATATATTGTTTTAAAGTTAGGAAGGTCACAACTGATCCATTTTATTTGCACGGTAGAGGTGATAAGATTATCTATTGTTTACCAAAATAGGTTGAGGTTTATCAATAGTCAGTCAGTGACCAGAGATTAGTGGGGGGGAAAATTGTACATTGTAGTCAATCACTTTTGTTTATCTTCATTGTTTTGTCTCATTATACTCTTCTCTACACACAAAGCAATATTTATCCTTCTGTTAAATCTTTAGTTAAATCTTATGTATATCAGGCCCTTGAAGCAGAAGAGTGGGGCGACACATTTGGGTGGAGATACCATTTGGAGACAAAATAACTGTGATTGATTCTCATGCTGTTGGAGATTGTTTAGTGTGAAGACAACATAAATATGAAAAAAAGACTGAGCTCTCCTTTTCTGCCACTCATCTAACAAAGCCATCTTTACTTGAAACCATCTGCCTACTATCCCCGCTCTCCATCACAGTCATTTAAACAACGTAAACACAGTGACAGAATGCTTTCATCTTCCGTTATGAAACAAGAACAACATTCCTGCCAAGGCTCTTCTCAGTTAGTGACTGAAAGTGTAACACTGATTCTGTGGGGGATATAATAAATCCACTGAATGATTCTATTATGTATGATGCAGGCATCTAGTTTTGTGGTGGTGATATCAACTGAAGAAATGTTATGCAGAACTATAACTCAGGACCAGGGGCTCCTATAAATACTTTACCCTAAGCAGAAGTCCAGTTTAAGCCTCTGCCCGGGTGGTTGAAATCATAAGCTTCAGTTACATACAGCCCCTCCAGATGATGTCAGGAGATTATATGGACTTCAGTGTATGTCTGAAAGCAGCTGAGGTGAATATGATAAGGGGGTTTGGTGTGTGCATTTCACCCCAACACAGCAAATGCAGGACAAAACCGAGTTTAGACAGTATTTGTAATATTTAATTAATATTTTGAACTTTCTAATGCTCTAATACTTCTTATGATCAACAATCTAAATACAAAAATTCAACCAACAATTGGTAAGCCATTTAATGGTTAGGGTTGACAATTAGGTGACAATTAGGGTTAGCAAAACAGTTGACTTAATAAATCTCAACTAACCTGTTGGACTATTACAGATACTTTGTAAACTAGGTGTAGGAGAACTGTAAAAATAAAGTGGCCATTTAATAGATATGAGCTACACAAATTGTGTGCAGACATTTTTGTGATTTGTGAACACGCCCTAAGTTCAAATTGTGGATAGATTGTTTCGGTCAGAGTCTTAAGTTTGTCTTCTGTGTTCACTCGACCCGAGTGGCTTTTGAGTCCAGACATTAAAAACAACATTTCACACCTGACCTTTGCAAAGGCAGTGGATTCAGGAAAAGAAAATGAAATGAAGAAACATCTGGAGCAGGAAAGTTTCTTTGCGATTATTCTTGGTCAATACCTTTGTATCCATGCTATGTAGTGCATTAGTAAAGTTCACATCTATTATCCTGTCCTTATTATCCCTCACTGTGGCCTTTTAAAATATTCACTGTGTCAAGAGCTACTCAGAGAAAAGTGCTGCTCTGTTCCATAATGTCTGACAGTTGTAATTTCCCAACCTATCATTAACTGTCGGACACTTTACAGGCTTTTAAGCCATCATGAGGTCCAGAACATTCCCTTTCCAGTGAAATGCACTCAGGTTCCCTTGATTGTAGAAAATGTGTGGGTACTCTGCTCCACTCACACAATTACTGTGATTCTGTATGGGCTCAAATTTAAGTCTATCACCATGACCAATAAAAGCCGTTTTCTTTCTTTCTGACTGTCCTCCTTTTTCTTTCCCTTATCTCTTTCCCATTATGTGCTTATCAAACAGGCAGAGCTGGTGGATGAGAGTTCGGTGAAGAAAATGATCCTGACCTTTGAGAAAAGATCATACAAAAATCAGGAACTGAGGATTAAGTTTCCAGACAATCCAGAGAAGTAAGTCCATTAAATGAGCACATCCAATCACAAGTTAAATGACATACTGCATAAGATAAAGCAAATTTTATGTGGTTATATATTATATATTATAGTTTTTTCCCCCCAAATGATTAAACATAATTTCAGTCTGTGCCATACTGTTCCCAAACATAAAATGTCTCTTTCTGTTATTTACCTGTAAAAGTCAGAACCATTCCTGTGCTGCACTTAATTAATGGCAACATAATAATGGCTAACATGCAAACCAAAATGTCTTTTTTTCTAAACCAGGTTCATGGAATCTGAGCTGGATCTAAACGACATTATACAGGAAATGCACGTGATCGCCACGATGCCAGATCTCTACCACCTGCTGGTGGAGCTTAATTCCGTCCACTCGCTGCTGGGCCTCCTCAGTCACGAAAACACTGATATCCTTTCAGTAATGGACAGATCCAGGCTGTCTGTCAATTTTGATCCATTTGTCCTGTCTATAGAGAATAATTCTGCTGATATTATATCCTATATATTTTTTCTTTGGTCAGCAAATGTTGTGAAATGACCTAATCTGACAATGAATTGATCCTAGTAGCAATTACTATGTCTTCAGCCTCTTATTTGTCACCATTGTTCAAAACACATCAGTTAGACCCAAAATTTGAATTTCCAACTTTCCATGTTCCTTTATTAACATACCTCAATTTGAACAACGTACTTTATTTTTGCAGTAGTTACGTAGTGTATGGTAGCTAAAACTATAAGCATCAACAGTCACTACACAAAAAGCAGTGACGATTTTCTGTGGTCATCCCGGGCACAGGCTGGGCAACACTAACTTGATATCCAATTCCCAGCAACTGAGCAGCACCAGCTTATTGTCCTTAGCCTGAACCACATGTTGCCATAGCTGTGGTGGACCTGCTGCAGGAGCTGACAGACATCGACACGCTCCAAGAGAGCGAGGAGGGGGCTGAGGTGCTCATAGATGCTCTGGTGAGTTCTTTGGTGATGTTGATGAAGCAGCACTTTGTGGAGTCAATACTTAAGTTTCTGGGCTCTGACATCTAAACCAGGCCGAGATGATTGATTACCTTGTCTTTCTTAATGAATCAAAAGCGAGGCCCTGTCTGCCCTCGTTGACTGAAAAACACGCAGCCATTTTGAGTTATTATGTTTTCGGACTACAAGCTGATGTAACGATGCTGCTTCAGTCCAGTGTCTGTATATACTGTATATTAACTGATGCAATATACCATTTTTTGCCAGAAGAAGCAGATTATCATCTCTGTCAATGGGGATGTTTTCACCCGTCCTTTTATTTGTTTGTTAGTAAGCATGATTACACAAAAACTACTGGATTACCACCAAACTTGGCAGAAGGATGTAGTATCCGTCAGGAAAAAAAACATTACATTTTCGTTAGGATCTGGATCAGGGGGCAGTTCCTTATTTTTTCTTTCTTTAACATTGTGTAATAGGGTGTTTTTCTAAACTTTTGTTGATTTCTCAGAAAATAATTCATGGATCTTAATGAAAAAATAAGCATGTTTAGGGAACTGATATTATATGTGCTATTTGGTGCAGATCTAAATTCGGATCCAGTGAATTAAGTGTAGGGCCTTGGTGTTCGAAACCCTTTATTCGGCGCCATTCTAAGTAAATGTAGAATATGTTAAAATACAATTTTGAATGTAACATGATACAATACATTTTACGGATGTTATTGAAACAAATAGTCTTTTAACTTCTAAAACATATTGTGGTTCAAATGGGGCACAAAGATGCACACTATTGAACTCTGTCTCAGTTTATTGATTATTAATTCATCCTGTTAACTTTCTTTTTGCGACTGTCGGATGTTCTTGCAATTAAATTAATTTGAGATCAGTTTTATTAAGTGTCAAGAACTTAGTCAAGGGGAAAAATACAACCTCTTAACATTTAATGTCATCTGCACAATTACAGCACCTCCTTGCAGACTCTACTTTTCTCTGTCCCCCTCCAGCTGTGTGTGTTGGCATCAGTTTTAAGTTTCAGATCCACCCTCTTTCTCTGACCCTGTATATTAAGCTCTCTTTCTCTCTTTCGCTCTTTCTCTCTCTTTCCATCACTAAGCCTGTCATGCTGTGTATGAGCCAGGGACAAATTTTGATGGCCCATTATGTTTGCTGACATTTTGCGGCACACACAAAGGTCAAACTACAATAATGTGCTGATATACTGTTAGAGGAGGAAAGAAACGTGTGCCCCTCCTCCTTCATGGCTGTCGCTGTGACACCTCTTCAGAGATTCAGTTGGCTGTGTTAAATGTGCCAAGTTCTGTGCCGGGCATCATCCCAGTGACAATCATTTGGATTGTTTGTCACCTGTAATGTCACAAGTCTCAGGGGTTTTTGAACAGTCCTACTACTAGGATGAATAGGTGTGAAAATGTTTCACAATTATAGTGACCAAAATTGCGGTTATAAGTATTATTTCTGTATTGTTAAGATGTGCTTAAAATGTGCACAAGGTACTGATACACAAACTGAAGTGATATTAAAAGTTTTATATTTAAATAATATGTTCATTATCATTACAAATAACAATATTGCCCTGAGACCATAGCAAATGTGCAACATTAACATTGAATAATGAAGGCTTTTGCTGGCTAATAAAGCTTTTTGTTTTTATACTGATTTGAATATATTTGAATACAATTTGCATATATAAGCAACACAAACAATATGAACATGAAGTATGTGCAATACAATCACATGTAAAGGTATCCAATGTTGGCTTTGATGATAAATATAATAACTTATAACAATCCAAAGCAGAGCTGGAGCGGAGAATAGACGATTAAACTTGTTATGTTAGGTTCAAAGAGCCGACCCCACATGTCTTAAGAGTCGGGCAAAACCTACACGTTTGTTAAACCCTCAGTATTTGGCTACAGTGTAAGCTAGCAGTCGACTCATGCTGTTAACTAACTGAGATGATATTTAAACACGGTATACTGTGCAACCTGTAACAGTTTCATCCAGGATTTTCCCCAAAGTGAACCCACACTATGATTTGCCTCACGAATGTTTTATTCGCCTCCTCGTAACTGCCTGATGATTTGGCTTGTGTGATGCCATGTGAATTAAATTTTAATGCAAGACTTTTGTTTTTCAAAAAAAATGTTACTTTACAGGGTTTTATCATACATATGTAGCGGGATTAATCTCTCCCTGACATCTCTTTCTGTCTGTAGCTGGAGGGTCAGGTGGTGGCCTTGCTGGTGCAGAATATGGAGCGACTGGATGAGCAGGTGAAAGAGGAGGCTGACGGCATCTACAACACACTCGGTAAGGAGATGCATACCGAGCCTTAAACCAATAATATCATGTTTGTGTTTATGCTTAGAAAACTAAGATTAACATGAATAAAGTTGTATTCATTCGTTAACCTCATTGCCATACCCTTTATGTGTACTTCCACATAATCCCTGGACAGAAATGCAGTAAAGCTATGATACATTTTTTATAATTCTATATATCCGTCTTATATTTCTCATTGATTGTGGACTGAATTTGAAAGTGAAGTACATGAAGTTAGTTTTACATTAGATGTGTTAGGGTTACAATAATAGCAAGAGTTCATATAAAGAATAGCATCATAGTTTGGTATCCACACACTGGTAGACTGTATGCCGTCCAGACCCTTTTTTGGGTTAGTTTCATTTCTAGTGTTGTGTATTATAAGTTCCTGCTGCTGTAAATACAAGTCAAAAGTCTCAGACCTTTTATTGTCAAGTGTGATGTGGCCTCACTGCACACCATCCTCCATGAATATCAGATCAAAAAACATCTATAATTTTAACCAGCTAGCCAATAGCTTAACTTGCTTTTTGTGTTTTACAGCTTTGCTTATTGTTTCTAATCAGTATGGAAATGTAATTTATATTCTTTACAGTCATTACATGACCTGATTTTGATTTGCCAGCGTAGATGCTGACTTATAAAGCACACATGTTAAATGGTAACACTGATATTGTATTGGAATGCCACATAGACTGTATATAAAGATGAACAACACATCTTCACTTCTTCCCACTATCCAGCAATAAAGCTAAAATATCTTGGATACTAACGCTGCCATCTTTAACATTTGGGGCCTGAGTGTCCACAGTAAAGATCGGTTGATGGGCTGTGGAAGCAAGGTTCCGTCGATATATGCACTCGATCAATCAGTCAATCTCAGCTGTCAATCATGACCTTTTACTCCATACTTGGAGAACTAAATACCTTATTAAAACCAAACGTAGAAGAAAGATTTGCACTTAACAGCTGTGTGATAAGAACTACCTTTACCAGAATCATCTTTGAGAAAATATTATTTGACTTGTCCTTTTTAGGGTGGTCCATGTCCCATCCATTAATATGGAGGAGGCTAGACTTCCCCCAGGGGGTGATGGAGACACTTTGGCTTCACATTGTAGAAGCAGTCATGTCGTCCATCTTTATATATAATCTATGTTTTGCGCAATCACATATTCGAAAAACGCAAGTAAATCTGACGATCACCACGACTATTATAACAGTAACATAATACGCTGATGCGGCGCTGTGTCGGACAAGTGGGCTCTCTTCTCATCCTCCTTAATGCTATTTATTATATTCGAAAACTGAATAGAAATGTACTAACATGATAACACAAGTTACTAACAAGTAGATGTCAATCTACACAAGGCAACACTGGCGTAGAAGGGAAATTAAAAGACAAAACACAGTGGGACGGACACATAAACACTTAGATTTGTCTCAGCAGCAAAACAAGACCTAGACTGGGACTTTCAGTGGCAGCACAGCTTTGCACATTCATTCATATTCAAAACGTGGGACAAATATCTGGGAGAAATCTCAGACAAATTCCACCTCAGAGACATCTCTGTGGCCCTTTTCCAAGGATGGTTTAAAAAACAGGTTTGGATAAAACTCAATAAGATTTGCATATTTGGAGCAGGACTGACTGATCAAGCTCGTCTTATTTAGTTTTGAAACATGACAACCTCCTCCAGAGGGAGGTATGCCTGCAAGGTGTGTATGAGGCTGGGTTGAGGCTCTGGGCGCTACAGTGACAGGGGGTCCTCGTGGACCTGGGCTTGGGCGTAGACAAAGTTAATTTGTATTCTTTAAGCCGTGTCAGTGTGTCCCTCTGCTGTCAAGTGCCCTAAACTTTTTCAGAGAGCAGAAGATTGTCATTTAAATGTTTTAGAAAAGAAGAAGCACTTTTGAAACACAAGTGGGTGGTTTTGTATTTTTTATCCGAGAGGTTTAAGACCTCAAAGTGGAGCATACAGGTTACAGAGTCACAACCATTGGAGCGTGGATTTGACAGCGTTAAATGAAGACTCAAGGTCTAAGAGGGGGCATGGGCCAGCAGATAGTTTGAGAAGTCATGGTCTCTGTGTTTAGCCTCACATGAATCCGACTTTTCTGCCTCTCAGCTCTTTTTGTGTGCAGTGAGTCTACTGAGATGATTTTTTTTCCTTTTGTTGCCAGATTGAGGCCGCGTGTCAGGAGGGTTGTTAAGGTGTGGGTGTGTGTGGGTGTGTGTGTGTTTGGCTCTGTTTGGCTCTGTTCGAGTGTGGGTTATATCGAGGGAGGAGAGCTTGTGCATCCTTTATTCAAGCTCCTGTGTGTGTGTGCGCACTTGCGCGTTTGTGTGTGTTTGTATCATCAAGGGAGCTTTCCAAGCTTGAATAAGCCTTTTGTCTGCCTTGGCTGCTCTCTGCTCTGAGCCTGCTGTCCTCCAGGATGCTGTCTGTCTGCTCTGTTTGAATCACTGATAAAGGCGCTCCCACTCTCTCCCTCAGCACCCTTCCTCTCCAACTTTTCTTCTCTTGCTTTTCCTCAATGTTTCTTTATCATCTGCAGCCCCTCTCTCCAGTTGTTGCGTTATTGTATTTTTTTGTATTTCTTTTTAATTCTCTTGGTCTTCAACTTCATCCACCCCCTTATTTTAACTTTGTTATATTTTAGTTTCAGGAGCGATGTTATCATAATCACATTTTTTTCTGCTGTTTCTTCGCTTTCAGCTCTATCTTCATTGTTGTTGTGCAATAGTAGGTAGATTTGGATGTTGGCTAATTTTCAATAATCATAAAATATGATTATTAAAATAAATAAAATTATTTAATTAAAATAATAAAATAATTAATTAAAAATGATAGTTATCAATTAGAAGAATAATGAAATAATTAATGAAAAACAATAAAATTATCAATTAAGAATAATAAAAGTTGCTAGTATAATTTATCAAAAGCGGGGCACCACACCCTGGAATCAGGGACCAACAATCAGTCAATAAAGAATCAGTCTCATAATCTGAAAAGTTCAATTAGAAATCTCAGCCTTTAATTAATGATTATATAATGAACAGTGAAGGTTTAGTTGAGCACAGGCAGTCATAATCCAGCTGTATTCACATATATATATACACAAAGGAATACAAAAATACCGGTACCTTAAATATAAAAGGGGTTTATTTAGGATAATGATAATAATACCAACTCAATGACTTATCAGCAAACCCACACTATATCAAGATGAAACACCACAAGCATCTATTACAATCGTAACACATATGTAATACCTCAATATGTGTCTACCCGGAGGCAGTATGTGTGTGTGCGTGTGTGTCTGTGTGTGTGTGGGTGGGTGTGTGTGTGTATATGTCGAGAGATGGAGGCAAAATGGTGGTTGCTGCATGTGGTTTGACCACCAGGAGGAATGGTGGACAAAGGTTGCCAGTCTATCTCGTGGTTCAAAGCGCCGAATGGCTCGAGATGCGATCGCACTATCTAGATTCTAGAAGGTATATAAGACGTGAAGTCTTGGGGATACGGATTCGGACGTGCGTGCAGAGCGGTTAGGAGAGAAGAAGAGCGAGAAGGAAGGAAAGTTGCCACTAATTTATCGAGAGATCTCAAACCCATCAGGAACAGCTTTGCGGGGACTCACCCTCAATTTTAAGCGAGCAGAACTAAGATCCGTCCCGCTGTGTACCGATCTTTAATAGGTTGAATCTCCATAAAAGTCGGTCTGGCGGTAACACAAGCGCGGTGGCGTGGCGGAAATGCGAACGTCACGGCCACGGGCACAATGTGGACAAGATTAGACACAGCGGTCCACACAAATACGCTCAAATAGTAACACACTAACTAATTAAACTAGTCTCTGCCCAGACACCCAAGCCTCTTACTTGTCGATGTTCCACGGTTGGTTCGTGCCAGCGTGGCGGCGTTCGGGAAAGGCAGTGGATTTGGTTCGTGGCAAGTGAAACAGTGATCAGCTGCTTCGTGTGATGACATGAGGCAAACTGCGGCCGGAAAATGGAAGAGAATCGGTCTCGTTCTCCGTGGCGAAAAGTCTCAATGCCTTGGCGAATATAAACTTGCTCTTCTGCAGGGATGACTGGCGGCGGAGCAGCTATGATTTGTGGGAGCGGAGAAAAGAGTCACAGCTGAGATGGCACAAACCTCTTGAGTATTCGACTTTTGCTGCGGTCGCCCCAGGCTCAAAGTTCAAATAACAAAAATTAAAAGGAGTTGAATGAACTTAAGGGAAAAAAATATAAAAAACTACAAACGTTTGTGGTTGCTCCTTAAGTGTCTGGATCATCTACTGGAGGGGAACCTGGAGGTTCTGGTCTATCTTCAGTGCAGGAATGAGCAATGATTTGGGGAGCTCGGTGACTATTACCTGCCCAGTATCAGCCTCCCTCCTGGAGAGGGCCGGGGGTGTATTGGCTCTCGGCCAATGAGAAGGCCCAAGTTGACCTCAGGCCCGGTCAAGACAAAGCATGGCTGCTCTGTCGAATCTCTGGAGGGCTGTCTCTGAGGAAACGAAAACTCTAGGAGGGCTGAAAGCACATGCGGGCCTCGTTTACGATCCCTTTGTCTAGCTTCGATCCCCAACATCCCCCTTTGGTGGAGAGTGGGGCATTGGCCACCAGGGCAAGCCCTAGAGTCGGAGTTTCAATTATACTCCGCGGAAAGAGTAATCCTAGTGAGGTTGAAGCAGTTAATGTTAGTTCATTTCATGAGGCATAATCTGGGCAGAGAGACTGTAAATATTCTGGGCATACAGAGCAAAACAAATGTCTGGGCAGACAGAGGCGCATATAAGAAAATGTCTGGGCAGACAGAGGTTATACCATGTATATTTCTAAATACGGCACCTAATTTCACTTTACATAATCACATTCCGGCAGTCATTTGTCACATATCCATGAATTGATACTGGCGTGAAATGAAAAGAAAGGAAAAGAAGGAGCAGCAGGGAAAAGAGTTTGAGGTAGGCGAGTGAGTAGGTGGTGTTTGAAGGTTAAATATTGTTATCTACCAAAAACCCAACGAGGCGGAATTTGAGGAGGTACATGTTCCTGTGGTCCCTAATGGTAAATCTGATGAATCGGTTTCTAGATTCTCTTGGATCTACCGATGTGAACACACTGCAGGGCCCAATGTATATCTGGGAGGGCTGTATAACCGTGAGTGGTAGCAGACTTTAATTCTCTCAACGGAGTCAAACATTAGGTCTTTACTTCCACCTGAACATACGTTAAGTGGGTCCCTAACGATTACTGACAAACCTGTAAGGCATGCAACTATTGATGGTGTAGAGTGATTTTACTGGTCTCCCTGTTGGAGTTAGGATTGCTCCCCTATCAGGTGTGGGGGCAGCATCCGCTCCTGAGATTAGGGGAAGGTTCATACGGTTTGATCTGGTTTCATGGACCCATTGTAGGTGAGTCTTCTCTCTTTAAGTGATCCTGATTCGGTATGCTACCGGTGAGAGTTTCCGATCACCGAAGGGACCTATCCAGCTGAGAGAATTTCTTGGAAACCCCACACTCAATGTATAGACAGAAATAGAACACCTTGTCCCTTCACTTGGTATTCACGGTAGGATGTTTTCCTATCATAGTAGGCCTTGAAGCTTTCACACTGGCCTCCAGGTTTTCCTGTGCCCAAGGCAAATGTTGCCTTGAGGTGGTCACGCAGCTCTGCCACATGTTGGTGGGCAGTGTGCGGTCATAACACCCAGGTCTTCAGCCTGGTACAACAGGTGCAGGGGAGAGTCATTTGCCTTCCTGTCATCATTTCAAAGGGGTGCGACCCTACTGTGGAGAAGCGGTCGCAGGTGGATGATTGCCATTAACACTGAGAAGTTTACATCCCAGTCTGCCATTACTTCCCCGCATTACTTCTTTAACATGTGAATAATAGTCCGATTGCTTACGCTCAACTTAGCCCGATGATTGGGGGTGATGAGAGATGTGGAACCTGACCCGACTCCCAGGAGCGTGCGCAGGGAGGGTCTGGCGTTTGAGGAGTGAAATGGGTTCCACAGTCTGAGTCAATGGAAGTGGTAGGCCCCAGCGACTAGAACCGCTTGATTCAACAGTAGGACTGCTGTAGTGGCAGGCTGTGTCATTGGGGCGCTGGGAGGCATTCCACCATTTAGTGAAGGCGCAGGTAACCGTGAGAGGTGCCATTTACCCTCGTGAGGATTTTAGGGACTGGTCAATCGGTCGATCTGGAGGAGGTGGGACCATGGAAGGTCACCCCTTCCTTGAAGTGGGGCTCGACTCAGTGGTGCGTGAAGGTTGGAACTGACAACAGGTGAGACACCCATTGCATATGCCTGGGTGTCGGTTGCCATTGATGGCCAGTACCATGACTTGTTAGTGTAGCAGCTAGCGTGGCTTTATGGCACCTCTCGTGGCCTCCGACAGAGATAAGTGAGCATGAGCTAACATTACCCCCACCATGGTCGGTGGGCCCGACACGGTTTGGTTCTTTACCGTCGCGGGCGTAGATGAGTAAGTCTTTCTCCAGCTTAAATGAGTAATACCAGTCGAATGATTTTGTCTGGATTCATCGGTTGAGGTTTGTGCGTCTTTCTTGCTGAGGAGGGTTCATGATTATCTGTGGATGGCGCTGTTGCTGAAGAGTCCTGCTCATACATAACCAAGTCTGCGTCTCAGGTTTGCGGCCTAGGTGCAGGATTTGGTACGCAGGCTTGGGGGTTCTCTTGCCTCTCTCTTGCTTGTCGTCGGGTGATGGCGTTCACTGCACAGGTTTGAGGACTTTGGGTCCCTCGCTCTGGGGCCCCAGGCGTGCCTTGTTCTGCCTAGCTTGGCTAAGCCAGTCCTTGCGTCATTTCCATCTTTCCTGCTTAGCGATCTGGGAGTGACCCTTGACCTTCTTCCAGTAGACCGTCAGTCCTTTAATTTATGATTGATCGCAGAGTTAGGAAAAAGCTCTGAGTGTTTGACCTCTTTATTCCTGGCATTCTTCATTCCCTTTTCCCTTCCATAAGGAAAATGGGTGAAGCTGTGCCGGCGTGGTTGGAGTCTGTGCAGTCACCAACTGTGTTATAGCCAACTTAGCGGCTTGTTGCAGAGCAATGAGTATCGCCCGGCAATTTCTGCATTACTGACTAGAGTCACCCAGGCCCCTGGACTGGTAGTGGTCTGGTTAGAAAACACAGTTGCCGACCCAGGCGATACCCATCTGACCCGGAGTTGGTCTCGTGATGGAATGAGCATGCATCAACGTAGACCTTGAGTCTTGGCAGAGCGTTCTCCTCCCTTAGTATCGGTGGTGGGAAGGCAGCGATAGGTGGTTGTTGGGAGAGATATGGGAAGTGACTGGTACGTCCCTCATGCAATGGTGACAGTCAGCCGAGCCTTTACCAGGGCCATCTTGTTTTGGGCGTGCTACCTCAATGTCGCCTTGCAGTGCCATCATCAAGCAGCTATGCGGCTGTTTGTCACTCGCCTTCCCTCAGCCCAGCACGGCTGCAAGAAGACTACGGGTTGGTGGCACGTCTCTATGATGACTTTCTGTCCTCCAATGTAGCTGCGAAGTGTTCTACGGCCCAGACCTTGGCCAGGGCTCTCTACTTGATCGGCCCTATCCTCCACACTGCTAGGGAGTACGACTGGCGTAGAGCAACAACACCGTTGTCGGTGTGTACTTCTGTGCCAGGGCCGCACACAAGAGACAGTGGGATGAGAAACTTGCTTCCAGATAGAAGTGCTGTCTTTGTCTGGGTAGGCCAGACAGGATGCCAGACAGGGATTTTGCCTTCATCTGGCCAGGAATTGTTCTTGGGGTTCTTCCCACTTGAAGGGCTTGTCCTTGCAAAGGAGTTCGGTAAGAGGTCTGGCTATCTCTGCGTGATCCTCGATGAACTGTGGGAGTAGTTACAGACCCGAGAAACTCTGGTTCTCCAAGCGACTGCGACCTTGATATCCTGGATGGCTTGTATCCGCCCGCTTGGGGTTCAATGCCATCGTGGTATCAGACCACGTATTTTCGCACAGTGCGACACCACTGGCCTTTGGTGAGGCAACACCGAAATATAATGGGACAGTTAGTGAGCACTATGTAGGATCTCAGTGAGGTGTTCCCTCAAGGTTTGTCTCATGAGGGCGTCGTCCACATAAATATGAGGATTTCCGCCGGGCTGCGGCATCGCTCATGGCCTTATGGAGGAAGATGTTAAACTCCGATGGGAGTTTGAAATTTTAAAAGCAGGCATCGGTTTCCAGGTATACTGGCTGTGCAGAAAGCCAGTTTGCTGGTCGGCTGGATCCTTCATGCGTCCAGAACCGTTTGCCACGTCACGGTGGAGAAAAGCGTGGCTCCTTTTACTATGGCCAGTTCTTGATCAGAGTGAATCATGGGCCAGCGGGGAAGAACTTGTTTGTTCAGGGGTGATCAATCAATGGTGAGGCGCCACTTTCCGGTTGGTTTTAGCACCGGCCAAATGGGTGAATTGTAAGTTGAATTACATTCCCTGATTATCCGTTCTCTAGCGGTGTCGAGGATGTCTTGAATGGACACGTATGCTAATGGAATTACTGTACTGCCGTGCGAAGGTCGGTAAGCGCGTTTGGGTCCGTGGGGATGCGCACAGTGTGGAGGTCAGTGACCCCCACAGTCCGTGGAATCCTTGAGAAGATTGGTTGGAAGTGAAGTATTTTCTTAGCATTTCTCTCTGTTCTTCTGATGTCAGGCGTCTGCCTTTTCAAGTTGTTGCTGTATCTCCCAGCTTCAAGGCTTGGATATAGTTCCTCTGGTTGCGAGTCCTCTGAGATATCCTGTTCTGGATTAGTCGTCAGAGCATATACAAAATATGTCACCGGTTGTCAGAGAGAGCTCCGCAAATGAAAACGTTTTCAGTGTCTCGCAGCGCATGACAGCGATCATGTTGGTGAGCGTGCAAAGGACAGTCACGTCGTCTCATCCTTGACTAGAGATGGGAAGCTCTGGCGGCCGGTATGGTCAGTTCGAAGTCATGGAAGGAACTGTCTATCAACATTCCCTAGCGCTTGGTGTGCTTTCACCTGGAGCGGGACATTGCGTGGGATTCTTGACCAGCACATATGTTGTTAAGCTGGTTCATCTCCAGCATCGGCGTGCCACAGATTTCCAGGTTGGTTCGGAGGAGAGACAGTAGCTGGAAGAATGCTTGTGGGCCAGGTATCCTCATCCCTTGAGGATTTTGAGGCCTGATTGGAGCTCCTGTGATCCAGTGGAGGAGATGATCACGTCAATCTCACTGGCGACCTGACATGCCTGAGGATGGTTTGTCCGGAGAGCATCTGGGCTGGTTCAGAAGACAGAGTATCTCTGCACTGACCTGAGACCACAAGACTTGGTTGATGGTGTCAACTGTGTTCGAGTGGGGCAGAGATCCGCTCCCACCCAGGGCTGAGGTGGAGTTGGGGAACCACGCTCACGAAATGCCTGATCTGTCTTTTTCCGATCTGTATGAAGATGGCGCATATTCCGATCGCTTTGAGGAGTTTGTGGTAACTGCTGAGGAGGCGGTGGCTACGTCGCACGAAAAGAGGAGGTTGAGGGGTTGCACAATCAGTGTATAAGTCCATACTGACCTGCGATTTTCGGACCAGAGAGCTACCAGGGGCGTTGGAGGTTAGGACACCGTTCAGAGAGATCCCTTGGGCAGTCTTGAGGACTGGCCACAATGACAGGTTCTCATTGTTCAGCGAGCACGGAATGAACCATGATTTTTAAACATGCTCTCGAGTCCTGTGAGTAGGGCTCCAATCACTTGCTGTGGTGCAGGTGGGATCGAGGTTGGAGTCGGTCTCGGGGAGAGGCATGTTCATCGGTGAAATTCTGCTGGTGTCTGGATGACAGCGACTTGTCCGTCTAAGGTGGGAAGACTATCACCAGGTTGAGAGGTTTAAGGGTTTTGACTTGAGCCAAATGCGTCCACGGTGGCAGTCGATGAAGCGGAGCAAGTCGGTCAACCTCCTGACCGATGAGCAGTGGTTCTGTATCGTGGGACAAATGGCCATAGAGATGGGCCAGACTCATCTCTTGGAAGGTGATATCGATCGAACACGTTTGGTAATCGGGGACAGTCCCTGCGTGTAGCTGGTGATGTTGATATTACAGGTTTCTAAATCTGGGGGTTTCCAAGGGAGAGCATGGTTCTTTACGACTTGGGAAAAGGTGTTGGAGCATCAGGCTGGTTAGGAGCCTGAATCAGAAGTAGGAGCCAGGAGGCTGAAGCAACCTCCTATACCACTAAAGTGTAAATGCGGCTTTGTGCGTTGCCTTTGGGACGAGGTCGCCCAAGAAGGTTAAGAAGGGAGAGCGAATTGTCTGTGAAAATCTCCTGGGGGGGTTCTGGTAACGCCTGATCCTTCCCATCCGACCAGAGAAACTCTGGAGATGGGGGCGGAGGACACCGAGTTCTAGTCACGTTGATGGGGACCAGTGTCTGGCTTCTGCGGGCCTGGGGGTGTCGGAGGCGGGCAGGGACCACCTCAAGAGTTTCTTACCCTTACTCTGCCACATATCGGCGTATTAAATCATCCATTTGTGGATGCATTTTTGTGGATGGGTCTCCGGTTGTCTCCCATATTGTCTCTCAGGTTGTATTCCATGAAGACCTTCAGATTGGGGATATTGACCGCCATATTTCTTTGCCGAGTACTGATGGGTTTTTAGATTGAAACCCGGTCTACCCTCTGTTGGGAGTACTTGGATACCGAGGAGTCTTCCCTGATTGTGGGGCTGGTTTGAATCTTCTGCCCCCGGCTCTGGGTAGCACCCTGTTGGAAGGGTGCAGTTCCTGGTTCCCCTATTCTGGGGTTCATCTTGGCGGGCATCTCGTTGCAGCCTTCCAGCGCCAGGTCCACATCGATTTGGACTTGGATCCCAGAACTCCTGGCGTCCTGTTCAGGTGCTCTGTTTGGCGTGTTCGCGTCTCCCAGGCTAGCTGAGAATACCTCCTTATCTCACCATGGTGAAGTCACCTGCTCTGCAGTGCATGGTGACATCATACCTTTGCTCTCGTGGAGGTTATGCAGGAATAAGGACTTGAAAACTGTCTCTTCTTCTAACAGGGCGTTGCGACAGGTCACGCCGCCCTCAGCGTCTGTGTCTCATGGGAGGTTCATTCTTTTTATGCGTGCAGTAAAGGCACCCAGGGTGGCAGAGAGGCCTGGTCAGTGAAGAGTGAGTACTGCTTCTCGCAGGGCCGACAGAGTCTTGGAGTCGCGATCTCTGGTACCGAGGGCGTTTCCATGAGCGGCGTGGGCGCTCCCTGGTTGTGCGTTTTCCACACCAGCTTCGGCTTCTCTCTGAATGATAGGTTAGGCAAATCAGAGGCAACGTTCGATCTCCATGAGTATTCGTCTATGTTGGACTCTTGCTGTTTGAATTCGAAACGCTCAACGTCTTTGGACAGGGACTCCAGCTGTCGGGTGGATTCCACTATCTCTCTGGGGGTGCGGGACCATCCAGAGTCTTCTGACTTCAAGTATCCTGCCAGTATTGATACATCGTAGTCACCCTTATTCTGCGCCTGCTGGGAATGGGGGACTGGAGCTGTGATCGTGAGCCATAATGCGCGTGCGCGCCCGAGCGGCAGACGGGGTTCACAGCCCATCAGGTCTCTTGCCAACTTGGGAGTATCCTCCAGCCTCCAGGCGAGGTCCTTTACATCGTCATAGTCTGGAGCCGGGTGAAGCTCCGGGCTGGAGTGTGCTGGAAGTGTTTGGTAGTCCCAAGTCTGCTCCCAGGGTTGCTTTTCTCCTCTCCCTAGGCAGCTCGTTGGCGGGTGATCGTCTGCTGGACGATGTGGGCGTGTTGGGCCTTCAGGCACAGCTTCCTCTGCCTGAGGGTCACGCAGCTGTGTTACAACTGCCCTCCAGTATCTTCCCAGCTACTGCTGGCTCACGTCGGGGCGTCAGCTCGAACCCTGCTCGTCAGGATATCGGTTCGGGAGGCCAGCCTTCTTGGGCTCTTCCCCCTTTCTCCTGATCCTGAGCTTGGACCTGCGCAGCGAAACTCGCCTCCTGCCTGGTTGGTCATGTTCTTCTTGGACCTGCTCGCACAGGTCTTTGCGCACTCCTGTAGTGTTTGCCAGGTGGGGTGACTCCTGCTCCTTCTGACATACTGCATGGCCATTGCGCCTCCATGTTCCTGGGTTTGCAGCTTGGCTCTCTGGAACATACAGGAGGGTCAGTTGACTTAGAACTTAGGGTATTGTCTGTGTTAGACCAATGGGGTTATCGATGTATCTCGTCAGTTCCCTCGATCTTTCGATCGCAGGTACTCATGTCGTAACCACTCAAATCACTCACATCATCAACGACATCTTTATAACCAGAGACCGAGCGACCATTTTCTGACAGTCGCCTGGCCCTGAAAGAGCCCTTGTCTCACGGTGATCTTTATTTACTCATCTTTGTGGTGCAACAAAACACTTGGTGGGCCGGATTTAACTTGCTTTTACACGAGCGGGTGCAATGCGTGCACGATGTACAAAAACACAGCAAGGCTTTAGGTGTTTACCCTGTGTTTTACTGTCTAGGATGGCTCGGCGGCTCAATCCTGAATAGTTGTGATTTCGAAATCAAAAAAGCATGTAAGAATCTCTCCAATAAAAGCTACTAACCACTGAAAGCACTAGTCTGACAACCAACCACAATTTTAGCGTCACTGCTTAGCAGAGTTTTAAATATTACAAATTATCAAGAAAATTGTTCAAAATTATGTCTTTCTCTAAAATTAATTATTATTTATCGGTCATCAAAGCAGCACAACCACTACTATACAGTAAGCAGCCAACCGATTTACGAAGCACTAGTACATACCTGTTGGCAATGGTGCAAAGGAGGAAAAAAAAGTTTTCAAAAAAACAAAATTTAAAAATTAATTAATTAAATCAAACAAATTAATCTAAATTAAAAATTTAAAGTAATAAAAAAAAAATTAATATTTTTTAATTTTTCCCAAAAAAATTACTTTTATTGGATTTTATACACAAATATTATGACACAGCTGGAATAGTTCCCTCTGCAGGCACCAATTATGTTGTGCAATGGTAAGAGTGAACTGGATGTTGGCTAATTTTTTCAATAATCATAAAATATGATTATTAAAATAAATAAAATTATTTAGTAAAATAATAAAATAATTAATTAAAAATGATAGAGTTAAGAATAATGAAATAATTAATGAAAAACAATAAAATTATCAATTAAGAATAATAAAAGTTGTAATTATAATTTTATCAAAGGCAGGGCTACCCTGGAATCAGGGACCAACAATCAGTCAATAAAGTCAGTCTCATAATCTGAAAAGTTCAATTGAGAAATCTCAATATTTACTACTATTAATGATTATATAATGAACAGTAGAAGGTTTAAGTTGAGAAACACAGGCAGTCTGAAATCCAGCTGTATTCACATATATATATGCACAAAGATCCATAAAATGCCGATTATAATAAATAAAAGGGGGATTTATTTGGGATAATGACATCAATGTAACTCAATGACTTATCACAACAAATATTACTATATCAAAGATGAAACACCACAAGCATCTATTACAATCGTAACACATATGTAATGCCTCCAATATGTCTACCCGGAGGCGGTATGTGTGTGTGCGTGTGTGTCTGTGTGTGTGTGGGTGAGTGTGTGTGTATATGTCGGGGAAGATGGAGGCAAAATGGTGTGCACCATGTGGTTTTGACCACCAGGAATGGTGGACAAAAGGTTGCTTGATCTATCTGCGTGGTTCATGCGAATACGTCGAGATCTCAAATCGCACTATCCCCAGATTCACAGAAGGGTATATAAGGCGTGAAGTGCGGGGATGCAGTTAGGACGTGCGTGCAGGCGGATTTAGGAGAGAAGGGCGAGAGGAAGGAAAAGTTATACATAATTTATCAGGAGTCTCAAACACATAGAGAGACAACTGCGGGGACTCTACCTCAGTGCATGTGGAAGCAGGCAGATCCGTCCACTGTGTGATGCTGTGGGTTAGAATCTCGCAAAGTCGGTCACAGCAGTAACACAAGCACAGTAGCGTAGCCGGAAATGCCCAGTACGTCACGGCGCCTGAGCACAATGGACAAGATTAGACTTGTGGTCTCACTGAAATGTACGCTCAAGTATTAACACACTAACCATTGCATTAGTCTCTGCCCAGACGCAAGCCTCTTACTTGTCGATGTTCAGCGGTTGGTTCGTGCAGCGGTATGCGTTCCGGAAAACTGATGGATTTGGTTAAATGGCCGTGGGAAGCGATCAGCTGCTTCGTGTGATGGCAGGGAGCAAGCTACGGCAGGAAAGTGGAGAGAATCGGTCTCGTTCTCCGTGTGAAAAGTCTCAATGCCTTGAGCGAATATAAACTTGCTCTTCTGCAGGGATGACTAGCGGCGGAGCAGCTATGATTTAATGAGAGCGGAGGAAAAGTCTGTGGATAACTCGGCCTGCAGTATTAGAGGCTTTGCTGTGATCCTTTCAAACAAGTTCAAATAACAAAAGTCAAAAGAGTTGAATGAACTTAAGGAAAAATAAAAAACTACAAGCGTTTGTGGTTGCTCCCTTAAGTGTCTGGATCATCTGGAGGGAACCTGGGAGAGGTTCTGGTCCTATCTTCAGTGCGAGGCCAGGCAATGTTTGGGAGCTCTCATTGACATTACCTGCGAAATGTCCGGCCTCCCCCTCTGGAGAGGGCCGGGGTCTTGTCAGCTCTCTCGGCCAATGAGGCCCAAGTTGACCTCAGGCCCGGTCAAGACAACATGGCTGCTCTGTGAATCTCTGGAGGGCTGTCTCCTGAGAGAGCAAAACTCTAGAGAGGCTTTGAAAAAGCACATGCGGGCCTCGTTTACGATCCTTTGTCTAAGCTCGATCCCCAACATTTTGTTCATAAATAATTTAACCAAAAACTCTACTTTTGCTTAAAGTATCATTTGT
The DNA here is from genome assembly GCF_022539355.2 of Hippoglossus stenolepis. Lineage (NCBI taxonomy): Eukaryota > Metazoa > Chordata > Actinopteri > Pleuronectiformes > Pleuronectidae > Hippoglossus > Hippoglossus stenolepis. The sequence goes on along the minus strand of NC_061488.1, from coordinate 21,531,096 downwards.
AATGCTAAGAATAAACCTCATGATGAGAGAGAGAGACATGCGAGAAAAGATGAAATTGAGCAGATACTTGAATGATTTAGAATGTGTTGATGGATTCAGATATTAGTATCATAAATATTACTTATATTCATATTTGAACATACACCAGGACACTGTTCATTGTAAAAGTTCTGTAAAACATTTAACCAGAACATTTCCCTGATCGGTCTCTCATGCTTCCATATGGCCTTGTCACTCTGCTGTTGGACATGGATCCAAAATGCTGCAGCTTTCTTTCTGCGTTGGAATCTCTCTGTGTTAGTCTAAATGCTTGTTGTATTGTTGTCAACGATAAAATTAACATTACAACTGAGTCAGTAACTTCTTCCCTCATCATCTTCGACGTCCAGTAAACAAAAACACTGTGGTTTCCTCAGCAGAATTTGTACGCCATGTCCTGCCCCCCACATGCTATACCCAGGTGCCACCTCCTGTCTGAATTCTCTGGAGAAGTTCCTGCTGTTGTGAACGGGTCTGAGCGGAGAATCTCCTGCTGTGTTATTCATATGAAAGGCAAGCTCTGGAGAAAATCCGGACCTAGTTGTGCGGACATTCTCCAGAGTTCATATCTGAAAAAAGGCTTTAGTCATGGCAGGACGCTACCTTTAGATAAAATCTTTCTGGAGTCTCAGCACTTTATTTGTTGTACTTTATTTTTACCTTCTCAGTCTTTGTATTTTATGTTAGTGTGTCAGGTTAAATCCATTTAATGAAGATGCATTTGGTCGCTGCTCTTAACAGTATTTGTAGAAGAAAAGATTTTGCTCAATGTAGCAGAGTAGTGCCACCTTTAGATCCACATTTTACTGAAATTCAATTTGAGAGCCTTTGACAGCTCTTCCCAAAATATTATTAATTCAGGGTATGACCTGAATACGAGGGTGTCATCATCAATATGCGTACCACCATTTCTCAAACATCTGTTTCAGTATGCTGCACATCTCCCCTTTTTATGCTCTTGCTGTTTCCTCATTCCCTCACTTCCATCTACCTTGCATCCCTCACCGTTGCCTCGTCTCACCCTCTTTTCGTCCCTTCTGCTTTTCCTCTCTCCCCTCCATCCCTCTTAGTTCCTCATTCCTCTCTCTTTTCATCATCACCACCACCACCACAGTCTCTCTCTCTGTCGGTCACCTTCTGCTGCAGTCTGCTCTGATAGAGATATCATGTGGCAGAAACGGCGTTCTAATGACAATATTAGAATAAGCTGGGACTGAACCCAGACGAACCCTCTACATTTCACAGTTCTCTTCCTTCAAAGTGTGTTTGTTCAGTGTCTGCGCAGTATATGTTCACTTGAGACTGACAGGAGGCTTTGATATGGGCCTTCGACCATATTAAAGCGGTAGTGAGTGGAAACACTGAATTCTATAATGATGGTGACAGAGAAAAAGAGTTTATTGACCAACTAATACCTGATCCTCCTAATAGGATCCTTATCGTATCGATCCAGTAGTTCAGATTGGTGCATCCATACATATTTAATCTCTATCAGAAATTGGAGCTGTTTTTTTTTAATGATTCAGCTCGATGAGTAAATTCTGATTTCTGATATCTTCTTCAGCGATCGTAGAAAATATGGCGGAGTTCAGACCAGGCCTGTGTGCAGAGGCCGCGCAGCAGGGACTCATGCAGTGGCTGCTCAAGAGAATCAAGGTAAGAATGTGGCAAGAGTATTGGCTTAGGTCATTTTAGAGCATCAACGATCAGTCACTTAATCGATTAGCCGATTGACAGAATTAATTAGCAACTATTTTGATGAATTGTTTCAGGTATTATAGAAGTAAGTATTTCTAATATTGATTTGTTTAAACTTCTCAAATGTGGAGATGTTTCATTGAACTGAATTAACTAATTTTAAGGTTTGGACTTTTGGTTGAACAAAACATTTCATGACAATACATTGCACTGTAGGAAATTGTGATAAACTTTTTTAATAGTTTTATGATTTCATATAGACCAAAACGTAACCACTAATGGCAACTATCTTAGAATTATGATTTAACAAATGCCCAGTTAGACATGTTGAGTTTTATTTTATCTGACATAGATCTCTTGAAGTAGTATCTTTTTTTTTTTCAAACAGATTTTCATGCTATGAGGAGTTTTTATGGTGGACATTATCGAAATATAGTTTAGATATAGATTTCTGTCTCAACCATATGATCACTCTGTTGGCTTGTTATTAATAATTAAAAAGGTTATGTATGGAAATGACCAATGACCACATTTATTTCATATTAAGTCAGTTAAGTTTTAGCTTTAAACAAAAACATCTGTATGTAGCCCAGTTGATCCAGAAAATGAAAGATCAGAAATCACTGTTTTGTATCACCATGATATACAATATATTAAGTATAATCTCTGTTTATGGTTAGAAAAATTCAGATTTAGTTGTAAATGGTCATTTTTTACAATTGGAATTTTGTCTCTTTCAGGCAAAGATACCGTTTGATGCTAACAAGCTGTACTGCAGTGAAATCCTGGCCATCCTGCTGCAAAACAATGACAGTAAGTAAATTGTTGGTGGGTTCCTAGAACACACCATCATTTCTTTTCTTCTTTCTCACTATCCTTTTTCCTGCCCATATTGGCTTTTTTTCTGGTTCCCTTTCTGTCCTTCATCCCCAATTTTTGCGTCTCATCATCTTTCTTTGTCAGTGACCTTCTCTGGCACTGTCTTTTCTTGTTGTTTCTTGTCTTTCGCTTTCTTTCCTCCTTTTTCTCTTCCGTTACTATTTGATTTAATGTCACCTGTCATGTTCTTTCCATTCTTTCTCCCTCTCCTCTTTCAGTCTGTCCATCTAACTTCTTTTATTCCTCCCTCCTTGTCTCTTTGCCTCCACTCTTTCCCTCCCTCACTAGAACCCTGTAAAGCCTCAGATGGCTGCAGGTCTATCAGGTCCTTCGACAGGTTCTCATTAATGATACCTGCCATATTGATATTCAGCGGGAGCCCTGTCTTCATTTCACACTCATTCGTGGTGCTGCCTCCATGCATTATCTTCTTCCTGCCCTTCAAATGCAAAATACAGTCTAATAAAAAAATATTATTCACAAAACAAAGAAAACGTGCTGCCATTAATAATGTTCCGTATCACAGCGCTGTCAGTGTCTTGAAGCAGGAATGTGGCGAGTCACAAGAATTCTATTAGGAAAATGACAATTTGGGGAATTTTTGATGTGCTAATTTAAATGTAATTATCGCGTCCTGCTGTCAAATCTGACTTGAATCACCCCTCTGAAGGGTTTATATGTAAAATACTCGCTGCTGCGAACGAGAGCCGCTTCTAATCCCGACTAATTAAGACCCTGAAGATTCACCGTATTGTTCGAATATAATTCTGCTCTTAGTTACGGATATTTCACTGTTTAGGGAAAGAAAGTATGAAACAGTGCAGCAAACCTGAGTGTGTTGTGTGTGTGATTTAAAATGTTCAGGATTTCAGTATGCTGAGATAAAGATGGTTCACCCTCACTTTTGACCACCAAGAAGCAGAATTTTAGTGTGGAAGCTTAAACACATTTTCATGCACAGGTCTAGATGGAATAACTATATATTTTTCAGTGCCCTCATTCTTCCTAATTTTCTCTCTGGAAGTCCCTTGTGTTTGTCAGCATCCGTCCTATGCCTCCTGTTTTCGTCCCTGAATTTCTCTTTTACTTTCCCTCAACCATCCACTTAAACCTTTTTTCTGTCCTTCCTATCACTCCTTAAAGGTATGTTTTCTTTAAACCATCTCAATTTATTCTCCCTCGTTGTCCTCTTCCTCTATTTTTATCTCAAAGTCTTTCTCCCACTTTGTTTCTCTCTAACACAGATACCAGAGAACTACTGGGTGAGATGGATGGCATTGATGTGCTGCTGCAGCAACTATCTGTAAGATTTTTTCTATTTTTAGTTGGCTCCATCACTACTCTTTTTAATAACCCATCATCCATTTCAGCCTCACATGCAGGGGGCTCGTAAATCTTAGTAATTTCTCAAACAGGGGCATCTTTAAAATCAGGTTTTAACATAAACACTGTGCTTTGTGGTGGCTCCACATTAAACCCAGTCTAACACTAAACAATTTACCCCAGCCTCCATCCATAGATTAATTTTCATGGGGTTCTGAGCATCCTGTGACATTTTAAAGGACTTGGCTGTTCAAAACAGTACAAAACAATTTATAACCCAGCTTAGGTGTAGACTGCTGATGTTTTCGCACTATGCCTCTCTCTCTGTTCTCTTAATTATTGTACTAATCTGTCAAATCACTGTGTCACACTCAGCTTGTTGCTGCTGAGCACTTAAAAGGCTCATTTTGCCAAATCATTCTAAAAAAACATTTCAGAAACTGTTGGTGTGTTAAACAATTACTCTTTCGTGTAAAAGTAGCATGCCTGTCTGGGTTTCTTTTCAAAATGCTCATTATTTCAGTGCTCTATCCTCCTGTCTCCCCTTTCAGGTGTTTAAACGTCACAACCCGTCCACTGCGGAGGAGCAGGAGATGATGGAGAACCTCTTCGACGCTCTGTGTTCCTGCCTCATGCTTTCCTCCAATCGGGACCGCTTCCTCAAAGGGGAAGGGCTTCAGCTAATGAACCTCATGCTTAGGTGAGCCTGAGCACTGTAAGACAAGTAATAACTAGGACTCACTCCTAGTCTACTCAATAGACCATACTCACACTGCAGCCGTTTTCCTACTTTAAACCACAGTCCGTGTGGGAAGCTCAAATGCTGCTATGAACAGAACAAAAACATGACTGTCGTGCTAATATGGTCTATTGTATAAATGGAACTTTTTGCAGTATAAACTTGGGATGATAGTGTTGGTTTTTCTGTCCGTCTGTAAGTCAATGTGAATTGGCATGAAATGATATTATTCACGATGCCCAGTGGATGACACCTACTAACTTTTGTGACACACTGTTTGCATTTACACTTAACTTGCTTTTTTCCTTCTTCAGATATCCAGATACAGATCAATTGTTAAAGCTACAAGAAGCTAGCACTAACACTTCACTCCCCCTCCCTGCTCGATTATGATTTACCTGGCCCTTTATCTACAGCCGCGTTTTGTACTTTGTCTCAGCTAACGCGGGAATCGGGACCTTTTGAGTCTGTGAGTTAGCCATGGCAACGTCACGTTTTCCAGCAGCTAAAACTAGCTTGACGCGTCAGTGTGAGGGGGGGTAGTTCACCAGGAAAGTGTTTACATATTGATTGACAGCGATGAGACTTTGACCTTCTCTGGGGGAATATCTCTGCTCTGCTGCCAAGCTACTGAGTCATAGAAGCATCTGACAGCACCTCTCCACATTAAGATACATATATTTCTTAGCATAATTCAACAGTTGATTTGATCACACATGATCTCTACATATACTTTTTATTTCGGTCTCTAGATCAATCTCTTGATGGATAAATCGTATTTTTTAAAGTTAATATATCACTGATCAATGACTGGGTACACACTAATAAAAAAACATTAACAATAAGTAAAGGTTTGACTTCATACATTTTGAGGTCAGATGTAAAAAGCAACATTTGTGTTTTAAGATGGTTTTTAATTTGGACCAAACTGTATGTGCATAGTAGATTATGTAAGTGGAGTTACATCAGTTAAACTCAGTTTGAACAGGGCAGTTAATTCTAGGTTAGACTGTTGTAACTGCTGTGTCCCTTAAATGCACATGGTGTGTTTGCTACTGAATCATTGATCAAACATGCATAAACTGAATTTAGTGATACTACTGGCAATATCCTATAGGAATAATCAGAATCACAATTTGCAGAAACACAAATGCATTATGTATGAAATACTGTATGTTCCCATCAATGGTCACCTCTAAAAATGTACTGGAAAGCTACAGTAAGGGGATGATTTATAGGAACTGGGCAATAAGTACTAGAGTGCTGTAAAAATATCCACTTAAAGGAAAATATATTGTATTGACGACTAAACAGAACATCTCTGCCCTCACAGCTCAGTGCAGAACTTTCTATGTTGTGAAAACGTAACCATTGATAACATAACAGGGTGTAGTAGCACTGCACACACCAGCACTTCTGTCTGCTGTATTGCCTGTCGAGTCTGCTAATCCAATCAATCAGCAGTCATTGGAACGCAGCAAGGCCGAGACCTAACCTTAAAGACTCATGAAGACACTTTACACGCCTTTATGGAACCTACTCTCAGCTTCTGCACCTCCGCACTGATAATCACATCACTGGACACCTAGATTTAGGGTGTGGATCAATAGCTCATTATTGGAATGCAAAAACGCTTCTGTGTTAAATCGTCCACCAGGGAAACAGAGTAAGAAAAATACAGAAAAATACAGAGAAAGGAGAAAAGATATGACTTTGGGAAAGTTGTCTTAATAGAGACTCGAATTGTGTGTTTGTTTTGATTCACAGCAAAGCTAAATGTTTTTCCTTGATTAATTTCATGCATGAATTATTTTCATACTTACAGAATACACAGAGTATAGTACATGGAATAAGACACTGGTTGATTTATACACCCCTCATCCTCAGTGTTGGATTTCACTTGTTGATACTGCCTCTACAACACTTGATGGATGTCTCCTACATTATCAGGCCATTACCATACATTAGTCATCCACCTCTAAGCTGCTGTAATGTTAACAGTCCTTCTTTCATTACTCTTTGCCTTTTCCAACAGTTAGTGAAAATGAATGTTCAATCTTTAATCAAGTAATCATTTGAAAAAAAAATTAATTTACTTTATGATCGAGAGTGATGATCGTTTATTGTGTTTAGTGTTAGTGAAAAGATTCTTGAGCCTTTATTCAACACAAGTCATGTTGTCGTTAACATCAGCACTTCTCCACCGGCATCAAAAACAGCAGCACAAACTGACCAAACACAGCATCTTTTAAGTGTTCTTTCTAACTGCTGTAGCCCTGGTACATATAGTGATATTTAACATGAATATGGTTTGTGACTGCAATTGTTTGGCCAATTGTGCAATACACAGCACATTATACAAGTTTGACTACCAGGGGCCATTATTTATATGTCTATTCTATTAGTGAATTCTTAATGTGCACTCAGTGAACTTTTAAAGAACTGATTGGTTTAAATAATTGGCGGCTTGATTGAATCCTTATCAAATTTGGTTTTAAATGTTTGCTATCATGCAAGTTTTACAAAACACTGACTAGCCACAATTTTCTGTTCAAACTCCTTAAAGCCTGAGGGAAACTTGTTTTTGTAAACATCCAAAACACACAATAGAATCCAAAATTGAATAAAAGTATTTTTTGTATGTCAATTAGGAAATCAAACTCATAATGAAAACTTTTCCAAAAGCTGGCAGTTGTGTTCTAGCAGCAGCTTGATGTCACAAACCCGTTAAAGTAATATTAAAACATCAAACTTGAAAGTTTAAAGCAGTTTCATTAGAATTTTGAGGATTGATCTTTTCTTGCTTGCTAACCAAGACACAATGCAGCTGCAAAATAACAAAAACAGAGTGAGCAACAGAATACAAAAAAATAATCATCTTCCCTCACTGAGACACTTATATTGGTTTTTCATCAAAAACTCTATTTCAATTCCCACCAGGCCTCCTCTTTTGTTTATAGCTCTGAGCTACATACAGATTTAACATCTGGTGCCTTGATTAATTCTTGGCAGAGCTAAATGTTTGTCAGACCAAACTCTGGAAAAAGTTTCTTTTACTTTACTTATACTATTTAAAGTATCGTGAACTTTTTTGAATGCACATCCTTTCTAACTTTAAGGGATCCTTACTGTTTTCTGCTTTGGCCGGTGTTTAGGGTTAAAACAGGTTTATAAACTCTCTAACCAGGGCCCATGTTTGAGTGATTCTGTCTCATGTAGAATGCGAGTCTAATCAAAAACCTGCTGTCGTCTTTGTGCAACGTAGCACTTAAAATAAATCGACCCACTCTCCATTTTGGAGTGACGACGGCCCAGTTCACGACACCAGGATGTGGAGTAAACTCAGCTGCCTATCAACTGAACTGCCCAGTTTCCCTTTGGAAAGTACACAGAGTACAGCTCCCCATCGGCTTCTCCTGCCGTCCATCATATGTAATGTGTCTGTCTGGAGAACCAGACTCAACTGCCTGAAATATGTGTCCCTCCTCTGAGATAAACACTATCATCTGTCATTGGTGGAAATGGAGGAAGTGACACTGTGACAGACGGCTACATTTCCTCAGAGGAGGTGTGAAGTGGTGATGTGTGTGTGTGTGTGTGTGTGTGTGTGTGTGTGCAGGAAATGGTTGGTCCCACTTGTCAGTGCTGTGATGATGAAAAACAGATGAGTATCTAAGTTGCAATTTACTTGTTTGTCAGAACAAATATTTTCAGGTTCATTATGGTGATAGATTATCAGAGTAATTTGTTTGCTTGTTTTATCTCATTTAAACTAGGGTGTTTGTGGAGCTTATGCGAATAGGATTTATTATGGTTTGTTTTCTCGACGGGAGAATATCATCTGAGCTGGTTCCTCCTCACAGAGACCTGTACAAGACACAGAGGCAGCTGTTGGTGTGAGATGATTTTACCTAATGACTGCTGAACCTTATTAGTTTTTGTGACAAAATTTGCCCATGAGAAGAGAAAAGAACATCATTGAACTCGGTGAATTAGCAAAATCCATGATAAGGATATGGGGAACAGAATATTATGTTCCCTTTATGGTGTTTTTATAACTTATTAAATTCTGTTTAAGGGGGTGGATTTTTTTTCACTTTCTTAAACATTGCAAGATTGTTTCTTTGACATCTTCACCAATTTCCCAGGAAATAAAGCATGAATTGAGATAAAAAAAAAACAGGTACATTAAGGGGACGGATATATATGAGTATGTACAATTTGGTTCAGCTTGATATAAGAGGACTGTTGGGCCTATGCGCTCTTCGGAGTGCCATTCTAGTTTTGTGTGTACCTAAGAGGGAAATGTAATTATGAGAAAACTATTTACTTTGTATGTAAATGGTTCTGAATTTTAATACATTTTCTTTGATACCGCATTTTGAAAAATGTGTCAAACATTTTTTATTGTTATTGTAAAATGTAAAAAATACGTGCATCGAAATAGCATTGTCTTTTCCTTTCATTTCTTTGCTGCAGAGAAAAGAAAATGTCTCGAACCAGTGGTCTGAAGGTGCTGGACCACGGGATGATTGGACCAGAGGGAGCAGATAACTGCCATAAATTTGTGGACATCCTGGGCTTGCGAACTATCTTTCCACTCTTCATGAAAACCCCGAAGAAGTTGAAAAAAACTGGGGCATCAGAGAAGGAGCATGAAGGTCAGTCACTAGTGTTGTGGCTCATTAGTCCGAACAGCGAAAGCTGCAGTGACATGCATTGTTTTTTGATTGAATCTATTAGTGCTGAATGAAATGTTACAACTAACAGATACAGGAAACAAACCGATGGAAACCAAACCTCTTGGGTAAAATGTCTCCAGCATTTCTGTGTGATAATGACACATTTTAGATATATGGTTTTCACAGGTACAATGAAAAGAGAGATCATTTTCAGATTTCCTTCTTGTCCTGGAAAATCTGGATTGAGGAGTAGTTATAGCAAGTAACTCAAAATATCATTTTTAATTTTTTTTATTGTTATTATTTTATGTTACCTACTTGAGCACAATTTTTTAAATGACTGAGTTGCCAGGATTCTGCTCATACACTTTATTCTTCAGATTAAATTAAACACCTATTCTTAATTAAATCCCTATCCTTATAAGATTTTATGCGGTTAAACCCCTTTTTAAAAAAATATATTTACCATTCAGTTGCTGGATTCACATTGCACAAGGAAGTCACAGGAAAATGAGACATGCATGTAAAATAGTCATTTTATGTCAGTTTACTATACATAGCTGATTGTAGTATTTTTAAATACTATACTAATCATGACAGACTTTTTACTTCTTCTGCTTCTACTTTTATGCTTCGTCTTGTCACACTCGTCTCCTGCAGACACCCTCAATCCTAATCTGCTCATGTATCACGGTCTGCTGCCTCCTCGGCCTGTCAGTTTACTCTATCAATCCAATCTTGATTGATTTTACTTCCTGTGCTCTCAAAGCTCTCCTGGTCACTCTCTCTGAGTGAGAGATAGGAAGCGAAACGAGAGAGAGAGAGCGAGAGAGAGAGATTTGATGTAGACTGAAAGAAAGAGGCAAATCTCATTGCTCTGTGTTTGATTACCTGTGTCGAAAATGAAACCCCTCCTCTCCTTATGTCCGTATTAATTAAGTTTGATACATCCGGAGGGGCTTCCCAGCCCTGCAGAGTTTATTAAAGGCGTCTTCCTGTCTCACCCAGGGACTGAATGAATTAACCGTCGACCTCCTGGAGCCTCAGGGGGAGGAGTAGTGAAAATAGCTTGTCATAACAGTTAACCCCCCCCTGCCGTGAACCCCCAGGTGTAAGCTACTTATTTGTCTTCAAAACCAACCATGTTATATCTACCAACGTCTGTCTATCTGTATGTAGAATGCACAACTCGCAAACGTTCATCTTCACACTCAGCATGTGTATTCTTTATTGCCCAAGGAAGCTCTATGTCAAATTTTGTGCGATTTGGACACATTAGGTATTTTATATAAATAAAACTACGACAATTGCTAATACCAAGTTGAACATGTCTTCTTCTACGTTCTCTGATAAACTACAGCAGTGGACGGCAGCCGGCAGCCAATAATGTCTGTCCCACCAGATCATTTTGATAATCTGATTTATCTTATTTCACTATATTGGACTGCACAACATTCCTGTTGTTGCTGCAATGCTTTATATCGAGCTGAATTGCAGAGCTTTTATTTTGAAACGTTGTGAACTTGGGTCTGAAGATTCTGGCAATTGCTTAAAAGACCTCTGAAACAACTGACATACAATGTATGAAAAAATAACAGCTGTTCAGTAAGTCATTCAGACTTATATATAAACCACACAAGTGAAAAGTAATAAAGCAAATTAAGTTTCATTTGACAAAAAAAAGACTATAAAATCTTCACTGCATATAAACCAGAACAGAACATCCACCAAAGTAGAACTGTTTGAGGAGGATTCACTAATGTCAAGGAATAATTCTGAAGTAGCTGTGGAGCATTAACACAGGACAAGAGAACAGCACATTCCTGATTGGATTTGATTCCCAACAGGCATGTTTAGAAACTTTAAACTGCTTTTGTGCACCATCAAATGTCCTAGATATCTTGTAGAACCTACTACATATTAAAGTAGTGTCATCACTACCGATGTAAAATAAGTACTGTATGTAATCTAGGCATCTTAAAAAGTATCCAGTTTTAATAGATGCAGAGATGTGTTTATCTACAAATCCCGGTTTAGTGGGATATTTGGTGTTATCAGACGCTCCAAAAAATGATAACATTCATACAACATAAATTTACATATACATACACAATCATGCACACAATCACATACTCCAGTAAGCCTGCATTAAAATAAACATACACCATCAAATATAACTAAAGGGGAAAGTGAAAGCGTATATCTCCGCCAAGGCCTTATGAAACCATATTTAAATCTTCTCGATGTTTATTTGGATCTGTCACAAACTGCACACACACAGATATCAGTCCCCTAAATTCAAAAAAATCTATGAATTTTACTCTGTGAAATTGGGGAATATGTAAAAAAAAAAAGCCCTTTCTCTCATTGTTAAAGAAAGTGAAAAAGATTCCTTGATTCACCCCTTTGTACGTGTTTTGTCCCATCCTTCCACCGAGTTGATGAAATGAAATGCAGTGGGTTTTTTTTATGTAATCCTGCCAACAAACAAACTCACAACATGACAGGGGTGAAAGCATGACCTTTTCAGCAGAGGTAAAAAAAAAAATGAAACAACCTCCAAAAATTTGTTATCAATTCAACCACGCAACATGAGGTCAGCTGGACGGTAAATACAGTGATGGTGGTGCTGAAAGAGAAAGCGATACATAAGGCAGCCACCAGAATTCTCTATATTCAACTTAAAGGCCACAATGTAACATGCACATACATGTTGCCATTGTTTCTGATTTCAGCCGGTGGAGGCGGGGTGCATCATGTCTCTCCTGATTTGTGGAGCAGCTATTGGCTTAATGGGATGCCTGTCATAATATGAGGTGTATTGAGTGAACCCTCCTTCTCAGTAACACCACTAATTGAATATGCAGTGAATCAAGTGGTTCTCCAGAATAACAGAATAACACAGTAGATTAATTAACCATCAGCTGCTTCAAACAAAAGTAATTAGGAGGTAGACTACTCTGTCCTCCAATCCCAAGTGCTCTCTTTCTCTCTCTCTCTCTCTCGCGCACACACACACACACATTCACTCCGTGGCTCTCTCTATCATAAACGTCAAAAGATTCATCCCCGTAAAATCCTTTCTGAAATTGAAACAGTACAAATGACTAGGGATTTTCAGACCGTATTAGCATGCGGAACGACATAATTAATAGAGACATTGTAAATGAATAGAAAATAAGCTCAAACAAAAGGGGAAAAATTCAGTCAGTTTCCTGTGATATTTCCCCCCCCCCCCTTTTAGCAGCCTGGACTCGAACCTTGTCAGTGGCCCTGACAGTTTAGCTACCTATCATGAATATTCTTGTCACAACGCTGCCATTCACCTTGTTTTTAGGTCTCAGTTTATTGGTGGATGTACTCGGTCATTACCAGTGAAATGACATTGTATGATGGAAATTGGTTGCAGCCGGTTATTATATTTACATGGTTAATGATGCGAGCGAGCATGAGAAGGAACAGAAGTAAACAAATCATTTACATGGCAAAGCCAAATCAGAAAAACGTTTCTTTGTGTGCTTGTGAGCACATGGGTGTTTGTTTGGTAGAGAGAGAGAGAGAGAGAGAGTGCTTTAGGGAGAGTCTGAGGGGGGGGAAAGGAAGTCTTTGTAGCTGAAGTGTGAGACTGCTACACAAACACCTTTTGAGTGTCCTTAACATGAACCTGATCTTTTAATCATTATATTAAATTAGGAATGAGAGAAGATGTCATTTAGTGGGTCTGCAGTTCAAGTCAATTTTTATTTATATCTCCCTCAGTTACAATATGGATAATAGCAATGACGACAGTATTGACTGTAAACATGAATAAAGAATATGATCAAGCAATTTCCAGGTACCACCAAAGCTACTTTCAGACATCAGAACTCCAGATAATCTCCTGAAATGATCTGAAAGTGGGAACGTAGATGTTTCAAGCCTGTGATGCAAAACTGAAAAAACAAAAAACGAAAATACAAATATCTCAGGATAAAAAAAAGAGATGCCTTAGGCAGAGAAGACATGGACGAAGATGTCGTTGTCCATGTGCTGTAAATCAAATAAAAAAGATTTCCGCAGTGTCGTGTTCTGCCTTCTGCTTGCTCTACCTAGACGCCACCCCTGAACTTTTCAGAGATTTACCTGTTGTTGTTTTAAAATTATTTAGAAGAAATATAAAACAAGATGGCAAGAACATGAATAATGGTCCATGGGTAGTCAATGATCAGGGCCTAAAGTGGGGCCTGTATGCTCATGTACTCAAGGGAATAAATAAACAGAGGGTTGGAAGAGATGCAGTGTTTTTCAGAAAGTTTACAGTTATCTCATTGCCAGGACAGGAACTGAGACCAATCCACTGGCAGGAGAAGATTAAAAGGTATTAGACCTGAAGTAATCAAAGAATAACAATAAGGTATAAGTAGCTCAGACAGCTATGAAGAGGCCTACTTATTTATCTTTTTGTATGTAAATAGAAGCCCCACCAAAGATGAAAAGGCCCATGAAAAGGAAGCAAAAATCTGAATTTGGTTAAAATCGTAGATGCAGTATTCAGTACTGTTTGAAGGCTTTGAGTACAAGCATGTGCACATGAGCACACAGAGAGGGGGAGAGCTGGGAAAGGCCATCTGATAGAAATAGAACACTTTTATTAAAAAGATTTCTCCATGAATTATTGCAGTTTCTTGACAAAGATAAAATGTGGAATTTTATCAGCCCATTACATTATCACCATGCAGTATCTCTCTCCTGTTATTACCAAATGGAGATTTAGAAAGCATGACCATGTAGCAGAATATATAAGACCAGATAAGTGTCTATAATGGAGAAACTTGGTTATCTGGATTTAATGATGAAACTTTCATCACATATTTCAGTCAAAAGCACACTATCAAATAACACTCCTTTAATCGTCTCCCCTCCCATCACTGAGTGCCTTTGGAACAGATTGAGATTAATAACATTTTACATGATACAAGTTATCATGTAATCTGTTTTGTCAGAGTCATGCTGTGTAATCCTATTATTAGTGTATTTCACAGGGAGAGATTTGCCGTTAGATCCCTGTGTAAAGACGCATCTAATTAACATCTTCCTCACGCTTGGTCTTTCCTCTGGTGGGAATTGATCATGTTCCATCTCTGTAAACTCATGCTCTAATGAGATATGCTGAGGTATTTTTAGATGTATATGAAATGTTCCAAATCACTCAATATTCTGTTGAACAGATACCCTGTTCAATGTATCACTCTTTGGAAAGAGAAAAGTAAGATAGACCAATGGCATGCAACGTCTCATTCTGAAAAGTAATTGCAATACGTGACATGTTTTATGAGAAATTTTTAATACAAGCTATAATGTCTTTTTTTGTATTAAGACTAGAAATGTGTGAAAAATACTGCTTCTTCTTTTTCTTCTGTCATTAAAGACCATCAGCCATACTAGTGAATTTAGACTTTGTTTAGAAAACTGCACTCTTACCAAAATTAATATACTTTGTTTGAGGGTCTACTTAGCGTCTCCAGAGAACCCAACACTTTCCTGTTCATAATCAACAGGACTTTTCCAGGAACCTTTACCAGAACAGCATTTCTTACATTTTGATCACAGGAATCTGATTCCTGTTTTAGTCCCTGGGCTGTTGTATCTGTCTGCCAAATGTTTCTGTCGAACTAATCTCAAGAACTTGACTAGGAAATGAAATTCCTTGTACGTGTTTATGTTTCCATCTCAATCAGGCAGATCAGGCAAATTTGACTGATGACAGATTTAAAAGGGACAGCAACAAAATGCTAGTTAATTCACTCTATGCATAATACCTCTCTTAACTCTTGTTCTCTCATGCTCACAGCTTGTTCCCATGGTCTCTCTTTCTTTTTTTAAATGCGTAGGAAGGAAACAAACAAACTGTAACTCAGATATTAGAATTTGAGTAGTGGTTGCTGCACTAAATGATTCTGACCAATCAAAGACATTCAGCCCTGGAACTTCATCCACTCATTCATTATCTATACCACTTATCCTATGATGGGTTTGGGTGGGCTACAGCAAATCCTGGCTGACAATGGGCAAGAGCCAGGGTACACCCTGGACAGTTGGCCAGCGCGTCTCAATGCTGACATACAGAGATAAACAACCATTTATGCTCACATTCACATCTACGGACAATTTAAACTCATCGGTCTAATCCCAATCTGCGTGCCTTGGGCTATGGGAGGAAGCTAAAATACTCAGAGAACATGCACACAGACACGGGGAGAACATGCAAAGTCAAAAGTGTGATTGAAATCAATAACCGTCTTGCTGTTAGGTGTGAGTGTTATTTTGTGAAATTTCTAACCCTGGAGTAGGAAGTCAAAACTCACAGATCCTCAAATGGGTCTTTGTCCCTCATGTAGAGTTTGGTCGATTTCTGGTTTTGCCGGTTTGGTTTCGTGTGGGAACTTTATCTGAGTTTATTTTATTCAAACCCACTGAATAAAAATTTGTCATTGCGATAAGTTCTGGCAAATTATAAAATGCATTAGTGATAACTAATATAACAATATGATTAACATAATATTATGTTTTCGTTATAACGGAACCACTAGTGTCTGACGAACCATGTCCAATTTACTGCTGAGATGAGCATGGCACTGGTTGTGTGTGTTCATGTTTTTTGGGGGGGTTATGACAACCATAAGCCCATGGAAAATAATATTGAAATACCCTACAGTTGGTACATTCTGTGACCAGGATGAAGGGCACTGTGCCAACCATAGCAACTTGATCAAACACAAGCCATTAAACTGCTAAAACGTCTGAGTGTAAAGCCAGTGTCGTACCCCAGGATGCAGCCAAACAGCAGACTTGTATGTGGACAGCAGACATGCATCTGTACATACTACAACAAGAAGGTCCCAACACCAGTCTTTCATTGGTGGCGACTGGCCCAGTGTTTATGACACTGTGGAGTCTGTGCCATATGTGCTGAGCTTTGTGCTGTTTTCTCTCTACAGAGGTCTTTTTAAATGCTGCAGTCAATTTAAAATCATAGTTGTTTAAATTATTAATACATGGCTCCCAGGAAAACCTGTGTTAATGTTATTGGCATGTACAACAGTCACCCAAGCAACATTGTTGTTTGACTTTTGTAACAACATCGTGCAACATATTTATCTTGCTTGTGCACATTTTAATTATACATTTGAAGAGATTTTTTCAAGGACCTTTCCTTGCTTTCTTCTTCATCCGTTGGTTTTATATCTGATATTAAAGTTTAAAGCAAAGCATGTAAATGAAGTATCGATTGGACACCTTTCGAAGGATAAATGAGGAAGCTGTTTTGACTCAGCCTTGCCGTCCATCTTGTACCCACAATGTAATCCCGCCTCCACCCCTTCACAAATCTAAACCAAGAGCTCGCTCTTTAGTTTTAAACTCTTTGGGAGAGAACATTCCACAGCCAGCGATCAATAGCCTCCTCGACAGGGCGTGAAGGTGGCGACATCAATTACCACTCGGATCAACTTGATAAAGTAGTGTCCTTTTGGAAATGGCAGTTAGCCTCCCTGTCATTGTGTACAGGAAATACGGTTGTCTACATGAAAATAAGGGAACCTTGGACTAAACCTACCTGAACCCAGAGCTTCGTGTAATACCTGTCATAGCACAGTTAAGTGCATTCAGAGTTTCATCTGCTCTTCTGGATTTACATGGAATGATATAAAACCACAATTTCATTTACTTAAATTACGTGTTTGATAGTAGTGACGTGATTCTGTTTAATTATTAAGAGTTTCAAAACAAGGCTTCGTGCTGTCAGATTTAACAGGGATTAGAGCCACTCTCAAAGCTGGTAGAAACAATTTTCTGTTGAACTTTGTTATGCTTTTTTTCTTTGGTGCAATTTGGCGGATAACTGTATATGTTGAACGATTCAAGAATGACATGGGTGTTACAGCGTTAAGTTTTGTCAGTGTTCAAGTCTTGTGGGTGAGGTTGCTGTGGGTCGTAGAGGATTGCACAAAAGGAGCTAACAGCAAACACGACCCCTTTTTAAAAAGCAGAAATGGGATTGATTCCTGTACTCTTGTTGCTTAGCAACTGCAAAGCCTTGTTGAGAGAGAATATTGACCTCTTGTTGATAAAGTCCAATTACATTTTTTCCCTCCACTCTGTATATCCAGAGATTTTACAATATCACAATCTGCTCTCCCTGTGTGTAGAGTGTGCCGTTCATTCAATATCAGAGAGAAATATTACACCATGTTGTTGCCCAAGGGTGCAGCCCGTCAGTAAGAAGGCATTTGAATGAGATCCTACATAGCATGAATTGGTTGACGAGGGCACTCAATAGGAATAACAATTTTTTGTAGCTAATTTAGTTTATTAACTTGTTTTTCTACCTTCCTCTTGCTCTATTGGCCCAGAGCTGCTACACACACATTTCCATAACCCTGAGAAATGTAATTCAGCCACAGTCACAACCATTACACATGTTCCAGCATGCCCTAAGATGAAAATTGATTCCTAAATTTCAATAACATTTTCTCCTCTTGTTCTGCGCACTCTGTGTAAGAATCCCCATGCCTTACTGGCTGTATGCTGTAATTGCAAACTATCGCGTGCTAATCGATTTGTTCTTTCTGAGGTCTGTGGATGTGACTGTTTGAGACAATTTTCAATAATGGAGGATAAAAGTGCTCATGTGCTAGTTTAAGCACATTCACCTGTTGGGCTGCGTTGGTCAGTGTAATGAGCTTTTTAATGAAGTGCTATCATGTAGGGTGTTTACTCACTGCATGTGTTTGTCTGAGAAGTTAGTGAAGAAAGAAAGAGGCAGTTGTGCAATGTGTTCCGTAAGAAATAATACACATGTATGAAGATTTCATTTGACATTTGATCAAACTAACCTTATGGACCCAGAGTTTGGGACAATAGGTAACAATAGAGCGCTTGCTAATGACCGAAAGAGCAAGGTCATGAATTCAAGTGTCCGAAATTAGTTATCTCCTTCTGGTGTCTGTGCTCGTGCTTAGAGATGAGGGTGAGAACTGAGGAGTTCAGACAACCGCTGCTCCTTTACGTGGAAAGAGGAGAATTGTGGTGGTTCAGGGATCTACTCAGGATGCCCCCTGGGCACCTTCCATTGGAAGTTTACTGGGCACTCCCAACCAGGGTAGACCCAGAACTTGCTGGAGGCCTTACATATCCCATGTTACCTGGGAACACCTTGGGATAGCCCAGGAAGAGCTGGAAAGCCTGGCTAGGGAGGGGGATGTCTGGGATACCTTATTGGCCAGCTACCTCCACGACACTAGCCCCCAAATGCAGAAGATGATGAATAGATAGATGGAAAGCTTTGGAGAATGTTTTAAAGGCTACTTTTTGATATAAAGAATCTTTAAATTTACTCCTCGCTTTTCTCTCCCTAGAACATGTGAGCTCCATCATCGCCTCCATGCTGAGAAATCTCAAGTCCCAACAGAGAAGCCGACTCCTCACTAAGTTCACAGAGAATGACTGTGAGAAGGTACGTTTTCTTCATCTTATTGCTTGCCTCTTCATTCTTCCCTTCTTAAGAGTATTTTTCTTTGCACCTCTTGTTTCTGATTGCCAGCAGATTGCTTCATCAGTATGTCTAAGCCGAGGTATTTGTGCGTCTGATACCCATATGCTTTGGTTGCTGAGGATCTGCTGCTTATTGAATCAGAAGTCCCTACTAATTCAGTACTTAAAAAAGATACTAAAAAGGAATGTTATCGTCTTCTAACAACAGGCGTGTGGGTTTAACATGAATACTTTAGTTACTACAAACGTTAGAACAGTTATGATTATTTCACAAAAGGGATTTATGTATTTGTGTCTTTCTCTCTGCTCTCTATACCTGGTTTGAAGTGAGCATCTAAATTAGATCAAATTATTAATTTGAACAAGGCAGAAATATCTTTCCACAAACATAACATGTAGTCTAAACATGTAGTCAATATATGTACTTTATATGTAATATTATAAAATTATTTAGTGTATTTATCTCATCTTGTTGTCTCTTCTTTGCACTCTCGCTTTTCTTGCTCATATCTCTCTATTTTCACGGTCCTTTAAGGTGCACTGCATCTCTCACTTTCTGTCTTTCTGCTCGTTTATTCTCTCTCCAGGTTGATCGCCTGATGGAGTTGCATTTTAAGTACCTGGAAGCTGTTCAACAGGCTGACAAGAGGATCGAAGGAGAGAAACATGTAAGCGTCTCTCCTTTTCCTTCCATCCCTCGCTCCATCTGTCACCTCCATCCTCCTCTGCACTGTGTCTTTGTGCACTGGCTTCATATTAAGCAGCCTGTCAGATGAATTGATTGATAGATTCACATAAAACGCAGACATTTCAGCTTTGTTTTATTGACCATAAATGACATGCCGCCAAGGAATTGTGTCTGATCAAGACATTGTTAGACATACTCATGCTCTACAGGATGTTTTTTAGTACAAGTGTATGAACACAACCTGACAAACAGTTTGATCCTGTGCCGACTGTCACCAGAGAAGTTCATGTCTAAACCTGATCTGAAACTGAGCTGACGTGTAAAATCAGCACTGCTTGTATTAATAATGACATCCTCTGTTAACAAATGTATTTCATTGACCGTATCAATCAGTTTCTTCCAACATTAAGTTTTTAATCGTACTTGTGTGAATTCCTCCATTTAAGAAATCGATGAAATACATTTGTTTAAGTTTTTATAAACGTCAGCATGTTGCCACCATATTTTTGTAGTTTGTCTCAGCTGTTTTGTTGTTGCTTTTTGTCTTGTTTTGGCTCCACATCAGAAGTCATTTATTAATACCAACACACCTGAAAACTCATATCACATGGACATTCATATGTACTGTGTATGCCAGTTTAAACAGTTAGGACATTGTCTACTTTGCAGTTGGTTGCTTAGTTGCAGAAAATACTAGGAACAAGAAACGGCAATGATGAAAAGTCAGAACAGTCTTTTCTTGGACTGTCGATGAGGTGGAACTGCAACACTCTACATTCACTCCTTGTAGACTGACAGAGAAACTGGGAAGCAAATGCAGGGGACCGTCTCATAGTTTCTAGATGTATGTTTCTGTCCATCCAGACTAACACATGCCCATAGTTTTCCAACTAAAACGGGGCCAAGTTCTCCATTTCAGGTGCTTAAAAACCTGGGTCTTGTAACAGTAAGTGATGTGTTTTAAAATGAAAATTATTACCGTGGATGCAGACTTTTATTGAAACAAAATAGCATCTTACTGAAGTGTTGATAATAATTTAAATTGTAATGGTCCCTGTTATTACATTAAATATTTTTTCACAATAATTTGTTTTTAGAAACATAAATGAAAAACAAGGTTAGAAATAAGCTCTTAAACTTATAACTCAACTTATAAGATAAGTTTAAGAGTCTATCTTGGGTCTCATCTCAGATTTTTTTTAAACCTCAAATCAATACAGTAGGAACAATAACCTTCCATCAGTATTATCTACAGACAGACAAAAACACAGACTCCAGTGCAATCCCATCACACATTTGTGGTTTTCTACAAATAAAGCTCTATTTTTAAAAATTCAAATTGCACCACAGATGCTCAGATATCAACAACAATACCCCTTATGAAAGGTTGGGCTGTGTGATGTTGTCAGCTTTTGGTAGATAAGATGCACAGTTTCACACAGTGTCACATTTAAAGCCATGAGGGAAGAGGAGCGAAAAAACATCACAATCCTGACGATAACAATATGACAGATTACAGAGGAATGGAAAACTTGATAGCTGTGTTTGAGGGTCCTATTGAGCTGCCTGCGTGTGTGTGTGTATGTTCGTGCTACTAGCTAGACAGACCATTGGAGGGATACAAATAGAAGATACGTGGCCAGGCACGGGATAATAGCTCCAACAGAGGGAGAGAAAGAGAGACAGAGTATCCTGTCTGCAGAAATGGAGGAAGCACAGAATAAAGGCAGATATTATAAATATCAGCACAGGAAGTACAGAGTGGACTTAAAAAAAAAAGGGAAATCCAAGAAAAATAGACAAAGGAATTTGAGTGAAAGGGAATGATGAGGAGGGAGAGAGGTATGTGTGGAGAAAGATAAGTGTGAGATTCCTATCTTCAGATGACAGAAGATTAATTTCTCAGACAGACTTCGTGGTGGGATTGTCGAGAAAAGGCCAGACAGTTTGACATTTTCGCCTCTTCTCTTTTTTTCTCTTTTTCTCTCTGCTTCGTCCGTCTCTCTCTCTCTTGTCTCTTCCTCCGGGATGAGCAGATCGTGACTGCGATAACCTGGTGATAAGAAGCCTTGTCTGTGTGTGCCACTATCTTTGAAGCCAGACGGTTAGCTTCCCCCAGTTCAGAGCCACACTGTGAGCCAGGTACATGGGAGGCAGAAAGTGATAAAACACCTATTAATGGCAAAGCAACAATATTTTATTTATTAAAGATTAAAACGGGCTTAAAAAAATCATAGCTTCCATGAACTTTTTTACCAACAGATGTTTCAAGCACAGGACACAAGGGCAGCTGAACTTTTGCCGACTCCTATAAGTCTATTAAAAAAAAAGATACATGAATATTAACTTATTATAAACATATGAATAGATTAGACTAATGTCCTGTCATATAAATAGTCCTGATACAGGTCACAAAATCTCAAACCAGTCTGGCAGTAACAACTACTTAAATTCTTCCATCGAAATTTGGTGTAAGGATTAAGCAATTAAAAATAGTGTCTTAGTTAGGTGAACTACTCATAAAAGAAAGTGGCTCAAGGTAACTCATGTTGCTCTTTAGTGTTGCAGTGTCTCCACAGAATTGACACGTGCTCATGCACAACAGAGCCTGAATGATAGGCTCTGAATGATAGTGTATAGACAGCTGCATTGAATGCCACTCAGGTGTACATACACTTCGACCTATAAGGTCTGTCTGCGTGGACGGTAACAACTTTAGGGACGATGGCGCAAGCAGGCGAGTGGGAGCGACTGACCGAGTTCAAGGCAAATAGTGCTGCAGACAGCTCTACTAGGAATCAATAGTCAAACACTAACTTAGAAATCTCTTGTGTTATTGTGAGAAGTGTACAGAAGTGTTTTGAATCAAATCTGGATACAAGCGATTGAAATGACAAGTGTACATAATGGCCTCAGATGATGGTAAACATTGTGAACTTTACTTTACAGCTGCATCGCAGTGACCCCTCTACATAAACATATTAGCATGCTGATATTAGCATTTACATCAAAGCATTCCCTTACACAGACTTGTGACTGCAGACTCAATTTGCTTTTGATTCAATCATTTTCTCACTTAGCAGACAGTAGAGCTAATGGGACTTGATGTTTCAATCCCTGTGGTAAATCAGTACTTTGGATGTTGGCAGTGGGATTGGATTTGAGAGGTGAAAGGAAGAAACTGTATGTCATTGGGCGCCCTACTTCTTTGACAATTTGTTGATTGGCCCATGACGCCGCGTAAAGGCTTAACGGTAACACCTGGTATCCCAGATACAACCCCCTCACCTCCAAACCCTCATGTCTTCAACTCGCAGCCCAGTTGTTGTCTTGTTTTCCTATTAATTCAGATTTTCTACCGAGTTTTGACAAGGGCTTATTGGATGGAGTAACCCCTCACCTCCATCGATCGTGGATGTAGGGTTAAAATAATACTTCTCTAACTGAAGTATATAAAAGTGATTTCTCCAGAGTGGTGGTGTTGTAGGACTTACCCTTGGACTGAAAACTGGCAATTATTATGGCTGTTTGTGTGGATTTAGTCACACTAAATGGATGATATCTCACTTTCTGTTCTTCTTAAAGGATGTTGATGCTCTCTGTAGTCTGCTGTTGCTTTTTTCCACAACTTTCTCAGACCTCTTTAAAAATCATTGGATATGAATGGAGACGATGAGATTTGAGGGAAATCAATTTGCAATTTTTCCTGCTTTACATTGTTTAGATTTTTTTTCTACTTCCAGGAAGTAATTCTGCAGTTTTTCGTCGTGTAGTGATTTCTCTTTTAGTGTATTTAGTTTGCTGTAAATTCACATCACTTTAATATATTACTGATCCATGTAATTAACCCAGCATGGTTGAGGTTCTACAAGCTACCATGTGTAGCTTGATGGATTGAGCAATGGCGGTAGTTGAATTTTCTCCTAAAACTCTTAATACGGAAACCACTCTGGTGATATTTTAAATCTGCATGAGTCAAAGCTTCAAGCAAATGTCACATGATGTGTTGAATAAGGTGATGTTGACGGCAACCCAGTTCCGTCAGTAGCGCTGTTTTATCTCTCTCTGCTGTGCCTTTTGGTTTTCCCCAGTTAAACCTGTTTTTAAGGGGCGGTAAGCAAAATGTTTTTCCTCCGCAACACATTATCCACAGATTTCTCAGGAGGATAGCAAGAAAAAAGCTGCTGCTGCTTTTTCTCTGCATCTTCAGCTCAGTCCCTTTTTAATAAGCTGCTTATTTTCCTGCCACCTCTCTTCTCTCGTTCTATCCTTCTGATTCTCTCCTCTTGCTTAAAGCTGCTTTTCCATCCAGCTGTACTTTTCATTTTTGACTCCCATACTTGGTCCTGTCCTGTTTCACTATTCCCTCTTTTCCCATCTTTTATTCACCCCAGTCCATTTCCATCCTCCTTCTACGCTTAAGTGTCTTGTTTTCTCTCCCAATGTGGTCCCTTAAATTTCCATATTCTCTTTTGCTACATATTCACTGTTTCCCTTTTCTTGTTTGTAATCCACTCAAATTTTCCTGCATCTTATCCTACAACTTCCATCTGTTTTGTCCCTTTATCTTTCATATCATCTCCTCCCTCCTCCGTCCTCCTTTTCTTTCACTCCCTCCCTCCTCATTCTCGTATATCTTCTCTTGTCCTTACTATATAAGACCTTTGCATTCACCCCTCTCCACCTCTTTTCTTTCAGAACATTCTTTCTGCTCTCTCCTTGTTCCTAACAGCTCCTGGAGATTGATGAAGCTCAGCAAAACATGGCCGAGGCCAAACCTCAATACTGTAAAATGCACAAGAGAGTGCACTTTCCTAGTATCTAACAACCCAGCCTCTCACTCGTGTGCGTGTGTGCGTGCGTGCGTGCGTGCGTGTGTGTGTGTGTGTGTGTGTGTGTGTGTGTGTGTGTACTAGTTTAACATTGCTGACAGTAAACTTTCTCTCAGAAAATTGTGTCGTAAGAATTGATTTTACACCTGGATGTCATATTATGTTATTTTGTTTTGTCAAATGTTTTCCCTCGCTCTCATTGTCTGACTCCTAAGCATACCCAGATTTTAGTAAACTTTTTGTCTGTCGAAGCTTTTTTATCCTCCCTTCATCATTGCTCTTTGTCTTCTCTCAATTTCCATCATCCATCATTCCTTCCATCAGTAGTCACCATTCATTAATTAATTCGTCCTTTCGTTGAGGATGCAGCAAACTGCAGCGCTAGGCTACTGTGAAATTCTGCACTATAACTCAAAGCAGCACATTTGTGTTTGGAATGGTTTATGGTTTGTGTTAAGCGCTTGTACCTGTTAAATCCAT
This sequence comes from Hippoglossus stenolepis, assembly GCF_022539355.2. Lineage (NCBI taxonomy): Eukaryota > Metazoa > Chordata > Actinopteri > Pleuronectiformes > Pleuronectidae > Hippoglossus > Hippoglossus stenolepis. Next base: position 21,506,205 of record NC_061488.1, on the reverse strand, counting down.
CTCATTAGACCAGCTTTATGATTCTTGGATTGCACCAAAATGCCTCTGTGCTCCTTAGTCTAACTCCTACAAATAATGATCGTATGCATCTAATTTGTTTTTCATAAATGAGTTTTGGAGGAAACAATATCATCATTTGTAACAAGGCAATTACATTACAAGGCAATGTGTTGTGTTCCAGTGCAGGAAGCTGTGTCAAGTTGTATAGAGTGGGCGATTGGAAGTGAGAGACACAGTGTCAGTGTAACAGTGTGTAATAATAACACCACAGTGAACATTTTGTAGATATATACACTCAGTGGCCTGTATATTATGTGACAGCACAGGTATTAGTGGAAGAATAGTTTGTTGTCAGGTCTGAGGAATTTAATTATCACAAAGCTTTATGGCTACACAAGCTTGGCCATCACATAGACTAAATGCCTTGGTTGCCAGTCAACAAGAAAATGATGCATACCTTACCTGAATAGAAGAATACTTGACTAACCTTCTGCTGTTGCTTTAGTTATTCTCCATTCTCCATTGTATCTTCCACTCTGTTTTCATGTTCTAGTTCACCTTCTGTTTTAACAAGAACACTGAGCACTGAGCTCAGCAATGTTGTTGAGTTAATTTAGGTTAACAAATAGGCACATTGTCTATTACCGTCTCAATGAAAGTTGCTCTGTGCACACATCTGCTCATGGCATCTGCAAGACAGTCGGCAATAGAACAACTTGTGGCTATTACCTCATTTACACCTGGCATTAAAGTGTGCTTTGGGTGGTCGGCTTGCAGTCAGATAGAGCTTGACCACATTAAAGTGCAGATGTAAATGCATCCAAGACATGTTGAGGACTAATTGTGATCTGATTCGCCAAAATTCGAGAAATAGTCAGGGATGCATTGTGATTGCATTGAACACAAGTGTAATTGAATTAACAGTCCACATACAACAACTACACACAACCGTTCCAAACCAGCGAGGTGGCAGCTAGGTAGCTGGCAGCCATTAGCCAGTATCATAAGAAGTAGTCCTCTCTTCAGTTCTCACTTTAATCAAGTCCCCTGTGGATGGAGTGAAGATGTGACAAGTTATCGCGATACACGTTGCTTTTCAATAATGACCATGTCCTGCCCAGAATTTACTTCAACAGCTGTTCTTTAATATTCTGTATAGCAACAAAGGCAACGCCTTAAGGATCGCACAACTTAAAACACTTAAAATTCGGGACCACAGAGATCTTAAAAGTAAAATAAAATAATTCTGTTTCTAATCCGAAAGTTATTAATAAATGCTAAATTGTCATATTGGAGGCATTATCTGTCACCAACACAGGATCGTTGTCAACAAGCCCCCATTCATCCACCATGTCCCGCAGCAAATCTGCAATATTTGACCCGGTGTGGCTGTCAAACATAGCTTTGGTCTGCAGGACATGTGAGACCTTTTCCCAGTCTGGAGAAATATGGTGGCATGTGAGAGTTACATATGACTGGGTTGCTCTCGAAGTCCAGGCATCACATGTAATGGCTACTCTGTTTGCAGAAAAGATTGCTTCAGTGACTTTTTGTTTCACACATGCGTACAACTGGGGAACTGCAGTTTCTGTAATGAGCCGACGAGTGGGGATTGTATAGTGTGGCTCACACTCATTAAGCAGTTGTCTGAAGCCTTCGCTTGCGGGGTGCAAGTCTTTACATATAAAGAATATAAGTGCAATTGTGATCTTCTTAGCCCTTTGGGATGTTGAGGAAATTCTGAGTTATAAGCCTCTTTCAGGGTTGTTTGAGACGGCGTGCGTGCGTGCGTGCGTGCGTGCGTGCGTGTGTGCGTGCGTGTGCGTTGCGTGTGCGTGTGTGCGTGCGTGTGTGGCACCTGTTGTTAGCGGCTGATCAGCGTGGTGTCTTATCATGTAAAGACGGAGGTTGGTCGTGTTGCTGCAGTATTTAACTCAAAAATGAAGACTATGAAGCTGATTGGTAGATAGTATAGACAGATTCTGTTCCACTGACCAGCATTTGGAAGGAGTTGGGCAGAGACTGAATGAATTTAGGTTCTTGGTAGAAAGTGCCTCCTCCCTCCTGGTAACTCTGGTCTGCTTTGCTTTGCCCCATTTTATGAACAAACTCTTATTTGATATGCACCCAAAGCACAGGGCTGTTGTTGCTTTTGGAGATTATCATAACTTGAAATTAGCATGTTGTCTCACGCTCTCACAAAGTTCTATTTTTCCCCCTCAAAGTTTACCTCATTATCGACCTCAGTGTCTCTGTTTTTAATGAGGATATCTAACCTCTCTCTTTTCAGCATTTGCTTAAGCTCCATAAAGAGCATTACATCCTACACACACACACACACACACACACACACACACACACACAAACACTCGTACACACAGAGTCACAGTGGGTTTTTGCAAAGTGCTGACAAAGAAATAACTTTAATTCTGCATCTAAGGATCCCAGCGGAAAAGAAAGCACATGACTAACAACCAGCAACACATATACACCCACACGCACTGTCTCACACACGGGAAAGCAAACACAAAAGCATATACACATTAAGTAACACACACTGATGAAGCTTCTTGTTAAAAGCTGCACACATTTCTTTAACACAGGCACTGACACACATGCATGATTTGAAATGAACACACCACCACTCATAATGCACACACATCCTTACATAAATCATACAAACCCCATCGCACAAGTTCACACTATGCAGCTAAGTTGCAGTAGAGGGACAGAGACTGAAAATCACTGCTTATTACTTTGTCTGTACTGTAGCCAGGCTGCCAGGCTCCCCTGAGGTTGTAGAAATTGACTTGTCCAATCCCGCCTTTAAACACGTTATTCTTCCTCCGCTCCTTCTGCCTGGTGTTTGCCAGAGGGACTGTGCTGCCACGTAGAAGATATTGGCCGCAATGTCAGAACTCACCAGTGGACAAAACTCTGCCGCTGTAATGACTACTGCCACGCTGCTCACATCCGCCCGGGTTTTAATATCCCAAATGTCCACTTCCTCTGCTCCGAATAATGAATATTTAATGCACTTGTCATTGTTTGAAACCTTCCACTCTTTGCACAGATTCAAAGGTCTGACTTGATTCATCATGCTGAACATATTTTCTCTCTTCCATTACAGTGCTGGGTGTAGCAGTCCACCTGCGGGGTGTAGCCATTGACTTGTCCAAGAAAATTTCCTTTTTTGCCAAGGAGTAGCCTAATAAGAGGTGTTGTTGCATGTGTCAAAAATTAGGAATAGGTTTTTGTGGCTTATTGGATTGGCATGAATCTCTTCTGGTTGAATCATCAAGTGAGATGTCTGTTTCTTTGCTGAAAAAGGTTTCTGGTACAAGTCTGTGGAGCAAAATATAGACATAAGACAAACAACATGGCATTCTGTATTGGTGCCATACACATATCTTAATGCTGAAACATTCTTCTCCACAGGAGCCATTCTCCCACCTCCGTATCAATCATTCAACCATTCAACAAGTTACTGAGATCTGTAAGGTGCAAATGTTCTGCGGCTGGTAACCTACCTAAAGCTGCTTTCACACATGGCCTGATGATGGTTTTAACATGCAACAGACGGAAAGAAAGAGAAAACTATCTCACTGTGAAAACTGGCCCAACATCCCAAGTGAAATATTCAAATTCGAACGGTAAAATGTGTTTATAACCTTTATTTGGGGGGTTCTGTCTCCTTTAGAGGATCTGGGAGACTTCTCCAATTCTTCTGCTTCTAAAAAAATGATCGTCATCCCGATACCAATATGCACGATATACGTATTGCAGAAGACTGCTTGTGCTGTGATAAATGGTGTTCCATGTGCTGTGCATTCAGGCTCTGCATGTCAATATATTTGGCCAATTAGATGGAGCCCCCCCGAGATAATAAATTTAAAGATATTCAGAATCATTTGTTTTTTGTCAATTAATCATTATCGGAAGAAGATAATAGAGAGAGAAAGAGAATTGCGAGGTTCCGCCTCCTCCCCACTAAATTCAACAGTGGAAACTTCTAGTGATCACAAAATTGCGCAGTTTATTTATGATAGTCCCAGAACTGAGGGAAGGCCCACACACACACACACCCAGTTGCGCATCACTGGTCTAGATAATGGTGACACGGATTGTTCCGAGAGAGTAAATCACTAGCTAACACTATACAACACAACATTATGTAGCCAGTCTTTATCCTGCGTTTCATTGATATTGCTGTGTTGCCTTGATGTTTTACCTTGCTCTAGGAATTAATTTCTGATTGCAGACACACATTGCAGTAAATTGTACTGTATTCCTTCTAATCTTGCCAGTACACACATCATAGACCGCACCGCAGTCACATGGCTTCATACGGTTGAGATAAAGTCCCATTCATCTGCAGCTGACGGCTGTAATGGAAACATGTGGATATGAAGTAATTGAGTTGTCCAAGGCCTTCTCAGAAATGCCTCCAGCTCTTCTTTGCTGTGGTGGCCAATCAGCAGCGTTGAGGATGACAGGAAGTCAACTTGCTTCTTGTGTGAAACAATGACAGAAAATGCAAAAAGCTGCACGTGCATGCTGTTTTTAACCTTCCCCCAGGGCTCATATTTATGTATTGTGTCCTATCTATTAGAGAGTTAGGCCTACATCCTGTGTTTTGTATCTTGGCTGAAGTTGGATTCGAAGATTTGTGCAACTTTGCCACCAGCCACTATATTGCCTCTGAATAAATGAGTTGAGTTGTCCTGGAAACTGAGATTATCTTTTTCTCCTACAGGAAATAGAGGGAACACAGTTTATATTCAGATATCTTTGTTTCAAGTTTTCCTTTTTGCATATTTAATGGCCGCTAGTTGACAGCAAGGCAGAGCTTTGGGACTATTTTACAATGTGATAACTCTCCTTTTTGTAATAAAAAAGAATTCTGGGCCAGTGTTTTACCCAGAGGACACAGAGACAAATGCCCTACATTCAGTGGCTATTAAAGGTTCTTGTTTTAATTTTCTGCCTTATGTGGCATCTTTAACAAGCTACAATTCACATTGTACAATAATCCTTTCTTCTAAAGTTGTATCTGCTTGTCTTTTCTTCTCGCACGATGAAATCCTGCTTTGAGAACTCTTTATCTTGTGCTGGGTTATTTTAGAGGACCACAATGAAAATAAGCCGTAGGGCTTAATTGTATTTTTTTCCTCTGTAATTTCTAATGCCTTTAATGACTGCGTTGCAGTGTTATAGGTGTTTTTAATATCTAATTAATATCAATCAGTCTGTTAATAAATCACAGAAATTGACATGTTGTTTTCCATCCCAGCTCTCAAGTGTTTTTTCCAAGCTAGTCTTGCACTGTAGTCCTCACTCGCTGCCCTTTTCATTGTCACATGTTAATGAGCTTAACGTCACAGCTGTTATTGTGTTTAACGGTGTAATTGATCTTAAAGGACAAAGCCTTTTTGAAAGTTTTAATTTTCCCTGAGATTAAATCATTGAGATCTAAATGTCATGCGTAGTACCCTTTAGCGTGGCACGGAAAGCTATTTGTTTTCATTAGGAACGGTTTGAAAAGTTGCCCTTTTTCTTGATCTACAGTGTAACATAGCATTGAACATTAGCGGCTCAATAAAGATACAGGTTGATTTAGAGAGTTTATTTCTGCGACCAAATCTGATCACAGAGACAGCTGAGAGCTGGTTGATTCAAAAAGAGTTATCGATAAATGCGCATAATCCTTTCATTTGATAATAATAGATTATAAAAGTCAACATGGAAATCAAATCATGTTTTTCCATTGCCTTTTTGTTGGAATGTTAATAATCAGAATTTAATACTATTCAGTAGATGGTTTCAGCACCATTCACCCTGTTTAGACCTGGTATTGCGTTCACACTGCAAAATGAATATGGCCACAAGCATTCCAGAACACCTCCAAATGTGGTCCGACACCCCGTTCAGACCCGGTACTAACATCTGTCCTGAGGGATTCAATCACACGTGCTCGGAGTAAAAGTCTGATTTTCCACATGTGATTGGATCTCTCAAGATGGATGTTTATATCAGGTCTGAACATGGCCTGTGTGATCGGATCTCAAGACACATTGAGCACTCATTTGCATGCATTCACATCTGAACTTGGAGCTGTCCACATATGATTGGATCACTCAGGACGGAACCAAGTCTGAGTCGGATCTACGTGTCTTTTAAGCGGTGTCTTTGATATATCTAACGAACACATGTTGTGCAAATAGTCCTGTTTGGAAAATATCTAGATTAAAAACCTAAAATGTTGATATGTAGCAGAATCTATTGCTTTGAAATCTTCATTCTAATAACTTAGCATTAGCTTTAATACAATATAGTAATTTATCTTCCCGCTGTTCATGTATAGAGTTTAAACTGTGTGACAGTTTCTATGTTTCTGTCCCACTCCAATGGCTCACACTCCAGACTCCCCTCTCCCCCTCAGGTCTGCTTCTTAATCTCTAATGATGATTAATGTGGCCTGTATGTGTATTGGCAGCTCTGTGTTATTGGCATACTGACAGGGTTGTTAAGATGGATAACTATGTAAGTGTGTGTATGTGTGTGTGAGTGTGGGTCTCCCCCCTCCCTTTTTTGTTTTGCAGCTTTGTCGTGAAATCAATTGATTTGTGTGTCTGGTCAATGGAGAAAATGGATTTGTGGGAAAGGCTGAAAAACAACACCTAAATTAAACTTAGTCTCTGATTTTCTATTTGTTGAATCTGTTTGAAACGTGCAGTGAACAATGAAAAACCACACAAAGAAAACAGAAAATTAAGATGTATTCACCTCGTCATGCACTAAAGCACATACTCTCTTTTTATGAGTGTGTTGTAACTTTGTGTGTGTGTGTGTGTGTGTGTGTGTGTGTGTGTGCGTGTAGGAGATGGTTCGTCGTGGGGAGATCTTGGATGACGGCTTGGAGGATGAGTTCTACCTTCGCCGCCTGGATGCCGGACTATTCGTCCTCCAGCTGATCTGCTACATTATGGTGGAGATAAGCAACTCTGGGATCTCACAGGTATATACACACACACACACACACACACACACACACACACACACACACACACACACACACACACACACACACACACTCTGGTTTGCCAAACGTGTCTCTCGCCATAATTATTGTTACGAGGACATCTGATCAGAAGATATAAAAGCAGACAGGACAGGATGTTTTTTATGGCCGCTGCAGTCAATTTGGGTTTCACTAGTGTCTTGCAGTGCTGTGGTGTCTCAGAATGGACACAGAAACTATTTGTTTCCGCAGTTTAAATAGCTGCAATCAAGCTCTGCTCACTTCATGTTATTTAGGTAATAATCATAAATTAGTTTCCTCTTAAAATTGCATTTCAGATAACTATCCAGCATGCCGCCTAGCTGATATTATGACTTAAATTTAAATTCTCCTCATGTCTGGAAAAGAAATGTGAGCTGTTATAATTCTGTGGCCATTGTGCATATTTTTTCCATTTAGTTTTAGTTCGTCTGTGAACAAACATGAACAAAAACTCAACCTTAAGCCTTTTGAGTGGGTGTTTCCAGTGGAAGTGACTGACATCTCTCAGCCCAATGTTGCCTGGAGACATGCTGTCAGTTTCTGTGGCGAGCTACTGACTTGAACACATCATAGCCTCAAAGTCCTGTATAGCCTATGAACATTGATACAAAACCATCCATCCATCCATCCTTTGTCTAAACGCTTATCCTTAGCAAGTTGTGGGGAAGCTTTTTGGTCACGTTATTTCAAAATCTGCTAAGTCATGGTTGGCAGCTTAGATCTAGCACCATGGTTGTCCCATATAAAAAGTTTAATTCAGTCTATTTGAATTAATGACAAGTGTTGTCTTTGATAATTAAATAGAGATTTAGATCAAATAAATGGACAAATCAAATATAGATACACTGATTTATTCGTAGGATTGGATTTCAATTTCACTTTGACTCTTAACGACAGCGTGTTTCTGATCCTCTTTTTCTCTCCATGTAGCTGCAGCAGAGAGTCCATCAAATCCTCAACCTGAGAGGAGGCTCTCTCAAAGTAGTACGCCACATAATGAGAGGTGAGTAACTAAATTATTTTTCAACACAGTAAAAAAAATCCAAATAATCAAATCACTCAATGAAAAGCATTGGAGTGGCCAAGTACACGGTATATACTTGTATCAGGCTATTCAAAATTTTACATTTTAAAAATGCTATTTTCATAAATCACGATGACTCGAAAGTTAATGCATCACTACTCTATTTGATGTCATTGTCTGACTTCATAGTGACTGCATAATGACAACTCTAATCATATGATCTAAATGTTTTTTTGGTCTATATAAGCTTTAGGTCATGTCTTTAGTCCAATAAGATGCAGAGATATGTCGAAACATGCATTTTTTAACAATGCATCAGGTCATTTTATGACTTCTCCGTAACTTATTTATAACGTCACCTACCTCATGACAGCATATGATAGGGAATCATTTACTGATCAACATATGCTGCAATAATCTGGGATATGGGAAATGTTTTTCAGACCATATATTCATGGGCATTGACCTTTGACCCATCAACTTAATATATCTGGCCTGCAAGTAATGTTAATACCAAGTGTCCCGAAAATCTGTCTTTGTATTATTGAGTTATTTTACACACGCACACATAGACACCTATCTTGGTAACAAACAGATAAATGCAATGTAGTGTTTCTCTCTTTTAACAGAAAATCTGATCTCTTTTTAATGAATCCCAATCAGTTCTGCTTTGCTCCGGTTTCTCTGCAGTAATCTGCTCTCACTGAAACTCATTTCTTGCAGATGCATGAATTATTCTGTACTGCTGGAGCCTTTTAATGTAAACATGTGGAGGAATTGAGCGCAAATGAACTGGGCTTCTCGCCAAAATAAGGTGAGATGTCCATATATAATGAGGCAGGTTAGAAATAAAGGCTCCTCTTTCTTAATAGCCTGTTTCAAATAAGCAACTTCCTCCCAATAAAGAACATAATTTAAGGTTTATATAAAGAATCGTCCATATGCAGTTACTGATAAAACAAATATGTTAGCACATCTTTTTGTCATTCAATTTCTTGCATGAATTTTGCCCACTATGATTTAACACCATTAACAAACCCACGTGGTTGTGTCTAAATAAAACTCAAATTCCCTCTGTGCCCTCATCAGTTCTTCGGGTTGACCTGGCTTCACTACGAATTCAAATAGACGAAATAAAATGTTTAAAATATCTGTATTTTTGCTGTAATTTGTGCTGCTCCTACATCTAAAGCAGACCATATTACTTTCAGAGAAGCACTTCATTGACACATTTTTTAAAAATCCTGTATTTGAGTGCTTCTCACACTGGCAGGGAAGCAACATTTTGGGGGGGGAATGTTGGTATAATCACTGCTCTTTGGCTGTGGCAGTCGTTTGATAGCAAGCCCGTGCTGTTCGCCTGCCAAAGCGGTTGCGCTGGAATATAATGAAATACTATGAATAATGTCATTCTTCCTTATTCTCTGGAACAAAGAAATAAACTTGGGCCAACTCTGGAGCCTGGGTGTCAAAATGCAGCTTTCTATTTTTTAAGGTTGAGTAGGTTTTGTTTTTTATAATCCAAGCAAGTGTTTTGGGCCAATGTCAGTTCTCCATATTTCCTTTGCAGAACTGATCACACTGCTCTGTTTATAGGAAACCTCTGTAGCATAGGAGCAGAGGTGGATATGTAATAATGATGGTCCCGACTATCATTTAATATAGAAGCCAGATTAAACACGGAATACAATCCAGCATTTCAAACATTTCAGTAGAAGTGTTGATGGGCTTCTTATTCACATGACCTCTGTACAGATGGTAAAACAATAAGAAGAAATGCCTCCCGTTGTGTAAATATAACTGTTATTTGTTCATATTGTCACCGTGAGAGGAGCACACACTGTCGCTCATTCTCTTCTACCCTCTGTCCCATTCTGTCCTGCTGTTTTTGTTTCCTGTTTGCTTTTCAAAACCCTGGCAGTTGTGTTATTTTCTTCCCGGTGTGACATCCATCCTTTCTGTATCATTGTCGGATAAAGCCCGAGGACGCGGCTCCGCTCACACACCCTCTGGCTCTCGGTGGCATGTAGCACTGTAGATAAAGCCATCCATCACGCATGGCAGTGCCAGCAAACATGGCAATTCTCCAGTCCCTGCTCTGTGTGTTTCAGTGTGTGCATGCTTTTGCATGCATGCACATATTCATCTGCATATTTGCATAAAGGTGTGCCTTGCTCGTGTACTTTTTGCTTACGAACAAGATTTTTTTGTTTGTGTGTGCAAATTAATGTTTGCCCGTAGCATGCCTACATGTTTCTGTGTGCGTGCCCCTGCTTGCTTTCATGTGCATATTTTCTTACATACTAATCTATGCAGATATGTACATGTTGAGTTTGCTCCTTTGTGATACAGTTTGCATATTGTACTCATGTCAGCCCTTGCATGTCTTTACATATTAATGTGCATCTTACTCGTCCTTGATCTTCTCGCAGACTTATTTGTCATGCGTTGTGTTTGTGTGTTTTAGGCTGTGTGTGTATATGCACCTCTAACGTCATGATGCTGGTGCCTCCGTCCATCTCAAAGTGTGTGTGTGTGTGTGTGTGTGTGTGTGTGTGTGTGTGTGTGTGTGTGTGTGTGTGTGTGTGTGTGTGTGTGCGTGTGTGCGTGTGTGCGTGTGTGCGTGTGTGCGTGTGTGCGTGTGTGCGTGCGTGCGTGCGTGCGCGCGCGCGCGCTCACGCTCACCCTTTTCATTAAGGCCACACTGTGGAGCCCTTGCCCATTTGAAGTGCCCCACCCGGTCAATGTGAAGCCACAGAAAAAAGGTTAAGCACATGCAGAGTACGTCGCCGGCTCTGATGTCTTGACCTTAATGACGTTAGTTCGCTGAATGAGAAGCAGTTCTGCAGCAGGGAAGGATTAGCACCCCGCATGGAAGAACATTGATTTTACTGACTTGGTGAAAATCTGCAGTGAGATTTTTCCTCTTAAACAAATCTTCAGATAGGTCATATCCCAGGTAGTTAAACTTTACGTAATCATAAAGAGATGTTCATTGTCTCTCTTTACATCAATAAGCAGATATATTGTTACATTGGGTTATGTTTAACACTCTAATGGGCCTTCAGGGTAATGCTGAAGGAGCACGGAGAAACAGTCTGACGAGTAGGAATGAAGGATGTTCAGTTGATAGTAAATAAACTTAATGGTCTTCTTTGCCTTCAAGTTGGCTTAAAGATATAATAACAATTCTTCATTAAAAGGTCTCAAAACGAAAAGACCTATGTTATATATTTTGTTGACTTGCTCACTAAAATTATCCAATATGTTTCCAACAATGTACAAACCACAAGAAATCACGATTTATTGAAGGTAACAGGACGTTTCTTTTTGCTCACTTTTTAATTGCGTCATATTCGCTTTATCCGTAGCTTTGTCCGTCTTCACTTTCCACAACGTATGATGAAGAAAAAACACTGCGAGAGATTTTTCTTTCTTTCCACTGTTTTATTGGTCTCTTATAGTGAATCATGTTCATTCACTGCCTTTTGCTGAGTAACATGAATAAAACTTTCCTACATTATCTCATCCATGAACATGATTTGCACCTGAGTTGCGTGTGGTAGATTTTTTTTTATGTTGATCACATGCTGTTTGATGGTGAAAGTGTTTATAGAGAACAGCCAGGCGGTCACAGATTGGGGGAGAATGATTTTGTTACATTGGGTGTTATATGAGGGTTTTTTCCATCTTTAATCAAGAGCATAGTCTTTGACAGTGTGACAGCAGGATTTGCAGATTTCACGTTCCGAGTTTTGAATACTCAAAACCCTCACTCAAATATTCCCTGCTTGTGCTCAGATTTGCTTCACTCCAGCTTCGGCTCTTCTCCTCGCGCTCACGCTGCTTCTGTGCGCACATGAAACGTCTGCTCTCTGATTCCTCCTCTGCTCTTGCATTTTTCATTTGTGCTTTTGTTTGCAAAAAATAAGTCAAAACTCCCCAACAAATAGAATGCCGAATGAAACGTAGTCTTGAAAGGCAGCAGCATCTGCCTGACACACAACATTTCTCCAGGGATCCAAACTGTGCTTATTGTAATGAAGCAATATGTTGCCCAATGCTCATTGATTTGATAGATACATACATAGGTGATAGTTGTTAATGCTGCCATTTTCCTTCAAAGGCCTTGGAAACGCACCTCAGCAGATGGCTGGCTGAATGTAGCCATACATATTAGCTGGTGTTTTGTGTCAAGGTGTCCTTTTGAATGTTTTGACACTCATATTTTAGAGACACCATTGCACTTAGCATTACAGACCAATGTGTGTGTGTTATTGCAACCTAGATAAAAAGCCTCTGTTGGTCTTGATGATGAGAGCAGATAATACGACTTAACAGAGCATGAGAAAGGCTTTGATTTCTTCTTTGTGAAGCAACACGTGTGTGTCCGGGACGCTCTCTGTGACAACTTCTGATGATTTGAAAGCATGATTAGATTAACACACAACAGGATCATTTATGAAACTGCCCCGACTGTGGTAACCAGTTCCAGCCGCAGCTGTAATCACACTCCAACATCCTGGAGTGTGTCTCTACCCGTGGCTGCTGCTGCTCCTGGAAATGATTCTCCTCGTACTCATGGCAGATCAGTCCCAGTCACTGACCTGAGTAATAGCGATGCTCAGTACTGTATTGTCCCTCCGCCGTGTTGCCGTGGTGACAGCAGAAGAGAGTAGCAGCATGCCAAAGAAAAGGTTCTGCAGAGAGTTGAGGTGTCACAGAATCTCTGACCTTTCTGTCTGTGCGGCTGCCTGCACCCCCATTTATAGACACGCGCACACACACGGGGACAATGGCAGGCGAACAATGAAAAGAGGCCGGCGATTTTCACGTCTCTGTTGAATCGCTCCCACGTCCCCGAAAACCTGCTTTTCTCAGTCAACCTTAAAATTTTTTTAGGTGAGTAGCATCCCACACCTCCAGGGATCACATTCAAATCCCCGGTGCTGCCATTCAGGGCCCCCCCCACCCCACCTCCGAATCGTGGACTTTTTAACTTTACTCCCAGCGCTTTGGTCTTTCTCAGACCAACTCTCCTCAGAATACCCAATGATGGAGTGACCTCTGCGTGTCTTCTGAGCTCAGCTGAAAACTCAAAAAGCTGTTCACGTACGCTACTGGTCTGCTTCCCTTACAACTCAAAATATAACTGACGTTGCTACAGACTTAAATGCTGTCTGATCTATTCCTGCACTCCTCTGTCATGCAGTGATGGAGGGTAGTGCAATTACAGGAATTTTTTTTTTTTGCTCGCTTCATCCTTCTCCTCAATGACATTTCAGAGAGAGATGTTGTACCTTTTATTCCTCCACATTTATTTGATAGTTAGACATAGTTTTATATCAATAATATATATATTTTTTTAAAAAATGTTATAGCTATTTTGACACATTTATTTTTGACACTAAGTACATTTTGATGACTATACATCTGTAATTTTAGTTATGTGGGATTTGTTTGCAGGACTTTTACTTTAATGTATTTTTACATAGCTGATTTTCTACTTTTCCTTAAACATAATTTAATTTGGTCAGATTTTATTCATCGATGGTTATCGGGATGGGAAGAGGATTTCAAAACATAAGATAAAAAGTGTTTCAGTAATACATTATCAACTCTTCTTCCTCTACTGCTGTCATGCAACCTTGTGATACCATGCCTTTGAATTCTCATTATTAAACTCTGCAAGCTTTTAGCTTGTTTTCTTTCAGAACCCTGGTGTAAATGCTGGAATAATTCTATTGTAGTAAAACCTTGATCTGCCTTTTGTACGTTTGGCATCATTCCTATCGATGATTATAAGACTGTACAGTTAACAAGAGCAGCTAGATAATCAGAAACGTTTCAGTTAGCCAGCCTTATATGGTAGAGAAAATAAAAACAGCACTGTTTCGCCCTAAGCCCTGTGGGCTCTCGTCAGAATAGCCCCCTTCATTCACTCCTCCCTGCAGTGTCTCCCGGCGAATAGTCGTCTTTTCATCTTTCTGTCTGCGACATCCTCAGGTTTAATGTGTAATCCCTGCTTCGGCACAGAGGATGGCTGAGAGACAGAGCAAATGGCCCGCACTCCACCGGGGCTGCAGCAGCTGCAACTTTCTCTTTCTGCACATTAGACTCACAAATCGACTGTCGGTCGGTCTCCGAGGCCTTGTGTGGGAGGCAGACGCACAAAATGAAAAAAGCACTCGGGAGAGTGCGATGAAGTACGAGCACAGCGCAATACACCTGGACCGATTACTGCTCACAGCCGGAGGACACGGTCGCCGTCCTGGGACTTCTCACGATATGACAGCAATTTTTCAAGGAAATATCTTGCAATAGGACTTTTGTTACAAAGAGATGACTTGAGACCGTCTAGACTAGGTTATTAAATGCTGTCTCTCAGCTTTGTCTCTAAAAAGTCTTTGTTTGCTCTTTATAACGTGTACTGTTTATTCAGTGCTTGTGTATATATATTTAAATGTGGCCAATCTGTGTCTAAATATTGTTGCTGTTAATATTCTCACCTTTTACTCATTTGTGGTCATCAGGTCACTAAAGCTCATTCTGCTGTTTAACTCTGAATATGACTAAACAACGTATTATCACTTGTATCTTCCATTCAGTGGGGGGGGGGGAATCCAGCGTGTGAGTTTCTGGCTCCTTCTAGCCTCTAAAGTCAGAGCTGTCAACTCAACTAATCCGCGGACTTTTCTTTGTCTTGTGCAGAGTACGCAGAGAGCATCGGAGATGGGAAGAGTGACGAGTTCAAAGAAGCCGAGCGGAAGAGGATCATGGATCTCGTCGAAAGCTTCTAATCTCACCTTTTCTATCTTACGCATACACAAACAAATCTGTTCTTTCTCATGAGAACACTGAAACCCCCTCCGGTTCTGATCTGGGACCAGATTTGACCGTGACCTTGATCCAGTCGTCGGTTTCTCTGTAACATTCTGAAGGTAAAGTCACTGAGAACGTTTACATGTACGAATTCACTGCCAAGTACTTGTCTGCCACAAGCATTGTAATGGTATTTTCTCATTTTTATTTATTTATTTTTAAAGGAATTTAATAACATAAATTAACCTTGCCTCAATCTTTCACATCCACTTTGGGGGGGGGGGAAATAAATTCTAAAAAACATTATTAAATTACGAAACTCATTATTAGATGTTTTATTCATCCTGATTAGAATGATGGTTAAAATCCAGTGACGAGCGTGCATGTAAATGTTCTTATCTAAAAGCAGTAGGAATTCTGAATATTATAGATTGACTGAAACACACAACCAACACGAGACATACTCCGAGCGGCAGATTCTGTTCAGTGGTGTTGGATAATAATACACATTCCTCTCTCACTTTACCTGGTTTGTTTGT
The DNA here is from genome assembly GCF_022539355.2 of Hippoglossus stenolepis. NCBI lineage: Eukaryota > Metazoa > Chordata > Actinopteri > Pleuronectiformes > Pleuronectidae > Hippoglossus > Hippoglossus stenolepis. The sequence continues at coordinate 21,490,757 of NC_061488.1, read as the reverse complement.
TTTTGAATTTTGTGTGTAAAATATTTTCTAATAAAACATTTGGTAATAAATTCCTGATTGCATGTTTGCTCTGTTTGATTATTGTCACTGTTTCATTAGTGAACTCGTGCAGCTGGTTGATAAGCGTGTGTACATGAATCTCATTATAACTGCACTTGGTTATTGTTGCACATGGGCATTGATGGAGACAACAAAGCTGTATCTGTAAACACAGACACACACACACAGTTCTCACACAAAGACTGCTGCTCCTTTAGGTCACTGCACGCGTTTGACCATAATTGAATAATTCACAAATATGACAGAATACAACTAATACTTGTTATTTCATTCCAACAAATTCTTAACGACATGGAAAATCAATCAATCAATTCAGATTTTATTTGTATAGTCTGTATTCACAAATAACAATGTAAATGCGCATTTTAAAATAGTCTCAATCTAAATAAATAGGTTCATATCTCACATAATAATTTTTTTTTTTTTAGAGTGGGATTTTTATTTCCCCCCAAAAAAAGTATTCACCTAAATAAGTAATTAAGCTTGTTTAATTCATTTTCCTGTGAGTGAAACACTGATTCTACAGAAAGTGTCTTTCTTCACGAGTTGTCTGCATTTGAACACGATATCAGGGTGGTAGATCTCGGCTTACTTCAGAATTAAAAAGTGATCTTGTGCTTAAAAAGGATTGTGACCACTGTCGCAGACCATGCAAACTTCGTTTTGCAACCAGTGGAATCTTCCTCTGCTGGTCATTTGAGAGAATACAGGTTTCAGGCACTTATGCATTGTCTTCACTTTACGGACCCAGAGACTACATCCATTGTTCTATTCGTCAGTGGTTTGGACGTTATATTAGAGGTAGGTAGAGATCAGTGGGTTTGTTTTAGTTAATCACTGTAAACAGACATTTCATGTTGTCAATTGATAAATTCTTATTGGACAACATATTATAACCGATTTCTGTTGTGCAGCATTTCAGAAAGTATCTGCAGAAAACACCTCTAATGAATAATGTTTTTAATCACATACTTGTTACTATATATGAATGTATTTTATTCATATATTATATATAAAGATGGGCGATGCATCTCCTCTTCCTCACATTGTTCAAAAATGGAGCTAAAATATTTTTGCTTCCGGGCGTTGCTATCATGTGCTTTTGACATAATATGGAGAGAGTGTCTGTGCGTTAGTAATCGCGGTGGGGAGCTGCGGAATCAAGTCACTGGTTTCCTGCTGGAGCCAGGGATTCACTGCACGGTCACTTGTTTTTCGGCTGGAGCCAGGGATTCACCACCTGGTTCTTGGTTTTCAACTGGGGGCAGGGAGTTACCGCCGGTAAAAGTCCGGAAGCCCACACAAAGGCTGGATTTTCAAAATAAAATAAACCTTTAAACCGGCACCAAGCGTCAGGCACACGTTCAAAATTTGTCAGGAGGAATTTTCTAGTTAAGTTTACACTACATATTTGAGTCTGGACTTTGCATATGAGCAGCAGGTTGACTGGTTGGCAGAGGTGATTATTCTAGTTCTGCCTCTCATGCACCACACATCACTATATCTGGCTTTAGGAGCAAGAAACCTATATATTACCAATTGTTTGTGCATTATAAGCGATTGAGAAAGGAGACAGATCACTGCAGAGGAGGAGTTTGCTCTCAATTTTTAGTCTGTACAGATAGATATATAGGTAGATGGAAAAATATAAATAGAATTAACCTGATGTCACTAATGAGCAGACACTGCTGCTTAACTTTCTAACCCAGAAGGAAAGTAAGGAGATGATGTAAGATTTAAATCACAATAAGCAAACATTTGACTCAGTGATGATTAAAGTCAGAATCTCCATCAGTACATGACCTGTCCTGTCTCATACTGGCTGATGTTTCATGTTTGTCTAAGCGCAGTGAGATCAGATCAGGATTTCAGGCTGATTGGTTGGTTGATGATTAGGTTAGATGTCATTGGTTGAAAGCTGACTAATTGGAAGTTTAAACATCATAGTTCATTTAACCCGACAGATGAAGCTTATCTGTCGCCAGCTGCTGTTTCTGAGGTCAACAAAGATCCGTCCATTTCAACTGGCTTCATGCAAATACACATTCTCAAAATTCTCTTAAATGCACACACTTGTCTTGAACACACGCTGGTAAATTCTCTCTTTCTGTGTGATGAATGCCACCTGTTCACCAGCAGGGGCTTGTTGGTGAGATTTGATCATCAACATAAACAATGTGGATAAAACCTTATTTCTACTTTATTTGTTGGGCTTTAACAAAATGTTTGCCAAAGAGAAAAGAACCCCCACTTAAAGTGCTGTGGTCCAAAACACTCAGTCATACATCACTGAAAACTAGTGAATGCCACACATTGTCATGAAACACTTGTATGAACCACTTAAGAACAAATCTGTTTGTTTGACTGATTCTTTCATGAGGTCAAGTGACAGTAAATTTAGGTCGATGACAGATTCAGAATTACGTTTTGTCATATTGCACTACTGGCAACACGCTTTGTGCTTTACAAAGCCATACTGACTCGCCGAAAGTGGTTAGCCCATTAGCGATCGCTCTGCCTGTTTGTTTACCAAACCTTTTCCTCTCACTCATTGTACTGTCTAAAATTTTACTTTGTGCATACATGGGTCTGACCAAAGCCATTTGAACTAGAAATTTAAACTATGAGGTGATAGATGGAGATATGTTGAATTTCTTGTTATCACTGTACTGATGACTGTTCGTTCCCTGCCTCTGAATTAGATGTCAATGATTTGCTATTTGCCTCTTTTACGCCCTGTAAAAGTGAAAATGACACGACCACAGACTGGATCTTAAAACCACGCATGTATTTGTTAATCTGGTTTTCAGAGGACCTTCAGTGATCTGATCTGTTGTCATGTCACACTTGCTCATACTGAACTGATTTTATTTAATGGGTACACATTTGGTGCCAATTGGTGAACGAGTATTTAACAAGATTTAAGATAAACAACATTCTCTAATTGACATTTCACAGTTCTCTTCCCAATGTGAAACTATTCTTTTCTCTTCTTACTCTAAATTCCTGCAACACTCATTTTGTGCCACACCCTCTCTGGGTCCCTGACCATGATCACGGCAGGAAGCAGCGTTGTCGGGAGGGAACGGGGGGGGCGCCGCTCACCGACAGCCGTCACATCTGCTGCCTTTCCTAAGTGTCTTCACAAACTCTAATATCGCTCGGTAACAAGATGGGTAGAACGGCGGGGCGTCGTTTGCATATTGTATTGGCAGAGGAGGCTCGGCCCCATGCATCTCTTATCAGTGATTATGACTGTGGCGTGTTTAACAGCAGTTGTACAGCAATTTCACAGCCGAGGGGAGGGAGAATAATTGTATTTTCCGAATGAATGAGTGCAAACACTGTGCACTGCTGTGCTTTTGGGATTCTCTCCTTTAGTAGGGGACTGAGAGGAGAAGATATTCTGTTATTGAGTAAGCACACATATGGAAAAAAGTGCACAACAGGGGCATTGCAACTTAAAGCTTTGGTGTATACACAGGGCTCTTGGATCTTAATAATAAGCCTCTGAGTGTCTGTACCCATAGCTTAGAGATACTGTCCTTCTTTTGAACCACTAATGCAGGTATAGGTCCCCTACCAGTGATCCTTGTCGTGTTAAAATGGACCCTCACCAGAAGTAACCTGTATCTGAACATTTCAGAAAACAAGCCTGACTTTAACTGAGGCCAACAAAATGAAACAGGAAGAATCTTAGGCCTCGCAGGACCCATCTGAGAGGCCCATTCTCTCCAGGTAATAGGACAATAAAATGTATAAGTGCATCCTTGCAAATTGAGGTGAAACTGGAGGCTCCATGACTGCGTGGCATCTATTCAAGAGGTAGAGAAGATACTTTTTCAGTTGAAAAAAATGTAAATAAAATCCCATGGTGCAACAGAGCTAATATCAGAGCTTCCTCCATTTTACAGATCTCTGGTCCCTGAAATCCACCATCTCAGAAATTTATTTAAAAAAATCTAAAAATTGACAGAAAACCCTGAAATGACTCGGGTGCCATGTTATCATTGTTCTTTCATCTTTCATTATTGTTATTATTATTTTTTGTATAGTTATTAATATTATCTACATCCTTCTGTATTTTAACCATTTACTTTCTTGCTGTTAAGAGCTTTATACTTTGTGTTGAAAAGTGCACTACAAACAAAGTTATTATTGTTGTTACTATTTATAAAAGTGTCTGTAAAAGCTGTCATGACTTGACTCTTACAGTCTCAGTGTGATTGAGGTAAATCTAGAAAGAGAGTCTTATTTCAAAAACAAAAAAATAAGGGGAAAACTTTGGGAATCTTGAGTCAGTGAGGCAGCTCCAATCAGGACAGGCAAGAGAAGCATGATCGGGAGGAGAGATGGCACCCACCCTTGTCGCCTGTCAGGTGAAATCACCGTGTGTGACATGTGTCTGAGCTGAACTCGTCCAGCTGACACATCCAGCCATGAACATTCTCATATACAGACAACAGACACTCGTTACAGTGTAATGATGCTGACAGAGGAGGAGGCAGCCCTGTGCTGGCTTCTTAACACCACTCTATATTTATTTATGTCTATCTGAAGTCAGAGCCAGTGGGTGAATATAGACAACAAAATAGTATTTGAATTTTAAGACTTCTGAAATTACAGGCAGATGTTGATTTTCAGAGAGGGAATAATTTGTGGTTTGGAATCCAGGATTCACACAGACGAGTGGGGGTGTTGATGACGTTTCTAACATGCGATAGACGCCAAAATGAAAAAACAAATATATCTCAAGGTTGAAAAAGCAAGGCCATACCTGTGGAAGACGCAGATGAAGATGCGCTTTCGGCGACATGTGATCTCTACAGAACAATTTATAGATTACATCCTGCCTCTCGGACCCGATTCGGCGAACATTCTCCGGAGTTTATGTCTGAAGATGGCTTTAGATGTATAAATCAGCGATAACAGCACTGGTTGCAGTTTAAAATAATCTAAAATGTCCTTGATTCCTAAGGAAGATCAATCCTGCCTCGCAGCCTTGTAAATATGTGAGTTCACACACGCATAATGCTGTCATAATTCTAACACATGGGCTCAAAACAAAGCTGTTAATTGCTAGACCAACTGTCAGGCTACAGCAGCGGCCAGCATGGGTGCTGAGCCCGGCTGCTGCAAAGGTTTGGCCGCTCTCATTGTCTACATGTTATCTGACAGTGCAAAAACACATTCATTTCCCCTGACTGTTTTATTGTGGCATAGCAAAAATATTACCATGGCGCATTGCTTCAGTAAATGGGGCCTAATGACATCCCAGAGGTAAACTGTCCACCACTTGGTGATCATTATAAAGGCTTCACTGCCAGCAGTAGGAGGGGGAAAAAAATCCAGTATATTGTTCTGTTTTCATACATAACACCCTCTGCATTGTTTCCCTCACTGTTCAATTATTATGGAAAGCTGTAGGAACAACATTTGAGCTATTTTCTTTTTGATGTTTTCATGGAAAGTCGTCTCTTGGACTGAAAAATGCACATGAACCTCTGCAATAATAGGGCTAATTGAAGAGGGTAATTGGAGTCCGGTAATGTAATCAGTGTGTTGGGGTCCCTGGGAGTGCTAAGAAATATCCACAAGGACCGGTGACCGCCTGAGTTTAAAACCGAGGTTGTATCCCCAGCTACTGATAGTCTACCTGTGAGTAGATTAGGACATATGTAAAAAGTAGCTACAGAAAATAACCTATGTTACTCTCTCCTCCTCTAAACTGCATTTACATGAACATTAGTCACATGCCGCTCCACCTTGCACCGCAGGTAAATTCTCATTCTCTCGGGAAACCGTGACGAAATGTTTGGAGTAGTAAAATACAGCGTGGGATTCTGGGATTGTCGGATTGTTCGCAGCAACTGGTGCATAGACGAGTCTAATCAGTCTTAGCTGCTCAGTCACAATACAGGAATTTCTGCATCTATAAAATGTGTACACGGCATATATACATAATGTGGTGCCTTTTAAGAGCACAACATGATTATCTGCAGCTCCTACTATAAATAACCATCTGCTCAAAGGATACATAGAACCCTGATGACAACACCATGAAAGAATATCTCAAGTAAACAACACACAGTTGAGGCAGGCTGTCTGCCCTCTCTGTTAGAAAACAATGTTTACATGGACACATGTACTCCAACTATTGGCCTTACTCAAAATAAGACATTATTTTGATCATGGTGTTTACATGAGTTGCTTATAGAATATTCCCTTCATATTCCTGTTTACATGTTACAGAGTGTAGCCCGATTATGATTCATTTCATTGTGTCCAACATTATTCCACCAGTTTTAAAACCCTAACCTGAAATAGCTTAATGTACGATGCTAGCATAGACACCTACAGCTTCTTTTTATATTTCCATCTTGTTTAGCTACACCCAGGGCCTGTGTCGGTAACTCGATGTTGCAAAAAATTTGAAAACTCCATTAGCACGTTAAAATGTGATAAAGACGTATACATGTTTACGTAATGTGATCAAGGACGGAATACTTCAGAGCTTAGTTTGATCATTTCTGACTACAAGTTTGACCTAATTTGTAAGTTAATCAGAAAATGATGTTTACATGGCAGAGTCTTCCATTAGCAATAGCGTTCTAGTTGTGCAGGAACAATGTTCACATTAGTCATTCATAATACACATGCATTACGCGGCATTTCACGCACTAGCACCGTAGTAAAACGTCCACAGACAGTAATTGGACAGTATATGCACGATACATTTAATGGCCGTGCAAATTAAAACAAAAAACTACACCTTTCACTACTGTAGATATACGGGGGGGCTATTTTGGATTTTGAAGTGGTGGGGTTCCTCCGACCTTCTGAGCCGAAATTCCGACTTGAGGTGGTGCTCCATTTGCAACTTCAGCCTCGGGGTTCGGAAATTCAAAGCTCGGAGATTTAAAAGAACGCAGCATTATTCAAACTATTGTCTTAATCAGGTTAATATCAGAATATTGTCCATGGTAACGTAGTCGATGTAGCTTGGAGCACCTCCATGTTGTTTACCTGGTTGTAGAAATCTTTTCTTATTGTACTTTGTTTTACGTATTTATCTACCATTAACAAAACATGATAATAATACAGATGATAGGAAGGTTTTTTTCTGGTCTTTACATAAAAAGCGCGCAAAATTGCACGTGGTCCAGATAAAGGTTGGTAGAAGTGTGTTTAATATCCCTCCTCTTATAATTGATATAGCTTCATCTCAAGCCGCGGCACTCCCCGTCAGTGAGCAGTGTCCCTCCGCCCCTTGCAGAGCGCAGTGAGGAGAAGCAGAGCGTCAGTCAGTGCGCTGGATGTGGAGAGAGGCTGCAGCTCCGTCTCCTCTCAGGTACCTCACTCCTCTGCCCGACAGGAACTCACCTGGATCTTAAAATACCACAGAAAGACAGAAAGAGACCCTTCCAAACGCGGTGTCCTCCACCCGATGTGAAAAGAAGCGAGGGGAGCAGATCTACACCAGAAGAGATGGGAGCGTTTCGGCTGCTGCTGAGGAGTTTGCATTTCATGGTGGGACTCTACATCCAACTTAGTGTCGCCACGAGGCAGGCTGGGCACGGGGAGGTGGAGAACCACATCTCCGGGAACGGTAGGTCCACAGCCCCCCTCCTCCTTCCTCATGGTGTTTCAGGTGCTGATGCTGTCTTCTGAGAGGAGAAGGGGGGGGGACTCAACAAAGAGCAGGCTGATAACAACTGATGCCACAGTGTGTGTCTGTGTGTTTGTGTGTGTAAACCCAAAGTGCTTGTGGTTTGCACTGTCAATGGTTGAGGTATCATCAGCCGGTCATTCAGTGAGCACTTGTCTATTATCAATCATATAACTCTAACAAAGCTTGTACAGTCTTGTATATATTTATATATTCATACATCTTCCACCTATAGATTATAGATTTATAGGATTGGCTTGTCTAGAATTAAAATGTGATGTTAACGTAACACATATGTAATGGGTTGGAGGCAGAGAAAAAAAGAAATACAAAAAAATGTAAAAACGATGGAAGAAATGACGGCTCCGCAAAAGTGGAGCCAGAGCGTCTCAATTGCCACTTGGTGGCTGGCTGCAGTGTAGGTCTTAAATCCCACCTCTTCCATGTTAATGGATGGGACAGGGAGCAACCTAAAAAGTAAATACACATCAAATAAAATGTTCTCAAATATGGTTTGTGTCATTGTACGTAGTTGTTATCACACCGATGTATGCATAATGTATGTCTGGTAAATTACGTTTTAATTAGTTATTTGATGCGGTAAAAATGGGGTGAATGTCACGATTTGACAACTGCGACTGACTCATTATTGGTCAAGTTTCTGTATAGATGTCACCTTGCAACCACGGCTCCGCCCCTGATCACTATACTGGGCAGACTCTGGCTCCAGCTCCAAATGCGCAAGATCGCAGCGATTGTATTCTGGATATTTTGGCTTCTGAATATTGGGAGGAAGTGGAGACGTGTCATCGATCTCTATTTACAGTCCATGGTTAGAACTAAGGCAGTAAGTATCGTATTCATTTAAAGTCCCATGGCTCATAGAAAACAACTGAGTTAAATTTTCAGGGCTTCTAAAGAAATCAAAGTAAATTTCCACAGCCTCTTGTTTAAGAGTGTAAGGATTGTGTTCTCGTGATGTGCAGTGAGTCAGTGCTCATGACTGACACAGGATTTAGTTTCCTCCTCACTCTCCTTTCTTCTGATCACTGGCTTATTTATTCAGCTGAGAGAAGTTAATATTCCTCTTTTAACATCTGATGAACAATCTCTGCCCCAGCTCACATCGGCCTCCTCCTCTCTGTCTGAGAGCTTCCCCAAATGGCCTCCAGTGTTTACACTTGGTTACGTCATATCATCTTAACACAGAGAGGAATGTGTGTCACGGCTCTCTGGTTTGTCCCAGCCACTCTGCCGACCTCCACAGGTGTCAGGCTGGCAGATGTGCCGACGCCACCGAGCGCGTTTGAAAAAAATCAGGCGAGGAGCAGAGGGAAGGGAGATGGAGTGGAAGTGATGGCCAGCAGGTCTGAACGCCTCGGTGCCCTTGAGGCAATGACTCTCCTCCTGTCGATCAGCCTCTCTGGCCCCTGTGAATGTGCTCCATCATCATCACACACAGCAAACAGCTCCCGCACACTGTATGACACCCGCGGCTCTGTTTGCATCCCATAAACACTAAACTGCACTGTGCATCCATAACGGTGCTTCAGTTTGATTAAATCTCATGGTTTCAACACGGATGAGATTCCCACTCCCTTTAACGTGAGACACTGGTGTCAGGAATGAGCATGTCCGCACCCACAGAAAAGGATTCATTGAAAGTTGAGAAGAGGGAATTGAGTTAAAAGTCGTTCTGCAAGCAGCACAGAGCGAGTGCATCCTCCAGAGGAAGCAGAACTCAGGAATGTTAGCTATTAACGAAAGAAATTGTTTGAAATTTTGGGAAATATTCACTTTCTTTCTGAGAGTGAGATGAGACGATCGACTGTATGTCACTCCTATATCTGTTTATTAAATGTGAAGGGGGTGAATGAGACCCCATGTTCAAATATGATCCCATCACTGTAGATGCAGTGATTGTTTTTGTCTGGTGTTGTTCGTTCAGTCTCTTGTGAGCGTCTCTGCCGTTTCACCTCCTCATACTTACACCTGTAACATGTGATTTAATCCTCTAATGACGTGTTCCCCAGTGAGGTCTGTGTCTTCAGGTTTTACCAGCAGAGACCTTAAGGTGTTGAATGTTTGGTTCTGACTCCTGCCCAGATATTCTCACAGCCCCAGCTACGTAACTGATTCCCACTGGGATGCGTCTGTCTGTCCCTGTTGATTTAGCAGTGTCCATCCTGCTCGATTACATTATTATTATCAAAGACCATCCATTAGAGCTTTTGTCCTAATGTACTGATGTCATGTTAAATAATGTAGTGTACAAGTGTGTAAAATATTCATCAAGCTGTTGCTATGTGTAGTAACATTAGTAATACCTCATGGCAGGTTAGTAAATACATAACATAAAGAAGCTGAGTGTGTTTTCACACTGAATAATATGCTGGTGGGAAGAGATATGTTAGAACAGAGTGTGTGTGTGTGTGTGTGTGTGTGTGTGTGTGTGTGTGTGTGTGTGTGTGTGTGTGTGTGTGTGTGTGTGTGTGTGTGTGTGTGTGTGTGTGTTTATTTCAACCTGAGGGTAAAATGAATGAAAAGCAGCGGTACATTCTTGAGGTCTGTCAGTAGATTCATATACTGTCATTTCTCATTGAAATAGCAAGAAATGAATAAATATAATGATTAATGAAATATTCAGAACACAGTGTAACATGCTGTTGTATAAAGTGGAATCCAATAGGGTTGTCAGAAGATTTTTTTAACGCTGGAATGATGAAAAACGACAAAGAAGACAAGGTTAGGCTCACCTCTTTAATATCGATATATTTCTATGCAGAGTTTTTTTTTTTTTTACAGTCCATAGATATGATTTGAATTCACAGAGTGAGCTTCACCACAGTGAGTCATATCAAACAAAAGACACAAGGACAGGGTCAGCAGCCTTCTTCTGTTTTCCAGTAGACATTAAAGCCTTTCCAAACGACTGCTTCTTCCTTATAACCTTAAAACATTGAGTCGGATGAAGGATTTAGTTATCCAACGTTATCCAAAAGTTATCTTAAGTTATCAGAGAAACAAGCTGGGCAAACAGCCCCTTCGGATGTGCCCTGTCTGCCAAAGAGCATCAAGAAAACACAGAATCAAGGTGAAACTGCTTCGGTCTGTATTTTTACTGGTTTAAATGATTTGTTCTGTTTATTTTGGAGAGGTGGAGACCTCTGCGGAGAATTCAGCTCCTGGTAAAAAACACTCCTGAACGATGAACAATGAAGGAATCAACCAAAAATGTCAACAGAAAATGAGTTGTTTGACAGTGACGACAACATCCGCTGAAATGAATGTCACTATTGAACAAATATTGCATGAAATACATTTTTCAAAGGTTAGGAGCAGTTTTTTAGTGTCTTTAATTTAAATTTGAGAACACTGCCTCATAAATCTATGATGATAGATAGTTGGCTAACGTTGTCACCCTCTCACATATTATAAAGCTGAAACCCCCCGTCCTATTGTTTTCATCTAGCTTGACATTGTATGCACTAGTGTCAGACCCTAACTATACTAAAAAATGTGTGGTGTGTTTGTGGTGTCTGAGCCCCTGGAAGTCATAATTCATCCATTGTTTGCACTGGCTCTCCACCAGCTGGACTACTGAACAAGAAAAGGTGGAGAAAATTCAAAAAAGAAGTATCAGAAACTAAAGAAATCCAGTTAGGAAAAACGTTACTTGAATTTCACAGTGCCGCTGGTCTGTATCTGCCCAGACGTTGTTTTAGTCATTGATACTTTTCAATTAACTCCTAATTAGAGCGTGGTTATCCAGCGAGGAGATTGTTCCAGCCAATCAATTGGCTTAATTAATCTGCTAAGGGTAATTTAGCTGTTCGGCCAATGAGATGGTAAAACTTTGCAGAGGAAAACAAATTGCAATGAGACAGCAGGAGCAACGACAAAAGACACCGTTTTTTGTTCACAGTTTTATTTTCAAAATACCAGATCTTGCCCTTTTACTCATTAATGGATTTAAATTATACTTATTTAAGATATACTATTTTTCCCACATAAAGTCAAGACTTGACTAAAGAAGTTATCCACACCTGCAGTTCTTCACTCATATCTTCACCCTGTTTTTACCTCCATCCTCAGAGAAACCAGCCTCGTTCTGACTCCTATTATTAGATTGGATTTGAACCATTATTTTCCAATTCAACACATGAATCATTTCCCATTCAGTGAAGACAGAACCCTTCACGGCTGCTTCGCCACCTTACAAGGCTTCAGGCCTGGCTGCTCCTCTACACTATGACAGTATTTGAGGAGAATACAGAGGGATGGGTGAGTGTAAACTGAGGTCTGGCACAGATGCAATCACAGCCTGAGATGGATAAGCCTCCTTGTCTCTTTTTCACCATCTCCCCACTGTTTTTTCCTATTTTTCTACTTTTGGGTGAGTTGCATGATGAATATAATTGTGGCGTGGGAGCAAGCTGAAAGCAAGCTGGAGGACAGAGGCAGCATCGCCACTCTACTGTTAGACTATTAAAAATTTAACAGTGGCCAATGCAGTATCCCTGGCAAAGTTTCAGCAGCAGCTTGTGGGGTTTACTCACGTCTTCTGCAGTATCAGACACCAAATGTTCCCGTCTGCTCCTCGCCTCCCACTCACTGTCATGTAAAACTCCAAATCAGGTGCATAATGTTGAGTTTTTCACTGTGAGATGTGCAGAGAACACAGTTAGCTGGATGAGCGATGAACATAAAAGTACCACTGAATTAACATTGAATAAACATTGCATAGTTTGGGCATTTTCTAAATTAATAACATGAGCATTTGTTTGGTTACAGAGAGATTTTGTAAAGATATTTGGTTAAAATTAGAGTAATACTGAAAAAACATTTCTCTGAATTATAAAAAAGAACCAAACCTCCATCCATCCATCATTGCTTTTCCTCTAAGAGGGGGCTGGAGCAAATCCCAGCAGAGCGAGAGGCGGGGTACATCCTGGACAGGTCGCCAGTGTATCGCAGAGCAAGAATCAAATACACAAATATAACTCGCCTAAGAGTATGTATTGATTCTTTTAATGTCTTTATCTACCACGAAAAAAAAAGCAAAAGCCTGGCAACTTCATGGTAAAAAACAAGTCTCTGGGAAATCACTGAGCAACATAACCTCCATAAAACCACATCTTTGTTCTTATCCTTTCCCTAACAGAAAGTAAACAAGTTTACTAACAGGTTTAATTATCTGCTGGCTAAAGCTGCTTTCAAACATGCATTGAAGTCCGAAGATTCTCCGCACTTTCTCTGGAGGAGGTGCACGTGTAAACGTAAATGTCCAAATGAGAGCCTCCGGATTATCTGCGGACTTAGTCCTGCAGGTTTCAATAACCTTTCAGCTTTATTGGTTAACTTGCTATCATCAATTAGCCTTATTACTCAGTTTACTATTTACAATATTTGCCCAAACATCCAGAATGAATGAGGTCAGTGTGGTTGTCCATCTCAGATCTTAGGTTTTAAAATAACAACAGTACTGTCAGATATCAGTACTGAAATAATTAGCCTTATAACCAAATAGTTGGACAAGAGAAAATAAATCAACAACTCTAATAATTGTAATTTATCATAATAATAAGACATTTAATGGTTCCAGTTTCTTAGTTGTGCGCTAATCCTGTGAGTCTTTGACAACCCAAAAATATGTATCGGGCATTCTCACAATTTGTTGAATAAATGATCATCAGATTATTAGATAATAAATATGACATATAGCTGCAGTTGTAAATGTAATGTAAGCCCTAACCTTTATGTAATTGTGCAAAGTAACACAGTAATACCTTGATATTCTTTCCATATTTGCTTTCAAAGCTCTTTCCATCATGTGATTTAAACTAAATTTCTTCCTGACTTGAAATACATGGAGCCCTTTCACACACACACACACACACACACACACACACACACACACACACACACACACACACACACACACACACACACACACACACTGTCAGTATCCATGTTGCTCAGAAGGAGACATAAAAGTGTAAGAAGCAAAGTGTCAGAACAAACAGGAAGGATGGGCGAGGAAGCAGACAGGCTGACAGTTTTAAAGCTTGTTGGTGCTCAGCAGTAGGTAGAGCCAACGTGTTGAGGTCCTGACCTCAGTATATACTCGTCACTGAGAAGACAAGTGCTGCAGGGCAGCCTGGGATAAACTACGGAGAGGAAAGAAATTATTACTGTAGCTGCACCTTCCCTCTGCTACACACACTGCTTGGTTGTCTCAGGAATTAAAAATCAATATTTTATGTCCCCCTGCTTTGTCTGCATATCCTTTCATGAGCAAAGTGTACTTAAAGATATGATCCATGATATTATTATTAATAATGCCTGGCTAAACATTGTGATGACTGTTAGCCGTCGGCTGTTCCATCGTCCTTTGGCCCACACCTACTCAACCATGAAAATAGGAGCCATGTCTTTGCAGATGTTGTAACAGCAGCCATTAGCTTGTAATTACTTGTGGGCAAAATGTCCACATCATGCTTATACTTTACATTTCTTAAATGCCAAAAACACAACCTGTGCCTCTACATTGAGTTTTTATGAATCTAAAGACAATTGCAGCTCAGCTGTTTCATCCTATTCAGTAGTGTAACAGCTCAGCACTGCCATACGTTTGAAAATGAATAATGACTTTCCAGGGAGATAAGAGAACAATGCAGAGAATTGATAGAATATGCCCGGAGCGTTAAAAACTTCACTCCAGCTGTCACCGACAGTTGTTCTGTCGCTGTGGTCACGGAGGAAGTCATTTGAGTGGACAAACCTAATCGGTTGTTCCTGATTCAAGCAGCCAATTTATCATTCTAACCCGTAAAGGAACATGGCAGCGGTTCAGGTGTTGACAATGTAGACATGGTGTCCTCCATCATCCCTGCCTCCTCCTTCCTTCCCTCGCCTGCTGCCGCTCGCTGTGCTGTGTGTAATAAACTCTGAATCCTCTTCCTTCGATGGGAGCGCACACCTCAAAATCGGCACAAACAAGCTGTGGGGTCAGTTTGCGGTCAAGGACTCTCACTCTGTCTTTCTCTATATGTTCCCCTTGCCGAGATCATCCTTTGCTCTCTTCGTGCGCATGCAGGCATGTGTGTGTGTGGGGACATACTTTGGAGGATAAATGATTGCAGGCAGTTTTGAGCGTGGTGATCCAAAGCTGCACTCTCTCTTAGGTGTCCCTCTTCGACTGAAACTCATCTCGGGACTCATCATCCAGCCCGTGCGTGCGTGCGTGTATGAGGCTCTGCGGACTTTGTGTGTGAGATGATAAAGACAGCTTTGAGACAAAAGATCCAAACCTTCATCTGCATTTTGTACTCTGCATGTGTGTACACTCTGCGTTGTGTACATGTGTGTGTGTGTTTGTAGTCATGGAGATGGAGGGGGATAGAGTATTCCCTCTATTGCACTCAGCATGATGATGTTGGGAGAAGTGCTTGGCTGTGAAGACTTGTCTGAAAGAGGGTTGCTTATCTTCCATTAGACACATTACTGCCAACGTTGCCATCAACGTGGAGACACACACACAGACACAGACACACACACTCCCAGATTTAGAGAGACACACACACACACTTCTCCTGGGGAGGCACTTGGCAGGAATCGTCTGTTGGCAGTGTCACTGAGAGAGGAAAGGGGAGGAGGAGGAGGAGGAAGAGGGAGACAGGAGAAGAGGGGGACGTGATGTATCCCTGGTCCAGGATCAGTCATTTGCAGCCTGAGAGAGCTCCTCAGCCTCTGACTGGCTGCAACATAATTAATGAAGTATCTGTGTTCTCTGATTTTGTCTGTACAACTCTTCCTTCAAGTTCCATGTTGTTTTCACATTGATTATTCTCTTTTTGCCTGCTCACCGTGTCAATACAGTTCTGAGATGATCTACATTTATTTGACACGTATTCAGAGAATAGATGAGTTAGTTTCAGCACCTGTCATGGCACTGTATGGCGGTTTGAAATCGCACAATGCCTCATCTCCCTACAGGGATTCTGAGAAAAATTAAATTAATCACGAAACAAGAAGAAAAAGAAAAGTCACTCTGGCATATTGTTTTGTTCCATTTTAAAAAGAATCAAGGGCACGCTGCAAAAAGCTGCTTTCAGTGCTTTTTAATCACATTTAATGGAGCGATGCGACGCTGCCTCGTCAGCCCGTCGCACTGAATTTATAATTCAAGCACTGCTGAGACTTAGGAAAATAATCATCAAGTCCATTGTGCACATGGTAAAATACACATATCATAGGCCACCATATAATAGTTTTGTTATTGTAACACATCCTTAAACACACACACACACACACACACACACACACACACACACACACACACACACACACACACACACACATGGCAGAATGCCTTTGGCTAAGCTCCACAACAAGCAAATAATTATTGGAAAATTCATTAGAAAATGTGTTATTATCTTCATTCTCATGTTGGTATAGTTTGTTGGAGGGAAACTGACTCATGGGTAAACAAGCTCACTCGCACAATTACGGACATTCTTCTGTGGAAACAAATGTGTTAATCATATTCGATTATTATGATGGAACACATCAGTGAATGGAAACATGTTCAAAATGCTGTGTCCTCTTGTGATTTGCAATCTCAACTGAAAAAGTAGTTTCAATGGTGGAAAACCACCACTGACATTAAGAACTACTATTAAATCACTAAGACTTATAAGTGGTAAATCTGTCAACTTGACTGACAGTAACTGACTGTTCTGGTTCAAAATTAAGTGACAAACCAAGTCAACTCATGACAAATCCAATGTTACTACTGTATAAAGCAATAGCAGCTTCTACCAAAGACATGGAAGAACCCAACTGATACAGACTTTTGGAGCCAAATAACGATATAAGGGATTTAAAATTACAGATAGTGATTAATCTGCTAATATTTACACAACAACTTTTTTGCTATGATTGCTACAATGTCGTTATCAAACTCTTATGACAAAGAAATTGAATTGAGGCTAGATATTTTACAATTTAACCATAACCTTTATTACAAATAATTAACAAATATATAGAACTTGATTAAAGAAAATATTATTCAAAGTAAATACAATCAAAAGCACATCTTTCCTGCATTGTATACGTCTTTGTGAAAATTTTGTTGATCATTGTAAACATATGAAAACAAATAATAATAATAAACTACAATTTGTTATGGACAAACTATGAAACCATCCCCAACAGCCAAAGTGTTTTTCGGCATTGTCAATAAAATGTAAAATAAATGTTTTAATATGGACAAACATTAACACTGATATGTCTGTGAAAGACATAACCGATAAATCAGTCAAGCTCTACTATCATGGAAATGGAACAAAATGATACCAACCTATATAATCTCTATCTGTATTGTGTGTGTGTGTGTGTGTGTGTGTGTGTGTGTGTGTGTGTGTGTGTGTGTGTGTATATCAGATTTTAAACCGTCAGTTGCTGCCCCACTATATGCTGTTCATTAGCTTCTATTTCCATGTCACTGGTCATGTATCACTTTTCATTGTTTTGAACAGCGAACCTCTCTCCTAACCTCCTGCCTCCTCACCATGGCAACCGTCTTTGGCGGGCCTCCCCTGTTCTATATGCCATGATGTTATGGTCCCGTGTCATTCCCTGGGAATCGACTCATCACATCATCAGCAGGCGGCGTCCCGTGACTTGGAGCATATGGGAGAAGCTGACTTTGAAGACTGCTTTAATGTGTTTGCTTCCTACGCAGCCTTTCATGTGTCTGATACTGTAGCAAACATTTACATTTTGAGAGTTTTCTGACGCTCTGCCCAAAGGACAGGATGGAAAGCTTACATTATTTATCGAACTCACAGACAGTAATACTTTCAATATGAAAGAGCGACTCTTCCCCCCTGAACCTCTTTAATCCCGTCAGGACCACCAATGAGCCCTGTTGAGCCCCAAATGATTTAATGTATAGCCATAAAAACATTGGGATTTATTTTTTTGGGTCTAAGACACAGGCTGAAGGCCCCTTCGAGGTCTTGGTGGGGGGAGACGAGCACAGTCTCAGATTCATGGCTGATGTCATCTTGGCAGTTACACAAGCAGAAATAGTATGCATAAGCAGAGATAATATATAGTGTGGTATAATGGTATATTTTTCCATTACAATTTAAAGATAGGGTTGGTGATCCTGGAAAAGCGAGCGGGAGCAGGCTACACTTTAACCGATGATTGTGTTTAGTACAGTCCTGTGAGGGCAACAGGCACTGGCTTTTGTCAGATTACTTTATTGATGGCTATCAGGATGTGAACAGCATTTAGAAAAATATCTACTATACTACCACCATAACTCTTCAGATACCCATTTTATGTATTAGTAGTTTCACAATATGACAAAATGATTTCGTCAAGTGTACAAATTTGCCTGTTAATGCATAATTTTTAGAGGCAAGGAAAGCTGATTTGTCTGTATTTATGATCTGCGTTAACCTGAATAATGTTTCTTTCTGAAAGTTGGCCCAACTGCGTAAATCTACAAGAAGTGACCCCAGGATTTGGAAATGATTCACTGAATCTAAAATCCAGGCCAATCATTTTTATTCTCTATTGAAGTTAAGCTTAATTATTGTCAAGCCTCTTTTAAATGTTGTCACGAGAAGGTGATGACGATTTTACTCGTCAGTCTCATGTGTGAATAAGCACTTGAGTCACTATTAAATGCAGTCACAGTATCATAAAGGCTCCCGCAGCAGGATAAATAAACATAGAGATTTAATGCGTGCTTTGTTCTGCCTTTTGAACAGCACTGCAATAAATGTGTCAGCGAGCTATCATCTCTAATGCACAAAGAAAATCAGTTCATGAATCTCAAAACCTTTACAAGGTTCTCATCATTTCAATAAACACTGGTTCATGGTGCAGGATGAAATAGATTAAAAAATAAATCAATGCCAACTGCTTGAATATCTAGTATTATTAGTTTTAAATATCACATATAAGCAAAACGGACTCTAAATGAAGTGAATGTCTACCTGTGCGTATTTTGATTATCTTGAAAATTGCTCTCCTGATCAACTGCCGACTTCACTCTTCTTGATCTCATTATAACAAGCACACGGACAGAGCTTAAATATGACTGTTACACAAGTGTTCTTGCCCCCCCCTTCTCTCCCCTCTTTTACACCCACCTATCCTCTTGCCCCAAATGTTCTCCGCTCACCCCAACCGGTCGAGGCAATTATTTATAGGGGAAAGTATTTCCTCCTTGTGGGAACTGTTGGGTTTCTTTTTATTTCATTGTAAAGCCTAGACCTTAATGTGTAAAGTGCCTTGAGATAATGCATCCTGGGATTTGGCACTATACAAATAAAATTGAATTAAATGCATTTTGGAGGAAGTGCGGGTTGGACTCTGAAGCAGTTGTTGAGAAAATCTTAAGACAGAGATGTACAACTGTAAACTGCACTTGCTGTTTTCTTTTGAATCCAGACCCAATCCCTTTGATGACATGACCACATTCATTCGGTACCAACTGAAAACAAAATGAACAGCAGGATGTGCCACTTTAGCTGCCCTCAGTCATGAAGTGCATACTCGTGAACGCACATAGACACTTTTTCAGACAGTGTTATCCATTGCCGTGTTCCTGCAGTGACCGGGCCAAATTACATCGCTGTGGAGAGCCTCTTTCCTACACAGCGGGTGTGTGTGTCTACGGACACAGACACGGTGTGTGTGTGTGTTTTTGTGCCTGTGAATGACTCTGCATCCAGCGGTTGGAGCCATAGTTACCCAAACTCAAGCCAAATTAACTGGCATACGTGTGAGTACTTGTTCAAAGTATTGTTTCAGAGTGCACACACACACACACACACACACACACACACACACACACACACACACACACACACACACACACACACACACACACACACACACACACACACACACACACACACACACACACACACACACTGTGCTTGAATCCAATCATGCTCTTTCCCTCTCGCCCGGCTGCCAGTGATCCACATATTCTGTCTTTCATGTGCAGCTAATAGGCTCTTGGCTGTCTTTGAGGCCCTGCATGGTATTTACAAAAGGCTGCTGAGTTTGACAGCTTGATACCTGTGGGCATTGTATAATGAAACATGTAAACACACACATACTACACGCACACGCTAATACTCTTAACTCCTCAGCTTGGTGTGGTAGAACAGCGTAAGAGTAAATGGTCTTTTCTCAGTGTGGTTCGTAACGGTCGGCTGTGATGACAGCTGTTGTCCAGATAGACAATGAATCCTGTTGGTTAGAATTTGTTGTGTTTTTAATGCATGTCCTTGAGAATGTATTTTTGTAGTACTCATTGTTAGGGTTACAGTAAATATGTTCTAAAGCTAGGGTTGGTAATCCTAGAGAATCTAGTGAGAGCAGGCTACCCTTTGCAACCGATACCAGCAACCGGTACACCAGCCAATCATTTTATTCGGTCCAATTAAATGTATTAATCGTGCTTACTCCAGTCCTGCGAGGGTCATTTCAGCTCTAATCACTGCAATACAACAGATCCGGCTTGATCGCTTTAGTATAAATTTCTAACTAGCTTACAAAACTAATTCCTCGATGGTGTAGGTTTTTATTTTTTTCTGTGAACTAATTTCTTTATACCTGTAGTTCACACTACGAAACTCAAAGTAAAAGTGATCTTAAGGGATACTTCTGTTTTGTTTTTTTCTTCGGACAGAGCCAAGCTAGCGGTTTCCCTGTTTTTTTTATTTATGCAAAGCTAAGCTAACTGCCTCCCCCTAAGAGTCATATCAATGCTAGAAAGGAAGTAAGCACATTAACAAAAGTGACTTATTATTATTATTACCATTAATATTCTAACACTTTGTGTCTGTTAAAATGATAGACAACTTAAAAATAAGGGAGGAGTTCCTCATACAAGGCTTCTCCAGGATAGTGAAAGCTGGCTTCACTGAGACTGGGCAGCGAAACACCTTATTGCTAAAGGGAGCCCCGGACATTTCATAGCTGAGACATGTTGAGGCCTCAACCCCGACAGAGCCTGTGGATGAGGCTGCTCAGAGCTCTGCTTTACTGTCCCCTGGGTGGATTTCTGTCTGCATCTGGCTCAGAAGACCAGTTTGGCCTGAGAGGATGCAGCTCAATATTGGTGCTTCACAGCCCTAAACATGACAGGGTGTCAATGTCGAGAGCATGCTGCATATCCAGCTGAATTGCTACTAGAGGGAAACTGTAACCGTGGGCCCACTCAGTGCTGCAGACTGGGGATTGGTGATGAGAATATGTTGCATATCAAATCACCTTTGACTTGCATGCTCTGCCCAGCCGTGCATTTAGACTCAGACATGTCTACAGTGGCCATTTTGCCCTTTTCCCAGTATATGCATTCAGTAATGTGTCTTCAAAATGGGGAAGGTGCAAACCAGCATGTAGGATACATGCATCATCATCATTTTAGGCAATCAAATTTGTCCTCTGCTGGTTCGGCACTGGCAACATCCTCTTATAGTCTCTGTAGTCCTTGCACATCACTACACAATGTACATTGTGTTGACTTTTAATGGCCCATATAACATAATTGCATCATCCTTCATCCCACATCATTGTATGACTATTTTAAACCTAAACAGTAAATCATGTGCACACTAGTAGTTCTTCCATTGTGTGAAACTGGTTTAATAAGTTGAAGTAGTTTTCTGAAAGTAGGCCCAAATTAAATGTCCCTCAAACGTCCTCTGTGACTGTCTATGTCACACTGGCTCTGTTCAGACCTAGTATGAACATGCGTGACCATCATAATCATGACCATCAATTGTGATCATGAAGATAAAATTACGTTGTTTTTTTCCGGTAAACTAAGTTAACAGATGTGTGTCTGTGAGTCGTTGTGAGTGAGATAGAGAGAAAGATCAGAGTCAGGAGGGACTAAATGAATGACTACCTGCAGCTATGAAAGAAGATTTAACCAATTTTTTAAAAATATCAATCGTTATGTGCTTCAAAATGTCATCAAACTAGATCTTCTGTTATTATTATTTTTGAGAGACCCCTAACGTCCAAAGTTACATATTGTATATTTAAATTACTCTGTGTGATACAAGAACCTTAATTCAAAGTCCACTTACGTTGTTGTTGGAGCTTTTTACCACATCACACTGCCTTCATCAGCAGATGTGGTGCACCTCTAGATCCTCTTGTCCCCAATGGCTCAAAAGGTTACAGATCATACATGAAGAACCCGAGATATAGTTGAAAGCAACAGAACAAGTTCAGATTGATCTAGGAGCTGTTTCCAGGGTTAGAAATGGGGTGAAATCGCTTTCTAATGTAAACTGGTTGTTGAAGCCCAATCAGAAAAGACCTGACCCCCTTTGACAGAACAGACTATTTCACATGAGAATTTCTCCAGTATGAAAGAGGTGGTATGGTCTTGATAGGAGGATTACCAGCACATGAATGCATGAGGGTTACTTGATTTTTATACAGGCGATAGTTTGCAGTTAATGGTCAGAATCGAAACAAGTATATCTATTGGAAACTCTAAACTCTGATGCAGATGTGGTGAAGCCACGTGAACTGACTGACGGCGTTGGTGCATGTCTCATTAGATTTAGATTAGATTTGAGAATGTAATTCTTTCTAGTAGATTAAATGTTATTGTGCTTGTAACAGTGAGCCTCTGATAAGCTCTGATGTCTCGCTGTTGTCCTGAGATGTGCGATATGTCAAGCTCATTAGCTCAACCAAATTGTAGTTTCAGAAAGACAAACACAGCCCTGCTGCAAATGAAATCTCCTGCAGATGAAGCTTAGCATCGCTACTGCAAATAGAATACAACAGACGAGTTGTATTCCCAGTGTCGGCTCTGATTAGTACCGCAAAGACGCCACTCATTCTGTTTTTAGAGAGTTGTTCCGGTGTGATAGCTCAGTGTCTCTCCGAGGAGGCATGACGTGATGTGTTCCTATTTGATGTGACACTTTTCGCGCCTGTTATTCTTTTTTTAATCTGCAGTGACAAAGTCATGCTCTCTTTGTGTTTTTCTTTTTCTTTTCCTCCGTCTCACGCTTCCCTCACCCTCCACTTTCCTCACCTCCGTTTCCCTCTCTCTAGACGTGTTAATGTGGCAGCGGTGTCACTGATGTGGCAGCCGCCAGGAAGATGAAAAGATCAGTTGCTGATGCAGGCAGGGCAGACGTTCACCTCTCACAGGCAAAGAGTTTTTTCACCTCTGATTATCTGACTGTGATTTAGGATACTTAAAAATTCCGGGCAAGTTTTGGAAAGTAGGCCAGGTGCCCCCAGCTCCTCGTGCTGCTGTCGTCAGACCTAAGGAAGTTTTTAGTGTGATTTGTTTTTTCTTAGTGTAATGGGCTGCACTAAACTGAGACTGCACAGTTATTTAAAAATGATGCTTCCCTCTCCTCAGTTTTCACAACTAGTTTATCACAAGCAAAATTGACCATTTGACATTTATTCTGAATCAGTAAACATTGTTATGCTTTGTAGCTTTTATTGAGCCTCAGTAAATGGCAGCCTTGCCAGACTCAAGCCCCAGTGTTGCCTTCACAGTCACCACTGTTCAGCCACTGCTGTATATCACCATGATTTTTTTTTTTTTAATTAGACGACCAGACACAAAGAGCTTGTAGGATTTTTTCTACTTTGTCTAGAATTTCTTTCAGGTGAAGAAAAAGGCAATTCACTCCTAACAGATGAATAAGTGTGAGTATCAGGCTTTAGTGCGACCAATATTTATGCTCATTCAAAATGTGATTGTCGGTGCATGGCATTGTTACAAGATAATAGACTGATGGGGGTAATGGGTTTTATTTACACACTCACAAAGCAACATTCAGTGGTGTCACTTTTATGGAAACTGCATAAGCATTAGTTGATGAAGAGTAAGGGTTGGGGTCTCGACAACCACTCATCCAAAATCACTTTACAGTCAATGCTTCTCTACCTGGGGTGCCACAACAAACCCACCAAGTTTGAAGCCAGTCGAATAAACTGTTGAGAAAATTGAAGGACGGACAGACAGACAGACCCAAGCACATTTTCCACTGGTCAGAAAACCCATTAACACCCACTAACATCTGCTGGTAATGAGATTGGATACAATTGGCATTCGCTTCTGGGTCAAATGACTCTGCAGTAGATGGCTCCGATCTGCAGTGATGGAAACATGACATCTGGCTGAACGCACCAATTTAACAAAACAGCGAGATGAGAGCAAGCCTCAGTTGTCGATCCATTCGTGACGTCAAACGTGACGCACAGGTTGGTAAAAACATAGAGGCAAACTCCTCTCTTGGCAAAAGAAAGTTAGAAAGTTTACCCATGTATACCCACTAATTTTGGTGTAAAGGCCAGGTAAGAAATATAGTCCTCTCATATCATTTGAATGGAGCAGTTTTGTTGGCACTATTTTATTTTGCAAATGAAAAAAAGTCACTTCATAATAGGGATGTCGGGATTAACCGATTTTACAGCTCCGAAGGATACTTTTTCCATAGTATCGCTAATTGTTAAAACCGTGAAACCGTGATATTTCCTCCGACAATAATCGTGGCACCAAAATTTCAAATCGTCACATCCCTACTTCATATTACTGGTAGAGTAAATTATGAACCGTCTTTTTGTACTGTTTACCCGGCAGTCTTTTCAAGAATGACAGAATTGCTGCAGTGACATCTTACCAGAGATGTGAAATTCAGTCTCTTAATATCTCACTCATAATCTTTACAAATGGCTGTGCAGTGTTTGGGCATCTGATAAACCTTCAAACTCATAAATCTATCTGCACTGTTGCAGGGTTTGTTGACAAAACGATAACTGGGCCCTGCTTTTTCAGGTACTGGTCACTGGTGATACGATACAATACGATCCAGGAAGATTTGACAAAGAAATCCATTAGATCCATCAGAGTGAAGGCTTAAGGCATATTCTATCTGGACCAGACTTTGTGACAATTCTGACTGTATGTGTCGACTGCTCATGCTCTTGGTACAATCTATCCACCTACTGGAATGGAATGTGTCATCAGGTACGTGTGTGTGGAACACCAGGCCAATGCACACCCATTTTTTATTATGAATGGAAGCGTGGGCATGTATGTGTGAACGGGACAAATTCATGAATCTCAACGGACACAGGATACAGAAAATATGTTCAACTCTTCAGAAGTCCGCTGCTCAGCTGTTTGACAGTGCTAAGAGTATGGAATTTACACCTCAAGCTTTTGCTGGTCATGGTGGTTATTGGAAAAGGGTTTGTTAGTAATTGATTCCTCACTGTCCTGATCAACCTCACTATTGCTGAATATAATCCTAAATAATACAGTTGAAGTTGGGAAGTTATCACAAGAGTGATCATGCTATCTTTTACAGTTATGATGATGCTTGCACGTGTTTGGCCAGTGCAGTGCACTGTTGGATGACGTTGCATTGTGTTGTCCGTAAAGTAGAGCCTAATATTTTTACTGGACTAGGCTGTGTTGTTTTTTCCAGCAACCTACATTGGTTCTTCTAAAGTGATGCTCAGTATGGATTTATTATTGGAAGATTCTTCCTGATTGTGGCCTTTTTACAATCATATATAAAAAAACTAGAATACTGTTTCCTGTTTACTCTTCTAAAACATGTTGTTTTCAGCTTCGTGACTGAAAGGTAAGTCTGGATCTCACTGGATCTCACTTTGTGGCGGCTTGCAGATATATAACTTATTTTTCTTTCTCAAATGCTATTTCTTGAAAGTCCCTGTCTCGCTCCGTAATACAAATGGCAAGGAGAGCAAGGATGAGACCGAAGGGGGGTTGGCATTTAGCGAAGGGCTAAGTTGAAGCCAGTTTATAATGAGCACATACTCATACAGTGCAGAACTGAGTCCAAATTAGCCTTGACTTCTGTTTGGACAACAGTAATGAGCTCAAGTTAAAGATCCACCAACTCGCCCCTTCACAGTAAAGTAAAAGCTGAATCACTTTCCTCCAAAGTATAAAACAAGCTGTTTCATAAGGATTTTCTTTTTTGTGTAAGAAAAATAATCTTCAAATGAATTAAAACTCTTAAAATAAGTACAACTGTGTTGCAGGTGAATTAATCTCAGTGCTTTGTTTTAGTGAAACTAAAATAAATCTAAGCTGCACTATCTCGATGCCTTTATCTTACAGTTGACAGCTTCAGACAACAGACGTTTTTTATATAATTCCACTATATTGCAACTGAAAAAAACTTACTTACAGTTCATTTTTACAGATTTTACAATGGAAGGAATCTTTATACACATTTATACACAAATACAGTTTTACATCCTGCTTGTTCATTTATCCAAATCCACAGCCATTTTCCATCTTGACTTTTATTTATTAGAGTTATTTGAGAATTAGATCAGTTATCCAGATCCATGGTTATTTGTATAACTGATGTCAACATTTAAAATGTTAGTGTTGTACGCTGTAAATAATGAGAGAATCAATTAAAAATGTAAATTTTGCAAACTGTGATTAAGATAAATGCGATAAATTCACCTTTTCTTACAGGTAATTTCAGCACAACACAATATATTGACCAAAATATGGTCCATTTTATTATTTGAATAAATGTACACAAATAGCAATTTTCTGCAAATTCGTTTTTTTTAATATAACAAAATACTAGTGAATGTGTTCTTAACAGTGTAGTTATAGCTGTGCACGATACACAACTTATTTTGCCTGTCTGACAGAAAAAGTCCCAACCAAAGATAAATAAAATAAATAAAGCCATTGCCACACCTTTTCGGTTTCTCTCACCTTTCCTGTTTGCAATCTTGTAGAGTGTAACGTTCCCACAATGCTCTCTGTGTCTCTGTGTTCGAATACATTCATTCTGGGATGATGCTAAGCAGCAGTCTGTCCCGTAGTCCCAGTCATTTATCAATGTCAGCCTTAATTGAGGCTGAGAGGAAAGAGAGTGTAAAGGAGGCTTTTTACTAAAACTCCTGTAAGTGTGTGTGTGTGTGTGTGTGTGTGTGTGTGTGTGTGCGTGCGTGCGTGCGTGCGTGTGTGTGTTTGTGTTATCTCATTTGACTATGTGCCTCCTCTCAAGAAGTCCATTTAATGATACCTTTGTGGAGGGATATGTACTTCAGTTTTGTGGGTGTATAGGAGATGTAGTGTGAGGGAGTGTTCCTCCTTTTGTGGAAAGGTGTGTGTACGTGCATCCAACAAGCCAGTTCACTCGTTTATCTCCACTGTCAGCTCGCCCCATGAGAGTCGCTCACACGACAGTAACCTGCAGGGAGGAGGAGGACGAGCGAGAGAGAAAAGAAAGGAAGAAAGAGGAGGGGAAGAAGGAGGTGTTAGTTTTGGTGGTGGGAAATTTCAGCTCTCCCTGCCAGACAAAGAGGCTTGGTTCCAGATGTCCTGTCTACCAACACGCACCCCACCCTCCCTGTTCCTGCCTGTGTGCCTCCAGCAATGGATGCAAAGTCTTTTCCCCGGCTCTGGGTTTTAACAGTGTGAAGATAATTGGAGACATTTTGGCTCCGTGCGAACAGCTCCACAACTACCTGTGCTGTGCTTTTAGTGGAGCCAAACAGAGCATCAGTTACTCCACATGTCAAATAAGGATGTCAGTGAAACTAACATCCAATTCATCACATTTTCCATCCATAAATGTCTCCTGTATACAGACCTGAAAACCAACCTCTTCTTAGCTTTTGTTATCAGAGTCAGAATCATCTTAGGTTTGGTAAAATCAATGGACTTATAAATCCTTTGTGTGTTCTTTCGTTTAAAATAAATAAATAGAAGGGCGCTCAGAGAGTGTAAACCTCCATCAAGGCCCAACAGTCCCCTTATCAAACCACATTTAAATTCACTAGATCCAGATTTTATAGATTGCGTTATAGATAATGAATGGATGGATGAACAACTCTTGTGTTTTTCATTGATAAAAATGATATATTGTACAAATATTACATTTGACTGCGGCTTTACTTTTGATTGACCTTGATTAAACCATAATGTCATACTCACTTTCAGATTAACTGTAACTAAACTACAGATTAAATGTTTTTTAATACAAAAACATTCTGAGGTTGTGCGGTACATGTTCTACCCTGATGAATATTTGCAGGTACCCTCCATCCGGTGTCAGACTAATCCAGCAGATACGGGCACATTTCTCTCACGTTTATATCAAATGAAACAAATTCTCAGTGGGATTCACAATGCAAATCTACATGTTTCAGCAATGTCCCAAAAGCAAAAAGCTTTATCTGTTTACTTGTAAGTGATACTCACATTTTTCTTTGGTAAAAAGCCATGCAAACTGCACTGGAAGCAAATGGCCTAATCTTATAATGACAGTATGTGGCATTTGTATTGAAGATAAGTGTTAAAATCTGCATAAGATTCTTGGTATGGTTGAATATTTTTGTGGTGTTGATTCAAAGGTGTCGGGATAGACCTGATTCATAAATGAAAAACGCAAACTCCACTGATTCAACCGTTCTTTAATCCATCCTTCCTCCACCTCTAAACCTGCCCCCTCCTGCTCTGAGTCGGGCCCAGCAGGGAAAGCTTGCCTTCAGCGGTAAAGCTCGGGTGCTGGGTTTTAGCCTGTGCAGCTGTCGACTCCTATCTATCTGCCTGTGTCAGTGCTGGAGAGGATACTCCAGGGTGCATTAGAGAGGGTAGGGAGATTAGATGCTGAGTGCTGATATCTCCCGTTCCTCCGCTGCTGCGTCTCCTCGCTGCCGCCGCTGCCTGGCCCTGGAGAATGGACTAGTGGAGGCAGTTTTTAAAGAGGCAGAGGAAGAAAGATTCTCACTGTTATGATATCTGGAGGCCTGTTTCTTTCATTGTGCCTCATTTTTCCCTCTGACTTTATTGTCTCCTCTTCTGCTTTCTTCTCCGAATCTAGTCTTCGTTCTATTGCTGGACTGATGCGGAAAATAAGAAAAGGTCTACTGCTTTAACGCGAAAAGAAAAATATAGATACGGTTAGGCTTTATTTAGGACTGAAAGGAAAGATTTGTTAGCTTTTAATGAGTGACACGATTACACCTTTGGTCATTTTTCTTTAATTTCGTGCAAACATTTACTATTATCTCATCAGGAAGTGAGACTTGATTCTGTTGGCCACTGAGGTTTTATCCAAACTACTATATTTGGGTTTTAAAACACCATTTTCAAACGAAAATGATCTCTGTCCTGTCCACACAAGCGTTTGGGTCTGCCTGCTAGACACTGGAATTGTCACATATTGCCCGAATAATAGCTTTTGTCCATCATGTATAAGAAGTTGTATAATTTTGAAATGAAGAATTAACTTCACAACAGCTGTTAGGAAAGACAACAGGGTCAGCAACGTTTGTAATTAACTCTCTATGTTGTTCGACTCTGGTAGCCAAGGATAGTGCTAGTTGTTTTCTTCCAGAATGGGGTCATGTGATAGGAGACTGACGAATCAGCCAAGGCTACATTGTGACCAAAAATACCCAATCAGCAAGTGGTTGTGAGTGTCTAAGTCATCATTTGCAAACATCCTTGTTTCTGCCCGTTTAGGTTTAAGCTCTGTCCTTTAAATTTCAGTCTAAAATGTGGCCAGCACCGTTTCTAAACTTCTCCGTTTTAGCGGCTATACATTTCCAGTCAAGGAAACATGCACAGATAAAACAGACACTACCCATAGTTTTCTGAGGTAACACTGGCTGACCAATCCTCAGCAGCCTGGCTGGGTAGACACTCCAGACTTCCACTTTGTGGAATAAACACAGTCTCACTGTTGTTTTGCTGCATCTCTCCCTTTACGCAGCAGTTTTGCTTGTCTGTTGGGAGCGTCTATAGATTCACCACAGAGATGGCTTAATCTTGGAGTGAGCTACACCTTCAAATTCATTGACTGGCAGGTTGTTTTAATTGCTGTGTGGAAGCACACTGTGATGGTTGAAACAATAAAATTGAGCTATTGTGGAGAAGCAGCCGTGTCAGGAGGAAATACTGCAGGACCAATACCGTAGCTGCAGAGGCTTTAAACAACTATATATGCAGGTCATGTACACTGATCAGCAACAACATTAAAACCACTGACAGGCGAGGTGAATAATTGATTATCTTGTTACATTGGCCCCTGTCAAGGGGTGGGATATATCTGGCAGCAAGAGAACATTCCACTCTATAAGGTTGATGTGCTGGAAACAGGAAAAGTGGGGAAGTGTAAGGAGGACTGGGTCAGAGCATCTCTAAACATGGAAGGGCTATGCTCCAAGGATGCATTGGTTTGTATCATAAAGATGGACAACACATCTCAACTTCCTTCCACTACCCAGAACAAACAAAATATTGTGGGTATGAATGACGCCATCTCGGGAAGATGGCGTCATTTGGAGCCAGTGTCTGTACAGTAGCAAATTGGAGCCGCAGTATCTAGGTCATTTTTATATCATCAAATAACTAATCAAAACAAAGCTGACTGGCAACATACACACACATATTCATACTGTGCATCTATGGGCAGCCCTTTTTTTCTATGAAGGGCCATTCACTGTTCAGTATCCCGGCCAAGAACACTCTGGCATGCAGATGGGGAAGACTGGGATCGAACCGCCAAACTTCTGGCTAGAGGACAACCGCTCTACCGGTGATGTTGTTTCTAGAGCGACAAAGTCTGCATTAGGAGGAGGTTGAGGTGGATGGGTTGATCCTGTCTGGTTTGAAAATGATAGTCAACATTGTTTCCTTAATCCATGACAGTTCCACAATTTTAACTCCATGGTAACAAATGTCCAAATACTCCTGTCGCTGGTACGTTCCGATGGGTCTTCGCTGAGGGTTAGGGACATTTTAACTGTACGGTCTTTTAGGTTGGAGGACTTGTTAAAACACTGTGTGTGATATAATAATTTCACCTTGATTTGTTTCCAACAAGTCACTGGCTGAAAACTCAATAAAAAGCTAGCAAGTGAACCACTGAGACTTTTGTCAAATGTTTTTAAGTTCATGTGGATCTTGTTTTAAAGATATAATACATAACAATTCTTCATTAAAATGTTTGAAAAAAAACTAGACCTATGTTATATACATGTTGACTTGTCTACTCACATTATCCAAAATGTTGCAACTGTGTTCAAACCCAGAGGAATCCCCAATTTTATTCAAGGTAATACATTATTTCAGTTTGGTCACATTGCTAGCCAGTTAGCCAGTCGGCTGTTTTCTCCTCCCTCTGTGTATGTTGGTCTTCATAATGAATCACAATTATTAATTTCCTTCTGTTGTGTAATTTCAATCAAACAAATACACAACCTTATCCTTGAACATGAGTCATGTCAGGTAGATTTTCACTAACAATGATGGTGAAGACATCAATTCCCGTGACCCCATAATGCTTCACGACGTCATAAAATGAGCTGCAGTCCCATATTTTTTGTTTAATTTCACCAAGAACACTTAACGTGACAGAAGCCTCAAGTTTGAATAACTGAATGACAGAAAATGTCCATTTCCTACCTTGAGTATCCTTCCCTCAGTTAGAGACTCAGTATGCAAGTAGTGTGCATTTTACAAACCCTCATGAACACCAAGGTCCTGCTCATAAATACAATGGCATTTTCACATGGCTGTTTAAACCTTCATGTCATCCATCACTGTTTTATGGCTAGTTAGCTCTTCTCCTGTTGTCCTGACCACACACACCCTGCGGGGCATTTTCACCGAGGCTTGTAAAAGTCATTACACACCTCACCACAGAAAGCCCTTTTCCTGTAACATTCAAAAGCACTGTTGTTACCTGGTGTGAATACTGGCACATTATATTTCTGGGGATGCTTTTTTTCTGCGTGGAACAGGAGCCGCAGTAAGATTTATGATGATAGATTATAGATGACAGGTATGAGTAACATCACTATTGCAGTCATCTTTCACCATACACTGGCACACAGAAACAGGTTAATTCTTCAAAAATGAGGATAGATTCCCTATATTTACACAGAAATTTCCCCTGATCCTCTCAAATCTGTTACTCACACTGCTCAGATTATCTTCACCACTTCGGAAAAAGCACGTTAAGCACCTGACAAATAGCAGGATAGGTGGGATTAAGTACCTTTCCTCAAGTGTTAAAGAGGCTATGGAGTTGACTTTGGAGAGAAAATCTGGCTTCTTTTCATCAAGGTCTGTTTATATAGTGTTTTGAAATGGCATCTCTCAGATCCCTTGCCCTCAAACTATTTGACTTTTGTTATGCTGCAAAAACACATCATCTCATTCTGCTGTTAGCATTGCAGATGAAAGTTGTGGAGTATTGTGGACTTATGAATAGGCAACAGGCACTGCAAATTCCAACTGTGGCGTTCTGCAGAGAATTCATTTGTGCTTTCTCATTAGAGGTAAAACCCCATGTTCCAATGGGACTAAACAATCTCTGGGATTCTGCTTGGTGGGTTTGTCTTTGGGTTTGCTTAAGGCTTCTGGCAGATTCTCTGTGTAACTGATGGCAGCTGTTTACCACAGAACTGTATGGAGAGGCTCATTATTAGAGCGTGAAGCTTGTTATGAGGCCGTGTGAGAGACTTGTTAGTCGCTAATTATTTCTGAGGAGCTGCCTTGAAACTCTGTATGGAAATGAGTAGAGAGAGAGAAGCAGTGGCCTGATGGATGAGCTGTTGCTGAGACATGGGTCAGGTATGTCAGAGTTTCTCACTATGTCTTAACATGATGGGAGTTCCTGTTTGGTGGAGCTTGTTCAGAGTCAAGTTCAGCTCGTGTACAGGTATTGTGTGATATATTATTTCCTTTGAAGAACAAGAGAAAGTGAGGCGGCTCTAGGACTGACAGGCTTCTTAATGACCCGTCCACACCTGTCAGCCTTGTTTACAGGAGGTGTTCAATGGACATAACAGTGAGGAGGCGTTTGGCTGTTGACAGTTCACAGATATTTGAGTTGATGTCATTGAGAAGGATTTTTATCATCACATAATTAGGGCTGGGCGATAAAACGATAAAGATAATTATCGCGAAATAACTTTTCCTCGATAGAAATATAAGACATGACCGATACAATGTCAATAGAACTCATTCCATCCATGTTTTGACCGACAACACAAACAGCCAACGATAATGAGAATAGCGCAGCACCGAAACTATTTATGTGGCTGGAATAGAGTTACAGCCCAACAGGTTAGGTTGACGCACACACCACAGAGCACAGATCACAGAGCGTAGGCGCAGCAGCCGGCAGCAGCACACATGCTAATGTTTGTGCTACTGCAGCCGTGCACACCAGTACGTCAGGAGTGGGAGCGAGATAAAAGAGAAAATGACGACAGAAATGTTAACGAAAATCTTGATGTTTGTCGAAAAGCATGACAAAGGCAGGTAGTACCACTAATCTTTTTAAGCATCTGAATCAGAAATGACACTGACGCTTGACATATAAGATAAGATATGATTTATATCTTAAAGGGACATAGCATGCAAATCTACTTTGTTAGTGTTTCACAGGTTAATGTGGGTATCTGGCATGTCTACCAACCTAAAACTTGGGAAAAAACACTGCTGCTTTTGTTATAGTTCCTCTAAGTCAGAAACGTCATGCTTGAGCGACTGATTGGCGCTTCCTGGGTATTGTGTCGCATCAAGGAACCGGAAGTTCCCTTGAGCATGGTCTTGGTCCACCCCCTTGGCCCCCCGTCCCCCACACTCGACTCCGGCTTACACCGGGAGGCAGCGAGGTTGCGAGGCAAAGCAGCGCCGCTCCCAAGCACGCAGCCGGGCTGTTCACACGGACGAGCATTCTCCGCTGATCAGCCTGCGATTCATTCACATGTGGCATTTGTCTGACTGCTGGGACTGGGAGGCTGCAGCAGCTGCTCGGGAGCGACTGCCTGCCTCCCGTGCGTGAGCTGGAATTTGTGTCAGCGCCACAGCAGCAGGGTGTGGAGGACTTCCGCAGTGTTCGCGCTACTGTAACCCCGAACTCCCGAGTTAACTCAACGGCACAACAACAAGCTTAGAAAGCAGAATCGCGGCTGACTCCATATATACAGTCTATGGGGCTGACCAGCGGAGAAATGCACGTCCCGTGTGAACAGCCAGGCGGCTGCGCGCTTGAGAACGGCGCCACACAGCCAGAGCGTCTTCCACACTGCCAGCTGTGGGAAGACTTCCGCAGTGTTCAGCTCTACTGTACGCCGGGGTTACAGTAGTTCCGCTCGGGGTTACAGTAGTTCCGCTCGGGTTACAGTAGTTACGCCGGGTTACAGTAGTTACGCCGGTTACAGTAGTTACGCGCCGGGGTACACCGACGCGGAAGTGCCGCTTGCAGGGCAGCGCAGCGCTGCTTCCGCCACGCAGCCGCCTGGCTGTTCACACGGGACGCAGCATTTCTCCGCGCTGGCTACGCCCCATAGACTGTATATAAGGTCAGCCCGCGATTCTGCTTTCTCCGCTTGGTTGCTGTACCATGGAATGTCGGGGTTCAAAATGATGGTCTTCAGCTCCCCTCTCTTTCTCTCTCTCTGCCTGTCTGCTTGTGTGCTTGTAGTGGATGGGCAGAGGGGGACATTTAATTATGTGGATTGGGAAAAATTAAAACTCAGGACAACAAGGGGAATACAAAGTATGGGATGCATATTTGATAATTTATATCATAAAATATGTGAATTTTATATCGTTTAAAAATCATGGGGGAGAGGGGGAGGGGAGCTGGCTCATTAGCATTTAAAGGAACAGGCACTCAAAACAGGTCGCTCTGTGGAGGGCTGTTTTATACAGGGTAAAAGGGTGCTGTTTTATATGATCCTTGTATTTTGACCAAAGTATGTTACAGACATTTCATTAAGACCCCAAGGAACTATATCAACTTGTGGTAAAATGGGCATGCTATGTCCTCTTTAATATATCGATATGGACTGAAATGAAAACAAATATCGCAATAAGATTTTTTTTCATATCGCCCAGCCCTACACATAATTGACAAGTTCAGTTAAATTTCTTGTACAGTCCTTAACCCTAATCCATAGAACAAATCTTTAATGTAAATATAGTATATGGCTGTTATTACCATGTGATTTTTAAAATCATCATTGTCGTCAGTATCAATTTCAACTTCACCACCAATGACCACAAGTACAACAATATTAAAATTAAGTTGTTCCACGGACCCACATTCCTGTGAAATATTGCATTTTACTCTGCAGAGTAAAAAAAGATTGATACATTTTAAGAATATTTCTGTGTAGGATGGTGTATTGGAATCAATCCAGTTCTTTCTAATGATCATTTTTGCTATAATAAAAATGGAAAAAAAGTGTTTTTAGTTGCAGCTTGACGTTTACTATACCCTCCACCTACAGTTAGTTAATCCTTTTACATTCCAACACAAGATGTTGCTGCAGCAGTGCCACATACATTTAAATATAGATTTGTAAGTCTCTGTGGTTTATTACAAGTGATAATGCATCTTATCCCTATGCTTTCCATTTATAAAACATAATATGTGCAGCTATACATAACTGATAGTATTGTCATGTATGTCCTTCTCTTTAATGTTGATCAGTGATTGTTGACAATTAACCAAAAACAATCCTAACTTTAAGATCTATTCAGTAGCTGCTGATATTCAGGACATTTCATATGCTGTGCCATACATCCTAGCTGCTTCCTGGAGCAACAGTAGTGAGAAGTGTTGAGCTGTGTTTTACTGTCCCAAGAGTGTCTCTGTTTCTGTCATTTCCACTCTGTTGATGTCCACAGTCTGGCTGTCATCAACATGTTGGCTCTCTAAATGTCAGCCCCCCAGTCTCTCTGTCTCCGCTGGACATCCTCACCTTCCAGCTCTTTCTCATACTCATTTTCAGTGATGCCCTATTTTTTTTAAACTTTTCCACAACAATTAAAAAAAATATTTTAGTTACACATTTCATCCAGCCCAGGCAGCTTTTTAATGACACTGCACTCTCTGGTCTGCGTTGTACAGTACAGACTGTGAACCCATTAATGTGTGTTCTAAATGGGTACTAGTAAGGTTAATGGGCATATTTCTGACTCTTTTAATGTCCAGATTTGACTTGGCCAACAAGTCAAACACGAAACAGTTTCATTTAAGTTGTTACAGCAGCAGAAGATATGGCAAAGATTAAATGAAATGAAGATTACTTACTAAATAGGACATCTTTGTTTTCTTTGAATGCGGATGTGTACATCTGCTTTGTGGTATTAAACGACCACATGTCATTATTCATGGTGACTCTTTCCATCATTAGTACCCATCTTCAATGGCTCTAAATGATGATGATTTACAATATAAAACACTTGAAGATGTCCTGCTTTAGCAACGATTCTCATTGTTTCCCAATGAAGAAAGCAGAAACATTACAGCGCCTCACAGGCTGCATGTGTTTTTTTAGTATGCATAGCACAGAGGACAGAAATAGCCCCGGCTCTAGTCCTGAATTCCTTATTGTTCCAGCCCAGAGCTCTGAGCCAGACAACTGATGTGGTCCAACAAAACTAAATAAGGCCCCGGCTGGATGAGGAGCCAGATTGATGTGCCCGTGTTATTATTCCTGCTCGTGATGGAAAGAGCTATAAACATAAATATTGCTCAGAGAAAGTCAAACTGCTCTGTGATTACAAAGATGATGATTAGCCGATCCTTTACTGTTACTAATCGTGATTTGGGGTTATCCAATTGTGATTCATTAATTTTTGGCAGTCTCTTGAATGAACAAGCGAGCCTCTTCCTCCGCCTGATGTCTCACTCAGACACATGGTGAAACAAAAGATGCTTAAAGCGCATTCATCTCAAATGTCTTTGTACTACAAAGGCGTCGTTGTTATTCTCAACTCCCTGAGCCGTGTGTGTTTTTGAAAGGAAGTAATCGTTGACTGATGATGTGGCCATAATTTGTAGTGCAGAGGTGGCACCTTTTATTGTGTTGAATTACACACTCGTCCTTGGTGTTGTGGCCGAACCTTTTGGCTCAGGAAGCCATGTTCTCTTTTTAACCTTTTTTGTTTGATTAAGAGGGAAAACACACCTCACCTGACCTGCGCTGTGGGGAGGAGGGCCGGCAGCTGGGATTTGGGCCAGAACAGCGGGAAACTGAGCTCAGGTGGAGGGGCTGGCAAAGCCAAGGGTGGTGAAGGTCTACACACACGCATGCACACACACACACACACACACTCACACATACACACACACACATGCATACACCACATTTGCATGTACACATGTACTTGTGAGTGTGTACATAAGTTGATGAACAGAAACAAACAAATGTAGAAAATTTGAATATGAACATGTGTATGCAAAACACACAGTCTGGTGCGAGACGATACAGTACATGTGATATTGTGAGGCACTAAGAATACAGAAACATTACTTTATGACAGACACAAACACAAATGGACTGTAATAACAAATGTATCTACAGAATGTACATTATAACGCATTCTGCAAGTGTATACTCCTTATTATTTATAACATATTTATATATATATTTGAAAAATATCATCTCCAGTGATAGAACCAACAGAGAGTTTTCACTTACTCCTGCACCTCGTCGTCATGGCCACTTTAAGCTCATTGTTTTGGTTTTATGGTCGCAAATATGTTCTATGGTTCAGTCTCCACCTGCAGCAATTTTCATTGAACAACCTCAACTAAACGCACTGTAACATAAATTTGAAAGTAGTGTTGGAGTTCTATTAATTTTAACTTAGTTTTGGTTTTAATATCCTGTCATGTGCCCTCTGTAGGTGTTGGCGCAGATCTTCATGTGACCACTCTTTGCCTTTTCTTGGTTTCTGTATGTTTGATGCATCACAATTTGAGTCACCAGACAGACACATCATTGATCGTCTGTCTGTTTGATACCATCTTAAAAAGGTTTGTATGGATCTGTTGATTTTCAGACCATTAAAGAATAAAATCTCCTGAAAATCCTCAATCTATAAACGTCTAACTTCTCATTTCGCTGCAGTGATGTAGCAGTGTCCTTACACTGTGACATCACTGTTGGGCGTGGCTACAGGTTCAAAACATCACACCTCAAGTAAACCAGATAACAACACTGCTGTGCAGCTTTTCAGTTCAGGTGTTTAATACCCTTTAAAGCCAACACATACACATAGTACTGCACAGTCAAAATTACTGAGTTGTGTAGATACATCTGTAACTGTGATTTATTGTAGGCACTGTTAAAACTGCTGGTGCATCAACTGCAAACACTGGAAAGTTGTTTTTCATATCACAGGGAGCAGTCGCAAATATTTTTACATAGTAATCCAAATGCAAAGCCTGTATTACTGAAAACTCCAGAGCACACAAAGTTCCCATCTGCTAATCTCAGATAAGACCGTGCACATGATCCAGTGGGTATAACTTCCTATTTACTTATAACAAGGGTTTATGAAGCTTTATTTTACATCTAATAAGGAAAATGGCATGCTGTTAGATAACAGCAGAGCTCAGGGAAACCATATTGTACGTGGCTGCAGATGTGATTGTTCTCATGGGTCAGCAGCATGAGGAATGTGAGGAACATGTATTTTAATGCTTCTGGACCAATGGCAGCTGTAGCCTGAGGCATCATGTTTTAGGGTTGTCTGTCTGTTTTCCTACTTTCTTGAACGCTGTATCTCAGAAACGCTGCGTGGGAATTCCTTCAAATGTTGCAGAAACATTCACTTGGACTGGATGAAGTGATATGATTTTGGTGGTCAAATGTCACAAGTCAAGGTCACTGTGACCTCACATTTTGACAATGTCCTTTATCAGGAATGCTCAGGGGGATTTCACTACATTTGGCACAATTATTAACTTGGACTCAAGGATGAGCTGATATATAATTTCGGTGGTCAAATGTCAAAGGTGAAAATCACTCTGACCTCGATAGACGTTTTTGGCCATAGTAAATGTATTGTTTATAACGTCCTTAATGTTGTATACATATTATTATTCCTTTGTATTTGTAAATTGGCATTTTGAAAATCCTTATCCGTTATCCGTGCTGCACAGGCATTGATGTAAACTGCAACTTGCCTGGTTGGCAGAGGCGTACAACAATGAGGCAATAATTCTAGCTTTTTCCTATCGTGCAGCATTGATCCCATTTGGGTTATTTCTTATGCCTTATGTTTGCTGTATTGACGTGCACAAGAGCCATCAAGAAATCATAACAATCAATCCCAGTCTTCTTCAATCTTATAGCTGCTCATAATGTAACTACTGCTCATTATTTGCATTAGCATTGAGATTCAGATGCTGATGGCAATGTTCGGACTTATAATAAATGCAAACACATCAGATTGTAACCTGATTGAGTAAATCAGCAACTATAAACATATTTACATGGATACAAGACTAAGCTACTAGTGAGAAAATATTTCTTTATGAGATTTAAAGCATTACTATATCAGCAAATAACATTTTCCAATGTGAAGATATATTGGACTGGCATCCTGACCAGACAGTAAAGTCTCACTCCCTCTGTGTCTGTTGTTATCTAAGCTCCTCTTCCTCAGCTGGACCCTCTGTGAGCCTGTTTATTTCACATTGAAATATAATATCTGCCTCTTTCGATTTTCTGCACTACGGGTCCTGAAATCCTTCAACAAGTGCACGTGCAGGTGCATGTTCAGTCTCTCGCTGTAGAAAGGTTGGCCCTCCTCATGTTTATGAAGCCAGATGGCTTCAGCTCCAATTGGCAGTGATGTCAAGGTGACGATCAGGGTGACACGCTGTATGTTCACCCCTTTCCTACACTGGGATGTCTTTCATAGCACACAAACAGCAGAACCACACTTGTCACCTGCCCACTGCAGTGCTGTTAAACCAGAAACACAGCAGAATCTATGAGCTACACACAGTGACATCACTTTGCTAATGATGTTACCAATGCTAATCAGCTGCTAGCCTCATGCAGGGCCGCTAAGAGAATAATGATTCACAACAGCCGCTAAGCAGATTTTTGACGCAATGAAATTACATACAAAGTCAATAGAATAGACGCCAAGCGCAGATGACGGGACACGATAGGCCCGAAATTCACGTGATTCGTTTCACTCGCTTGAGTTGAAATATTTGAACTTGAATGAAAAATTTGAGTGATCCAATGTTTCAAAAGTCAATCGGTGTTGAGAATGAAACTCACCGGAGACAGATCCTGGCAGTGACCCGGGCTACTGGGTCATCAAACTGGCAACTGTTGAGCCTCAGGCAGTGCTGGAAATGGCAGTCATTCAGACACTGTGAAATTCCCCAAGCTGTGTGCAACTCTGGATGATCTTGTGGACCCACACACGACAGAGCTGGCTTCTCTGGTCATTTCCACAACAGGTGCAAATGAGCAGTCACTTCAGCCAGTAGTCCTCTCCTTTTTTTTTCGGGGGAACGGGAAAATATTCGTGGTTGGCATTGAGAGAATTGTGAGTACCTTGCTTCGTATTTGGTGTGAACACAGAATAAGTTTTCAAAACATGAACCCTCTACCAACTAAAGCGTCTCACATTGAGCCTCCGACACTGACAGGAGCACCACCCCGCAGAGATAGATTTCACCAGTCTGCACGGCATCTAGCTGGATGGTTCTTTCTCTTGTTGTCTCTCCTGCACAATTCTATTAAACAGAAGTGTAATGGAACAACTGAGTGATGCAGACTCTTCTTTTGCTTAGAGTGTTATTGGGAATGCACATGCATCGGTCTAATTAATGCATCACTACGCTGTTGCTGCTTCCCTGGCTGTTATGAAGCCATTTTCAGGAAGCTGAAAAGCTCTTGAGAGTACTGCATGCAGCCGGCATGCACCACCAGCCATCTTGCAGCATTGACATTCAGAGGCTGATGCCTCTGGCTGCCCGATCATGATGGATTCAGATTGAGAGCAGAAAAGGCACGGAGACGCTCTGTGTTGCTAGAGCCCTAATGTATGAAAAAACCTGACTGTTGCAGCAGTGCGTTGTGGCGAGGAGAGGAGAATGCTGAGTGAGTCTGGGTTGTACAAGCCCACAGGCAAAAACGGATAGAAGCAAATACATGACGGGTCTCTCAATACCCTTGTTAGGGAACTGTGAAATAACGTATGAGCACCAGTGAAGTGATGTTTTTTAGTTTTGTTGAGGCGTGGAGGAGCGGAGGGGGAGAGGTGAGCGGCTAAAACGTTTCATGTGCACGCTCTGCATGTTTTTAAAATTGTGTTATTCACAGTCACCACAGTGGTAGTCGTCCTCTCTCTTCTCCTGTATGTTTGATACAGCTTGGAGTAAACAGAGAAAGTATATACTTTATACACAAGGCATGCAACGTGTTGATAAGGTTTAAAGGCACCTTTGATGGAGTTGGGTTCAGTAAAGAAAATGTAAGTAACAAACCACATAATTCTTTCTGCATAGTAGTAATGTGTTTACTTTATGTGTTTTAGCATGGTCATTTGGTTTTAGTGTAACTTTTGTATAGAATGTTTTTCTCAGTGCTGGAAAATCACAGGTGAAACATTAGTCATGCAAGTTAAACATGGGTTTCAACCATAGACTGTACATACAGATGGACG
Source organism: Hippoglossus stenolepis (assembly GCF_022539355.2). NCBI lineage: Eukaryota > Metazoa > Chordata > Actinopteri > Pleuronectiformes > Pleuronectidae > Hippoglossus > Hippoglossus stenolepis. The sequence continues at coordinate 21,449,475 of NC_061488.1, read as the reverse complement.
ACGCGTCTCCACTTCATCCCGCCGTCCAGAAATAAAGGCAAAATATCCTGGATAAGAACGCTGCCATCTTGGAGCCAGTAGCAATCGGGGGAAGTGCTGTTGATACACGCGGTCAAGTAACATGTTTGTTTGATAAGACAAAGTGCCCATGCTGCATTGATTTGTCAGTTTACTTTACAACTATATGTCCCTCCCACTCATTAATCCAAACTTGTCTGGCGTCTATAACTTTTGACTCGTAAACTCCCATAAGTCTTGTGATTTTTGTATTTGAAATTATGCTCCTTAAGCCCAACATAAAACAGCCTCCCTCCTTTCTGTCTGAAATGTTGGCATCTCAGAAAGCCAAGCTATTAAGTGGAGCGAGATGGAAGTTTAGGTAGGCTGGAGTTAGACAAGGCCACAATGAAACACCACCTGCTCCTCTTTCATCACGGCCGTAATTACCACATTCCATTTCTCAAAGAAATAAACGATAACACGCGTGCCTGCAGCTTCTCCGCCCACTGCTATCTGCTACCTCACACGCTATCCTCCGCCTTCCTCTTCATCCTCTGCCGCTCTCTCTCTGCCACATGCACATATTAATTCCTCCCTTTATACTTGCGATATATTAGTCTCTCGCAAATGCACAGATTCTCGCTTGCATAAACACCAAGCCGCTCATTAATTCAATCTCTGGTGATGATTTATTTCCTCGCTCACTGTGCAAACAAACGCAGAGGCTCTTTTTCCTCGCTCTTTCTCTCACACTAATGTCTCAGTCCATCTCTCCTTGCTCGTCGTGGTAAATGGGTTGAAGTGGAGTCGGACTTGGCTGATGTAGCGGAGCTTCCGCGCACTGATTTTCAGCAATTGCCCGAGAGCCTTCCTCTGTTTGTTTTGGAGATAATGATAATGCTTCAGGGTTAGCACATCCAAGTCGTCGCAGCCTTTTATGGCCTCAACAATGACAGTGTGCAGATTAGAAATGACTGTTGCTAGAGATACAGCGCTAGATAGCCACTTGTTTGAAGACTCATTGTCACGCATACAGAGGTTTACAGAGTGGCAGGAGATAATTAAATGTGAAGATTTTAATATGTGATGTGAAATCATGTTTAAAATTATCCAGTAGGTGTTTAAATTACTGACAAATGTCTATTGCTCGTTCCGTTATGAATGGGCTGTTTACTTTGGCCTGTGGTGATGCTGGTCGCAGCTTTCTTTCTGAAACTGTAAAAGTGACCTGCAGTTATAGAGTTATTGAATTAAGTGGATTCTGTTTTTTTGCACCAATTTTCGAGTCAATGTTTTTCATAAAAAATAAACGGAATTTGCTCCATTACTGTTCATGTTTGTGGCTTTTATATAAGTTTGAACGATTTACTTACTGATGCCACGTTTAATTTATTCATACATGTCGACTATTTCAAATAAGTAAAAAAAAATCAATCATTAGACCCAAGCTCAAAACTTTTCATACTAAAATCTCTGTAATTCAGCTAAGTACATAGACCAGCAGCAACAAAAGGACCATTGCTCTTTTACTTTGTAAAAAAATTGCTAAAGAGGAAGTGACAGTATGAATTTTGCTGCCAAGACAAAGATGAGCACCTCATCCATCAGTCCGATATGGTGATATAAAAATAATCAAATCGGCAAAATGATCTGACATGCAGCCAGTTGCTGTAATTTATCAGAGTAGGTAGAAGAAGACATGTTCAACTCGGTCTGCAGACTGCATGTTAAGCCTCGCTCTCGCTCATTGCAAGGCATTGTTTGCCAGTTTATTCAAATTGTATTAATATTGAAACGTATTGCGTGTCCAAATCACACCAGATTCGACATTGCCCTTCATCGCGCCATGAAGAATACACATGCCAAGCGTGAAGCTGATAAGATGAAATGTTTGTGAGATATGCGTTTCACAGACAGACAGACAGACGTTTGTGGAACAAATGAGTCAATAAGCAGATGAAGAGAAAAGAGAAAAGCCAGAGAAACTGGTTATATGATCAGATTAGAATTTGCTCTGTGGATTTTGTAAATTGCTTGGTAAAAATGATCCAAGCACTATACTACACTATAATGGACTGCTAATGACTGTCACATTTTTTGTGGTCTCCAAATGTTTGAGGCATTACAGCCCAAGTGTGCATGGATTTTTGCGTTGTGGGCTTCGCAGCTAAGTGGGGAAAGACAGATTATCATTGCTGAAAGCAAATTTAGAGGCTCCATCTCTTACACAGCAGTTTTAATATCCCAGCTTTGAATATTATCTACAAGAGAGGAGCTGTCGGCATTGTTGCTAGCTCTGGCTGTGTAATGTCAAATCGATACCTGGTGCGTTTTGGGTTTCACAAATGAAAAATACAAGCAGATTTGATCAATGTACAAGAGGGATGTATGACTTGAGGCTTGTACTACTCGCGTAATACAAGACAGATCCATAGCACAGGCTCAGGTTAATCTGTGAGCTCAGATGAAATTTGGCACAGGTTTGACTCATTCTTATTGACCGAATAAGCCAGACAAATCTATGGGCTGGGGCGCTTGACAGAAGTTTAGAAATGTTAAAATATGCATGAGGAGTTTGCTTTGGAAAAGCTCAATAATTAAACACACAGGCAGACGAGCCTCTGAAGTGTCACTCTTCTTTCTGGGTAAAAGCTGAGAGTGACAGAGTGGTGGAGCACAACTCTTCATCTGTGACACAGGATTTCCCCAGAGGGAAAACACAACCTGGTGTAGTTGTTTGATGGGGAATTCCCACTTGGCAAGTTGAAAATATTGTGACATTCACTGTATTGAAAGTGCAACTCGCAATTATTTGTCATGAGCTGATTTATGGAGCCAGTAATTGCCTTTCAACAAAAAAAGATTATGGTTAATGTCATCCAGCTCTCATGTGAGGAAGGTTCGGGTGGATTTTTATTCCACATTTTAATAATTTATTGAAATGTTAAGAAGGATTTTATAAAGGACTTCTTCTGCTTCCTGAGTATCTGTACCAAAGCTGTTCCTGTTATTGCTGTAGATCACCAGCTAGTAATGCTAAAGGAAGTTTGGCCTGGGTTTCAGTGAAGAGCTACGAGCACCTCCAGACTAACAATTCACCTTACTTCACAAACATAAGGGAGGAAATCACACAAGCTATAGTTATCTGACGCTGATGTCTCCAGCTGACCTGCTTACAATGACCCAAAAATACAAAATTGGATCAAAGATTCCTGCTCTTTGTCCCACTAAAATATAAACAAAAATGTATATAAAAGAAATACACACAGATATCTTGCAAATATCATCTTATATGATATTGAAAATTAAAAGTCACTCATCCCCCCTGGATGTGGGTCCTGGTCTCACAGTATTTCCCAAAAGATCTCTGAGGTAATAATCCAGTTCTGGCAATAATCCTTTGTTGTGATTTCCTCAGGATCCGCTGCTTGACAAACCTCGCTGGGCGCTGGCCCATCACCTGCATGCTCAACCCTGAGGGACGTTACTTCCCCCATTTACAACATCCAAGAGAGAAAGATAAAAAAAATGTTTTAATAAAGATGGAAGTCCATTCCCGTATTGTATACAATAAACAGTTTATATTAGGTGAAAACAAAAAAGGAACAGAGTACTTGTCCCCATCACATGTACTATACAATAAAGCAGACTTAGACAGCCCTTTCAAGAGCAGTAGCCCAGCATAGTCAAGTCACTTCAAGTTTATTTAAAAAAAACATTTTCAAACAACCGCAATTGACCAAAGTACTGTAGAATAAAAGAAGACAGTTCGAAATACAAGAGAAGAATAAAAATGCTAAAAACAACTCAAGGACACTCAAAAGTGTAAATAATAGAAAGTTTCACTAAAGCTGAGGGTCAGCTATACAGTGAATGTACGATCAGCCTTATTACCCTTTAGCCTGGACTAAGCAGCTGATCAGAGGATCTGAGAGATCGGAGTGGAAAGGGGGCAGAGAAGCCTAGATATGTATTCAGGGTCCAGGCCATTTAAGTGCTTTAAAAACAAAGAAGAGAACCTTAACCTCATTACTATACTTAAGCGGAAGCCAAAGCAGGGATGCGAGTACAGGTGAGATGATGTCTCTCTTCCTGGTACTTTATCAGTCTAGCTGCAGCATTCTGCACAAGCTGCAGACATGAGAGCTTAGTTGATTTTATCGTTTTGGCAAACTTTAGATAGATGCTGCTCAGTTTTCAGTATTTTTTGTCATAAAATACTGCTGAGCTGTCAGCTGCAGCTCTATCTGACGCTTGGAAAAAGAAGCCTATCTGGGCAAAACCTAATTTCAGATGTAGTTGAAAGCTTTAAAACTCCTGAAGAAGCCAGGGAGTAGACTGTGACTTAATATTCCCTTTCAAATACTATTTGATCCAAAACAAACTTTCATATTCATGATATAAAGCTGGTTAATGAGAGTCTTGGGAAATAAAGCGTAAAGTCTGCCATCATGCTGTCGTTTCACTTGTCTAGCTAAAGTAACATAATCTCAAGTGTGAAAAATAAGTGGTAGTCGTGTTCCTTAAAAGTTCTCTTCTTGTGTTTAAGTGTGACCTGCGAGGCTCCACTCTGAAGTGAAGGCACTTTTAATCTTACATCAGAGTGGGGTTTGATGTGGATGATGAAAAAGATGAGAAGCTGCCTGTTATGTTTCAGGAAGATATAAAAAAGTATTTTTTTTAATTGGACAATTCATTCCCACAGGGCTCACTGCTCAGATTATATCACTTCCAAGTTGCTAAATTTAGGAATTCCAAAATATTCTGCATACCCATGGTACTGTAACATGATTTGGAAAACAGTGTCCACAAATAGATAACATCCAGCTTGAGCTTGTCCAAGTCAGATGACTGTTTGACTCACAGTCCAGATGTTGGCACAAGTGTCACTCCAGATGTGTCCAAGTGCACTGGATCCTGTGAAGACATGAAACCCAGAAAGTCAAAGTTCACCCACTGTTGCACCAAAACTAGCGGGGATATAAGCAGGTTTTTTTAAACATGGGTAAATCCCCGAGGGGCTTGAGTCTCTTCCTCCAATGAGACGCAGAGATTAACAAAGGCATAAACTAACAGTGTGTTTGGATCATCCTTGTCAACGAGTTAAGATTTAACATTTTCCAACTTAATCATGCTGAACCAATGGGCACAGTCTAATACTGCTTGAGAGTTTTAACATTCACAATACCATTGTCTGTAATTGTAACACCTTCCTTTTTATTTCGATTTGTAACATGGTGTAAAATTTGTTTCCAGGTAAATAAGGTGAATGTCTCTTGGCTCATATCAAACTAAATTTAAGTTAAGATCAAAATACTTTAATCGTCCCTCTATTACTGTTGGGGGTTCTTTATTATGCAGCTTGGTGAAGACCAAAATGTTCACAATGAGGGTTCAGTTTTTGTTTTTTTGTAACTTTTTTGTCTAACTTGCAACAATGATTAATATCAAGACTGAAATTTCACAGAAAGGACATTCAGTACTGTGTGTGTCAACTTTTTTTAGGATGGGGGCAGGAATGAGCTTCGATGCAGTTACACCCCTGTGAAATAAACAAATACATTGGGTTAATTGCAATAGATAATACAGGGACCATATGTATATGTAGTTCTCCTCTTCTCGTGTACTGTCTAAGTTATAAATAGTGAGTCTGTATATTTAAATCGATAAACCACAATATATTCAAATAAAAAAAGTCATATATCTTTACACTGCCCCTCTTTTCTACATTATACTTGACTATAATTCAACACCTTTCATTCTCTATCTCTTTCTTCATCCTTTCTTCAAACACACACCCTCCATCTGATCTCTTCCATCAGTCTCATCATCACAGATAATAACTACGTGACGTAGCATCTTGAAAATCCAGCTGGGAATGAAGTCATGCATCTGTTCTGAAATGATTATGATAACGTTGATTTAATTGCTTTATGATGCATTACTAGCTTTTTATAACTTGATGTTTCACACTTCCTGCTGAGTCTCAACAACACTTCAGTCACTTAGTTCAGGAGCAAAGACGTCAGACACTAACATGTCAGTATTTTCTGAGCCAGTGTGAAGTCAGTGCTGCGAATCTTTTGTTTGGAGCTGCTAAAAAAAACTAAAGGAAATAAATTGGAAAGTGCACAGAATCTACACCATCGATATATGATGGTGCTTTGCAAAAATAACATTGTGGGAAAAATTTAAGATGAATGGTTCTTTTAATTGTGTCTCTTGTTGTGTGTTTCCAGCCATGTTCACAGAGGTGCCTCATGACATGACAGCCCAGAGAGGGCAGGATGTGGAGATGGCCTGCTCCTTCAGAGGGGCCGGGATGCCCTCGTATTCACTGGAGATCCAGTGGTGGTACATCAGGAACCACCTGGACTGGACAGACACACAACCCTGGACAACCAATGAAGTAGGTTTCAAAGTAACATGAAGCTACAACCTTGAACACTGTATGTTCTTGTGTTTTAGCCATTAATGGGGATCAGGCGCCCTTTATCCTCCTGGGAAAATGACTAGGTTTTAGGTCAAATTTAAACTACTGTCAAAATGCATCGGCCCTATTTCACATAACAATAAATACAACAAGGAGAAAAATGACATGAACATACAGGATCCCAACATTATTGTTATAGTCAATATTTTGGCGGTATTAATAATTATTAAGGCAAAAGACGACCATTGAAGGGGAGGGAGCAGAGGGAGTAGCAGAGCTAAATTTGTACAGTAGCCGAATGATCCAAGAAGTAAAAACATTCACACTATGAAATGCTACCAAATGAACCAAAATTCATTCATAATACTTGTATTGAATTTGTAGTTTCACAGACACATTGTGTGTTAATAATTTTTAACAATAATATGAAACTGCGATAAGTTGATTCTGTATTTTATTTATATTTACATACAATAATTGTTTTTTTTCTTCATACTTCATTTTGAGTGGTTGTCATTGTTATGATTATGTATCATGTTGGTATTTATAGTTATACATTATATGAATTTATATACATATATGTCGGGGGGCTTCGCCCAGGGCGCCATACAAGCCAGAAGCGCCACAGCTAAATTGTCTGTACTCTGTCTCACACTGAGGCTCCAACACTATCAGGAGCATCAACCACAGACACCAAACTTAGATTAAATTGGCAGCAGCATGTGGATGAGACATGATCCATCTACCCGTCAGCACAGCAACTAGCAGATCACGTGCAGAGCCTGCTGTGTAGGGCTGCCCCCTGTTGTTGCAGTCCAGCCAAAGGTGATATACTTCTCAAAGAGTGATGCTTACCAAAGCGTGGTCTACTGTTGAATGCCATCTCTTCCTGGTGCAGTATAGTCTGCAGGGGTCCTTATAATTGGAATGTGTGTCCCACCTGTTTCCCAACATATCTACTGGCAATAGGGAAGGAGTCATTTGCCTTTTCTTTAAAAAAACAACCCTATATATTCACTAACTTTCTTGTAAAAACTTAATTTAAATTAGTGCCCACTGCCATGAAATGCCATCCATGTAGGAGGATATAAAGGACGGGGATATTTAAATAGTTAATACATAATATATTTTGGTACATAATCAGCCTATTTGGGTTTACACTCAGGACATAACTATTTAGTGACTTTCCCGGGATGAAACCCAAGCAGTTACTCAGTGTCACCTGTCTGGGGCTCAACACAGTATGTCCACTATTGTCTATACATTTCCACCTTCTAATATAAAAGGATTTGGATTAAATCCTTTTTTTCTTCTTGTGTTTTTCCTAGGTGGCTCCAGAGGAGGACATGCCAAAGGATGCTACAAAGATAAGTGTGAGTTAACCACTATCTGCCTTCATTGTTTGAGAAAGGCCTTTTCCTTGCTTTTAGTTTGTTATGATGAAATGAGGCAGAATCCCATATGATTACAATTAAAGTTTTTGTTCTGGATCATTCTCGCAGATTTTGTACTCGTGTCGTATTATATACACAAGGATTTTATTTTCACTCGATGACGCTCTCAGTGCAGTGACCGCTCCGGACGACAGACACATTAACATGTTGACTTTGTCCGTGATGGGTTTGTAGAATCCCAGCGTCAGCCAAAGAGCAGACAGCGCTGGGACTTGTGGGTGGTGTCCTCCCTGAGGGGGCACGGCCTGCGGCGCATCATCGTCAGATTCTCATAAACGCCCCTGCATCTTTATGAGTGCAACACCATATCCAAATAATTAACAGTGAGTGGGACCGGCTGGGAAGTCAGCAGAACTTTTTAAAACTCCTCTGGTGTCCATAGAGACGTTTAGTAACTCATCCAGGCGAACAGTTTTTCAAGCAGGGAGGACTTTTTACTGAGGAAGACAGCACATCCATACACTTATACCTGGTTCAAAATGTGTTTTTAATTAACTGCAAAAGGGAGCTGAATGTAGAACATCACAATTCACCAATTTCACAATTCCAAAAATGTGCAACTACTGGCTAACACTTACAATCTTTAATCTCTGTGTTTGTTTATGTTTATGTTTACTACCTCTTTAGGACCTTTTCCAGCAAAAACACTGACCATGTGAGGACCAGTAGACCCCATGGGGACAAAAGCCCGGTCCTAATGAGGCAAAACACAATTTCTGAGGTCCTGGTTAAGGTTAAGATAGATATGAATTGTGGTTAGGTTAAGTTTAGGGTCAGGCATGATCAGTCATGGTTAGGGATAAGGATTTGGTTAAACTGTCAACAGTTAATGAAAGTTTCTATTTTCTAATAAGGGAGGCGGGGAGGGAGATAGGTAGGTAGATATGTTGGTCGGTAGGTGTGGGTCGGTACGTATGTTGGTAGGAAGGTACATAGATAGGTACACAGGTAGGTAGGTACACAAGTAGTAAGGTAGGTACACAGGTAGGTAGGTAGGTAGGTATGTTGGTTGGAAGGTACATAGTATATGGAATTATAAATAGTAGGTATGTCAAAATAAAAATACATTCACATTGTTCTTTGTGTGTGAAAAGACAAACACACCAACAGACATGAAGCCTCTCTCCTTTCTCCCACCAGGCGAGCTGCTGCTGATTCCCTGTAATGAAAGCACCAGCTGTGGTTTGGGTGACTGAGTGTGTGTCTGTATGCGTGTGTATGTATGTGTGTGTGTGTGTGTGTGTGTGTGTGTGTGTGTGTGTGTGTGTGTGTGTGTGTGTGTGTGTGTGTGTGTGTGTGTGTGTGTGTGTGTGTGTGTGTGTGGGTGGAGCCGAACACTGCAGGCTGTGCAGCTGGAAAATCATTATGAGCTTTCTGTATATAATGGATGTTGGCCCGCATCTTTTTGTCAAACAAAAACATGGTAGCTATACTCTCACATATCTCGACACAAACTGATGATGAAGGTAGTGCTACAAAACAGTGCTCAGTGTTAAGCTTTTACATGCAGTCACAAACACACGTGCAGGGACCGTGTCCGGCACACATGCACACACATCCAGCATCTACTGGCGTCACAGGGAGGAAGGTGGGTGATAAACAAATTATTATTTATATCTCGGTGCGTCACATCCCCAGACTCTCATCATCTCAACTGGGTTGCTCTGTGAACTTGTAAAGCGTCAAGATGTGGTCCCTTCATACTCAAGGCCACAAATAGAATTTGTTAAGCCGCACCTTTTGTCTGAGTTTTGTGAGTGTTTGGCTGGGATGAAGAGGAGGAGGAGGAGAAAGTGCTGCCGAATGTATCCAGGCTGAAGTGATTTCAGAATTATCTATCGATCTATCGATCTATCGCATCTATCTATCTATCTATCTATATGTATTTAAATAGATAATTGTAAAATTGTTCAGTGGGTGGTACTAGCAAGTGAAGAGACGTTTGACTGAATTCAAATGCAAAGACGATGCTAATACAATTTCAGGAATAGTTTGACTTCTTGGGATTTACTGTGATTCGCTTTCTTGCTAAAGAGAGTATTGATATCCCTCTCAAGTGAGCACGCTCTGTGCTCTGATCTTGTTTTATCTGCTTTTTGTAAGCCCAGTTTCTCGCTTTTATCATTTCAACACTGCACAGGGACTGGAACTGAAAATGAGCCTTTTGTCTAAATCTGACTCACTGACATTACAATTTCTTTAATTTTAAAAGACTGGAGACATGGCTCTCACCAAAAGTAATAAAATACATATTACATCTCAGTTTTTTTATTTGTACAAAGGTCAAAGTCAACTTTATTGTCAATTTTATATAAATTAAATACTGATTCTCAGAGACCCTAGTTGTAAACATACAAGTACAAGCAAACCTGAGGATAAGGCTAAAACACAACAGATAGAGCAAACACAAAGGATAAGAGCTAAAACACAACAGATAGAAGCTAAAACACAATGGATAAGAGCTAAAACACAACAGATAGAAGCTAAAACACAATGGATAAGAGCTAAAACACAATGGATAAGAGCTAAAACACAATGGATAAGAGCTAAAACAAAACGGATAAGAGCTAAAAAAAAACAACAGACAGTTTAAATAAGTATAAATAAGTTTATTCTTGTATAAGCTTAAATACAAGAATACGTAAAAGCACAAGAATATTCATAATTAATGTGGTTTTACATAATGAGTAAAACTGTTTCTTAGCAGTAAGCATTGACTTGAGTTTCTTCTTTTGTGTATTTGGTCACATGATGAAAAAGACAAAGTTACTGTTCTCAGCCAAAAATTTGTTGGCAACTGAAACCACAAGCACTTTTATTCAGTACTTTGTTTTTTGTAAAAATAAACAGGTGTTGGTAGGTGGGTGTTTATTTATCTTGTTTCTAGTTTTTATGCTAAGCTAAGCTAACTGCTTTCTGGCCGTAGCTTCCTTTTTATAGACCAACTCTCGGAAGGAAAGTAAAAGCGAAGACAACCCAAACTTTCCAGTTCACTTATGTCTACTCAACATTAGCCTCACATAGGAAAGCGTGTTGCATGATTTTTGTATTTTTTGCTTGCCTGTTTTTATGTTTTAAGAATATATTCTGTACAGCAAGACACACCTTAAATGGTAAGAATGTGACAATCAAGTTTCTAAAGTAATTCTGGAATAATGTATTGGTCCGTTCTTCCATTGTCAGGAAGCAGAGCATCATATCAAAAGTACAAGTAATTAGTACAAGTATGATATTACTTAAAGTAAAAGGAATCCTGATGTGTTCAACAATGTCCACAGTCAGTGTAAGGTGGTAAGTTATAGCTGGTAGAAGCAGGACTGAGTGAGTGGGTGTACATTAGCACTTTCAGTGCCAGACAGCTCAACTGACTGAGCATCCATAGCACCAGTAATTGTTTGTGTGTGTTATGGGGAAAATGTATTCTCTTTTCTTTAGCTTTGTGCTTTTGCTGTGATTCAGCAGGTATTTCATTTTGAGGGCCCATCTTCAGCTACATATATAAATAAAGTGCAAAGACTATGAAGGACATCAGGATGGCAATGATGAGCTGGTAGGCAGGAAGAAAGAGAGACGCAGGAAGAGACAGAAGGACATATAGATACTGCAGATACAGATATTACGGTGTAGTTCAGTTCAGTTAACATCTTAATGCTTCTGCACTTGTGCTAACCATGTTTTAGCATCAAGCTAACACTTTTCCTGTATAGCCTTTTTTAGGTAGAAATCCCAGAGAATGTTCAGTTATGAGAATGTTTAGTTGGTCCGGAGTTTCTTGGAAATTCACCCAGGGTGTTCATGTGAGGCTTGGTGCAGCTGGCAGGATGTAACAAATTGATTCTGCTGTGGAGATCAAGTGTTTTTTAATTACAGCACATCAACACTGTAGTTTCTTGACATCTTTGTCAGCGTCTTTATGTTTTTTTTCATTTTTGCATCTGTCACGTGTTAGAAACAGCTTATTTGACACTGTTCAGCCAAAGTTTCAAAACCTTGTAGTGAGATTTAGATTTTTTTTAATAATTTCATCTCTTTCTTTGTGTATCTGTGCCAGGTTGTGAAGGTTGTAGGAAGCAACATCTCCCACAAACTCCGCCTCTCCCGAGTCAAGCTGTCCGACGAGGGCACCTACGAATGCCATGTCATCGACTTCAGCGATGACGCCGGGGCCCGCCACCACCGCGTCAGGGCCTACCTGCAGGTGGTGCCGCCCGGTGACATCATCGACAGCACGCACAACAACAACTTTGAGGCCGTGGACGACACCAAGAGAGGAGTGGCGTTCGTTGACGGTGACAACTTGGATTCTCACGGCAGTGGAGGGAGAGAGCACGCCCACGGCCACCACCATAATCACGGGCCCCACCAGGAGCACAGCAAGCAGCCTTCGTCATCGCCGGCTCACCAAGGCCACAGCGGCAGCAGTCAGCAGCACAAGGCGGGCAGAGAGCTCAAGAAGAGGGACGTGGACAGTAACAACAGCCACAATGACTGCACCAACGAGCCAAGCTGTGCGCTGTAGATGTCGGCTCATTACACCTGAGTGACAGATTACATGAGGATTGCATAACATGATGTGCGTCACAGCATAAAAAGCTATTCTTCCCACACAGTGCAGGCCTGTGCACGAATCCCCAATCCCTAGAAATGTACAGTATGGTTTATTAGAGCACGGAGCTGTGGGCTGTGCAGGGAACGTAGCTTTTTTTGCTGGGTCTGGGTCCGACTGCTCACTGTCTTTAAAGCCTGGCTTCACGACATTCAGCATAGGGGGTGCTGACGTGTAGATCCAGGCAGGGCCTACCTGTTCCTGGTCTCAGCACCAACACAAAAAAAAAAACTGCCCTCCTATTAACCCATGCTCTGTTCCACTCTTGTACTTTATACACAATCCCGCTTTCATGCTCAAACTTCTTCCACTGCCTTACTCTGTCATGTGATACTCCCTCAGAAAAAGCATAGGCTAAAATTATACCCTTTGAAACTGGGTATATCCACAGTTAAAGAAATCGTTCCTTTCATTCTGAGAGTGCACTGAGTGAAATTCGACCATTAGTAATTCTTTCCTTGAAAAGCAGAAGCTTCATTACATCTTTTTGTTCAGTAAAATAATGGTCATGAATGTGGTGCAAAGTTTATCAAGGATGAATAATACGTCCTCTTTTCAGTTCAGTTGGAGTAAATACAGTGGAAGTGTGGAGAGCATGGGATTTCTACAGCCATGATTGTGCAGAATTCTAACAAGCCACATTACAGGCTGTATTTCCCCCCCACAGCACTCAAAAGTGCTGTGGGGTGCAACAGTGTGAATTTTGTTTATCCACCCCTCGTGCTGCAGGTTCGATCGATTCATGGCTGTTCAGGCAGAGAAATCAATGGAATTGTTCCACGCGGACGTTACCTTTTTGGAGAGCCATGAAAAGATCAAATCCGTACGACCAAATTAAAATTCTAATTTTGAATCTGGACTAGAAAGGAATAGAAAAAAAACGGATCTTGGTGCAAGGTGGCTCTGGCCCAGTGCTCATCAATCATTAAAAAGCCTCAATCCTCTCCACTACAAGCCTCTAATCCACTCTGTATATATGACTGTATAATATGAAATAAAGTGAGTGCATGTTCAGCAATTTTCTTAAAAAACTTTTTCAACCAACCATACACAAAGACAGTGTGTTAGTTGAGGATATTTTGGTCATTTATTAGTCTGTTTCATTTCAAAGAAATCTGTTTGTTTTTTCTTACAGCAGTTTTCTGTTGCTTTTCTGCTCTCCAAAAGTGCTGTACAGACAGATGAATGACATATTCTCTTCATAGCTGCTCAGACAGGGGTTTCCCTAATGTATCTTAGTACTTAAAACAGTCTTTCTTAATAAACTACTGTACTGGATGTGCAGCGCTGCAAACATGAGTGTTACCATACTTTGTTGAGCCTGAACACGGGATTCATTTCAATGCAATTTGGGACTTGGTCTGAAAAGATTTGACAGGCCACTTTACTTCTGCCATTTTTTGTAACCTGATGATAATCTCTTTGCATAGATGCTTGTGTGAAGTGTTGGCTGGGACAAATCTGCAGGGATCAAATGGGACAAAGTGATAACATGAAGCCTTTTCATCCTGTGAGAGTGAAAAATAAGAGGAAGGAGCTGTTAGTGAAACCCTGAAATTGTCCGTCCCAAAGTATAGTCTGTGTCTTGAGTCCATATAGGGGGTGTCCATCGGAGGAGCAGCAGTGCTTGTAGACTGGGAGGTCATCGGTCAATGGGATTGTTTTTATCAACCTGTAACTTTGATTTGATGTTTTGTAAAGAAGAGAACACTGTAAAAAAAAAAAGAGGGACAATGTACATTTCTTCTAGAATGTTTGGTCTCACACTAAGTGTATGCCTTTATCAAATGAAATAAATTGTATATGAAACGGAATCTTTTCTCGTTCATTTAGAAAATGTGAAAATAAACATTCATTCAGTCTCCTGAAGAGTCACAGCTTATTTTTATCTGAGGGGTTATTATCGAAGAGGTGTTTGCTCAGGTCTAAGTCAGCTGTTGTTAAGCTTTTAGCTGCTGTGTGTGTCTGTCCATGTGCGTTAAGGAGAAACGGTATAAGACGGTGTGTGTGTTTAATAGGTGCTGCCAAACAATCTCCCCCCACTCCTCCCATTGCTGCTGATGACTAATGGTGCTATTGTCAGCCCTGGCAGCAGGATGAATAGCAACAGCACAGGACGAGATAAAGAGGCGCTGTGCAGCGCCCGCTGGAGTTAAGTTAGGCCGGCTTAATACAAAACGCGTGGCAATCTTGTTCACCCCCACATGAGGAGGCTCGAACATTCATTATGGAGCAATGAGGTGTGGAGGCACCGGGCTGTGAGGTGATGCGATAATGGAGGGGGGCTTCCTGTTTCCTTCACGTACACGTCTCGAACCCTGTAGGGCTGAGTGATCACATGTACAATGATAGATTGCCCAGTGTCCCACTGATTTCTCTGTAGTTACAATATCTTGTCCACCTTGTTATGGCACATGTGGTGTGGGGGGCCAGGGTCGCTCAGAGGTTCATGAAGGAAGCGCCTAACGGGGCAACAGTGCATCTCCACACACCATAGAGTCCTGTTTCATTTTGTGTTGGTTACACACACACACACACACACACACACACACACACACACACACACACACACACACACACACACACACACACACACACACACACACACACACACACACACACACACACACACACACACACACACACACACACACACACACACAGTACTCAGTGCAGTTCATTACAGAGTACAGAAACATCATTACTGAGTAATAATGCAAGAAAAAATAAGGGGAACAGGGAAAAGAGAGTTGTTAATACAACAGTTAGTTAGGCTTATAAATAGTACAGGGCAGAGATAACTCTCATAAAGCCAGTATAATTTTCTCCACTTAATGAAAGGCAATATATCATATAGTAATTTAACTTTAAAAAGAAAAAGAAAATTTTTATATAAGTGAAAGTGTCACATAGTTTGGATCCTGGGTCTTAAATCTGGGGCCACTTTGTCTTGAAAGATGTTTGAACCCCACCGTACATATAGTGAAAGGACATGTAAAGTAAGCCTGTAATTATTTAACATTTCAAAAGTACTTAAGATGTAATTAAGCTAGCGTAAATTCAATCAGGAAGACTATGTCCCATTCACACTTATCTCTCTCTCTCCCCTCATCTTCTAATCAGCTGCCTGTCGGGTGTTTACTTCAATCAGATTTGGCCAATCATGTCATGTCGTGGGCTGGATATCATTTTACATGTTGTGTAACTAGTGCTGACACAACACCTGAGATAAAGTCACTTTACTTTAAGGAATATTAACATCTATCTCTATAAAACCCTTAATAACACTTAACATAGCACCAACAGCCATACAAGACACTGTAGTCTGAAATTGGTCAAAGTTTCAAACAGGAACTATGTCATCAAGGATTATGTAAAAAGACCTGTCCAGATAGTTGATGCCAGCTTTTTAATTCTCACTCCAACAGACACATTTTGAGTTGTGTGCACTCTGAAGCGTGAGGCTGAATAATTCAACTCAGCGAGGGACCTGAGAATGAGACATTTCTTCAGCACATCTAGAAATAACATGAGAAGGAATAGAAAACACATTTGCATCCACAGTACATGTCAGTGCCTTGACATGAAGTAAAAAATCATAAGAACTGTCAGAGTGCTGCTCGTCTCCTAATACAGAGGAGCTGTCAGAAGTGTTCCTGCTTTCTACACCCGCTGCAGCAGAGATGCTTCATTGACATTTTCCCTTTCTATCGCACTGCTTATCAGAACCGTGTTCACCTCCGAGGTTATCACAGCTCTGATGGCTGTTCTTTCTGGCACGATTGTCAGATTTCCATTCAGTCAACTGATGTGTTGGAGTCAGTGGTTCAAAAAGGCGTCCATCTACGAGATGAGTCCATCACATCTATCACCAGCTCATTAGCTGATTCTCTGGTCCACTGTCGCAGCATCCGAGCCGTACTCCTCCCTCAGAAGCTTCAGCACATTGTCCGAGTACTCGTCTCTGGGCCGGCCCATCCCGCTCAGTTTTATGGGCAGCAGGTCGGGGTGGGGCGGGGTGTAGGAGGACGGGCAGTGCAGCTCGTTCAGAGTAAACCAGAAGGTGTCCGGGTCCACCTGGATTAGGTGTCGGAAAACGCTGTGAGGAGGAGCGAAAGAGAAACGGGTGGAGGATTAGCTCGGTGCTGTGTTTCTGCTAAAGCGCATAATATATTTGGTGAGGAAAATAAAAAACATGTTCATGTTATCCAAAGAGACCTGACTTTACTGTGCTGTCCTACAGTTTGACTATAAGCTCATTAACTCAACACTGTCCTCCTACTGAAGGCACAGTATTAAGCCTTCAGGTAGTTTTTATCATCACCACCCAGGAGGTAAAACACAAGAGTTTTAGTCCTTTTTGTTTAGTTAGTAGGAAAACTGAAAGTACTTTGTGATGGTTAATAAGTTGTATTTAAGGTTTTACCTGACAAAAGCTCTGGACATCAAATTCTCTATCCCCATTCCAAAAGATAAACGTGAAAAATCCTACAGAAATCTAAAATCAAATTATTAATTATAATAATGATAATTAATAATAAGCCTCACTTTCACTGTGCAATCTAATGTCTGCTACTTGGTACAAAATCTCCAAAGCAGGGCGAGGACATTGCTTTGTTTTCCCTGGTAGCTTTCCCCAGTAGACCAGACTGAACAAAAGCGAACGGTATAGTCATGAGAGCCACTTGCATTTAGGATCTACGCTCATATTCAGAAGATGGCAGTAATGCACCGAAAAGCTATTTGCCAAGCAGCAAACAACATCAGTGGAAGAAGAAGGAGCTGCTTTCCCCCAGGTAGAGGAAAAACTGTGACGGTAGAACAAGTGGAGGGAATGAGGAAACTACTCTGTGACAAAGAAGGAAAAAAGGGAGAGCGATAGAAACTAGAATGAACCTCAGTCGTGCATTCATTAGATTGAGAGAACTGAATTTGCATTATTTCCACTAGATCTGTAAGTAATAAACCCTGCCTACCCATTAATCACTGACTAAAGAAGATTGACCATTTTAATCTTTTCTCTTCTGTAACATGTGTTATTTTTGTGTGTGTGCTCTAACGCTGTTAACGCTTTTAATTGTTTCAAATTGTTTGCCTTCAATGTTTTATTTTTAACCTGTAAAGCAGCTTGTAGCTGTGTTTTGAAAGGTGCTATATATAAAGTTTCAGTTATCATTAATACTAACAGGTTTGTAACTACTCCTTTATCACTGAAACTATAAAGTTGAAAAACTGTCTCTACTGAAAGAAGACGTCATGGCTTTAATACACAACTCGTTTCCTACAGTAATCCATAACATATGGCATTGTATGGAAAATCTTAATCTACTAGGTAACTAGCAACTTCAGCTATTAAACGAATGTAGTAGAAAGTAGAAAGTACAGCATTTCCTAGTGAAATGTAGTGGGGCAGATGTATAAAGTGCTATGAAATGAAAGTACTTTAGTAAACTGGGTGAGGGTTAACACCGGTGCTACAGTGAGCTGTTACCTTAGACAGGCCTCTTGCAGTCGGATGGGTTGTCTGCAGCTCAGGTAGGGCAGACAGGCGTCGCACACTGCATCCAGATCTGCTTCAGCTGAGAAAAACAAACAAGACGTTTACTTCATCCAATCAAAGAGGACCCACTGTACAATGCATAGTAGACTTCACACAATATAAATTTATATGTGAATAAAATCTGTATGTTTACAGACAGGAAGTATTTTTCCAGTCACACAAAAACCCGAATATCATAATAAACAATGGAAATCATTCTCAATAATACAATACCGACTTTATATAAAGTGAATGTGTTTGTTTCCTTATATATAAAATAATATGTCAACGTGCACTTCTTGAATCCAACTGATCAAACAAACTGAAGATATAATCACAGTTCCTAGCACGTGGCATAGCTGGGTGCGATGGTAGATTGGATCGGGAGGAGGTAGGGGGATAAAAGAGCAGAGAGAAAAAGATGAAAGAGGGGGGAAAAAATACATCATTTCTGGACTTTACCTTTTCTAACTCCTAATGAGCTGAGGGAAACTGCTGAGACGGCTGAGAAAAGTGTAGCAGGCTGTTTCCACATCTCTGGATTTCACACCTGAGAACCTGCCTCGCCTCTCTTTTCTCCCCATCTCCGAGTGGAACTTCCATAACCTTGCCAGCTCGCACTCCCTCTATCAACTCCAGTCCTTTTCATTGTCACCTCCTCTTCCTATCCCTCTCTCTCTCCTTTGCACGCTCTCTCCATCCTTCCCAGCAGACTTTTAGTGATTCCCTGAGCTGCAAACTGGGCTGCCTTTCAAGCCTCATTTCAAAACATGTCTCCTTCTCTCCCGCGCTGCTTCCTCTGTTTGCCAATTCAACCCACACTCGGCTTGAACCGGGCCTGCTCACTGTGTGTCAAGAATAAAAGCAGCAGTGCACATTTCAGAGTTAAACGGGATTATTTAGCCACTGCTTTTATCCCCTTTCTTCCTCCCCTCTCTGCTGCTGCACTCCCAGTGTGAAGTCTTTTGTGGAATCGGGGTGCTTGGAGGGCAGCGGTGAGAAATACTAAACAGGAGAGGACCAGGTGCTGTTAGGTTTTGTGCTAAAAGAACAACAGGGCGGAATTGGAGCTGAAGCTACAATTAGAGCTGAAACGTATTATTTGCTTCAGTCAGTTGGTGTTTCTGTCTTCCTCTCCCTGTGACTGAGGCTCGGTAATTGGCTTGCTGCAGGCGTCCCAGAGGTAAGCTGTAGCCAAATCGGTATTCACACGAGTAAGGCTGCAGCCACCGACTGTTTCTCTCCTGCTCTTTCACATTCTCTCCATTCTCCAACACCAAATCTGCATCAACAGCATCAAATGCCAGGACGAAAAATCAGGATCTTAAAAGCATAAACTGGACCATTTCCTTTAATGTTACAGGGAAAGGATTTGTTTCACTATATTATATATTCATATGAGGGTTGTAACTAAAATGTTGCAGCTGCAGTTATCCTTTTATAGTCTTCAGTGGTCATGCAGTGGGTGGAGGCTGCTTTTACACTGTTCGAAGCTACAGCGGGTGACTCCATCGTTAAAAATAAACCACGCCACAAATCCCTCAATGATTTTTGAGGGTTTCCCTTTTTTCCCCTGGGTTAAATCCTGATAGGGAAACCACAGATAGAGAGAAAGTAGTACTTCATATTAATTTACATTGCTAAGCACAATTAGTCTAAAAAACAAGTGACTAGCTGTTCAGACTAATAGATGTTGGACATCTCTTTCCTTTTAGTATCATACGGTGCCATAGATTGCATATAAAGATGGGCGACGGGTCTCTACTTCCTCCCACGATCCAGGAATTAATCCCGAATAAGAACTGCTGCACATTTTGCACTCAGTATATGACAAAGAACGGACGAATTGCACATGAGCACTACCTGATCCTCATCTCTGTACTGCACATTATTGAAAAACCTGCCATGTGTATATATAGCATTCTTTCTACTTTTTTCTAAATAATATTTCTATTTTTAGTCATACTTTTATTTGTACTATATTTTACCCTTGTGATGCTACTTTCTGGTGCTACTTTATCTTTTGTAAGTTTCCTCTAAGGAGGATAAATAAAGATACATATTATCTTATCTTGCACATTTGGAGCCAGAGTCAGTCCTATACTGCAGCCAGCCACTAGGTGGCAATTTAGACCCTTTGGCTTCACTTTTGGGGAACTGTCATTCTTCTTTATATAATCTATAGAATTAAACAATTAAACAAATGTGCAGTTTACCAAAAGGAAAAAAAAAAGACAAAAATCAACAATCTTCAACACAATCTGCACAAGCACGAAACTGAGCAACTAAAGACTGACCTCAACTTTAACTGCCTCATTTGAGACCCAAACCATGTTCTTGCTTTGGACTTTTGCACAAATACACAACAACTAATCAGGGAACAGCAACATTATACAATGGACCTACACAAAACAGACACATCAGCCAACCAGGACAAACCCCCCATCAGGTTATATCAGGTTATATTCTTTGAGCTAAAGCATGAAAGTCTGTACTAAATGTCATGGCAATCCATTCAATACTGGGTGAGCCATTTCTGCAACACCTTTTGGAAGTCAACCTCATGTTGGTGCCAGAGGAAAAGTCAGGGGATCACCAAAGTCACTTGACTTGATCCAGTGGGCAACGTGGAAATATTAGCAACATTTCATGGAAATTCTCGAAAAGGTTGTCGGGATATTTTAAACTGGACCTAAGTGTTAAATCGAAAAAAGCGATAGGCCAACATTACCATGACTCGAGCCATGCCACTAGCAGCAACTGCAGCCAATTACCTTAAGACTACAGCATCACATGACACAAAGAAAACATCCACCCCCACAAATAAATGTCCAGCACACACTGCAGTTATATTTGTATGCAACCAAACAATTTAAAGAAGACGTACTATACGTTTCAAACATCTTTAACAAGATCATGAAGCGGGCAGTGTACAACCTGTACAACCTCTGTGATTGAAGTGATACCATCCTCCCTGGCCTCAGCAATCACTTGATGAAGACATCATTCTTATAAATGATAGAAATTATGTCCAAAAGCACTGTAATAAATAAGAACCCAACTTAGTAGCAGAAAACTTTACACTGTCTTTAGTCTTAATGAGCACATATAGTTAAAATGTCTGCTGTTCAATTTGGTATTATCGCCTAATTGCTCTTATCTCAACTCATAAAACTGCCCAATATAAAAAGTCTCCTTGTTGCTTTCCATCTTTTAGAGACAGATCCTGTGGAACGGTGCTAATTCATTTGAGTATTATGCTGCATGAAATGCATTATTTATAATAGGATAATAAAACAGATGGGTTTTTTCAGTGTTGAAGATATGAATGCTGGGACTAACCTTAAAAAACCTTGACTGGTGCACAAAATGTATTTTCACTAATTTAGTGAATGTGATCTGCACTTGTTTTGAATAAAGCAAGTCTGGAGAAAGAAAGCAGGAAAGAAAACTGAAGTAATGTAAACAGACCAACGCAGAAGGTTAAAAGTAATGTTGTCTATGTGATGTTAGTGATATTTTTGCCTTTACAACAAATGTTTTCGTATGGGGTAATTCTTAAAAGACCTTTTCAACCGAGTCAGCCACAAATTAAGTCAAAGTACAAACATGTCTGAGAGTGCAGACATCACTACAGAGGAAGGGCATGCTATCAGTCGTGTTGTTGCACCAAAGTCTTTAAGAGAAGATAATATTCTTTTATTTTATTTATTTATTTTCAATTTCCAAAGAGTAAATTTACTTAAATTTGAATTAATTATTTAATTGACTTCTCTAGGTTATGAGGATGCAAAGAACCCTTTACATGTCCTCTAGCAATAAGCTAAATGTCCAGGTATATGTGGTCTATTCTATTTTAGGATAAAGTTCAATTTCTTCACAACACACGTTGCCCATGAGTTTGTGAAATTGTGGTGCAGCATGAACGGACTGTTGGCCCTCAGTAAAGGTGTGTGCTCTACTGGGCTGCCATTCTAGGTCGGATTCTATTATCACCACTTACAAAAACCTTAAAGAAGCTGTTGCCAGCAAAACAGAGAGAAAACAAAAAGATATGACAAATTATCAAAGTTTTTGTGATGTGACTATGGGCCAGTTTACATGTCCAGCAAATGATAAGAGAAGAGTTTCTGGCCACCTGGTGAATGTAAACCCAATATTCACTCTCCTCTCTGCTCTGCTTTGGTCTCTGCCAAGGGAAGCAGATGGCTCTTTAGCTGCTAAATGCTGATGCTGTTGCCAGGCATGAAGTGTACCAGTGGTCTTATTAAAGCTTTTTCTGTGGGAAAACAAGTTTGTTGTTGAAGTATAAATGTGGGCAGGAAAACCAAAACAATGGGCTAAATGAGGCTAACACACTGTAGATTGGAGCTGCACAGGTAAGTTTGTGTTAAATAAATAAATGTGAGTTTGTCACTGTGAGTGACAAGTTTCTCATTACACATGTAAATATATAAATATTGATTAGTGCAGTAATAATAACAACACATTGGCTTTTTTTGGTTAAATACTTTGGATTTAGGGTGCATAAATAAAAACACAGGCCTGGCATGTTGCTATGGTTACACAATTCAGAGTCAGAACAGTGATTGGATGTCTTAAATCTTTCAGGTTTTGAGCTGGAGTTGGTACAGTTGGGCAGTTAATGAGGGGAGTATTTATTCCAGACTTTGCCTCTAAATCCTGGAGCACCACCTCTCCATCAGCTGCTACGTTATCTCCCCATTACACCCACCCTGTTCACACCCACTGTGAACCCAAACCAGAGACCATCAACGACACTGAAACTTACATATAGTTGAAACCTTAAAGACAATCCAACAATTCCAATTAAACCATTTTTTTACAAAGCTATGTGGTATATATCTATGACGGAGTATTGCTTTACTGAAATTTTTTTTTCAAGAATACTGTTGATCCAAAATCTTGAACATTCTCAATGTTTCTAGAGAAACTAAGAAATCCCTCTGAATATCACGCAGATGTAACCACTGATGACCTCACATTCGACCACTTAACAAAACATTTCCTCAGAGTCCATGTGGTTCTTTGTTCAAAACAGACAGTTTCTTACACAATCTTTTCAAAGTTCTAACACTTGTGATAATGTGAAGCTGATGTGACAAAACATTAAAGTAATACGCTATTGTGAAAACCTATATTAAAGTAAAATTTAACAAGATGCTCAAAATTTCTTATTTTAATGCAGGAAATATGATGACGTTCCCGCTGTAAAATGACACATAACATCTTATTTCTTGTAAAATTACAACTGAATTCTCAAAATTTCAGATTATTTTTCCTCTCTAAGTGGCCTTTATACTCAGTCGTAATACATAAGGGAGGTTTTATTAAGTGTTTTCTACAAGAAAGCTGTTTAGGTTTTGGGACAAATTTTCACAATTTCTTTGGTCTATCTATGTCCATTGACAAAAGCTGTCAAACAGAGGGGAGCAGCATTTTTTGAGCATCTCTGCATTGTGGATAAACATGGGATCTCTGACTTGTAACTGGCAATAGCACATACAGACAACTGTGTTAAGCTGAGCTTGACCCTGCTTCCACTGTTGTGAGATCAGTTATGATGTTGCACATACAGATGTGTAGAGATGTTAAGAAGTAGCAGTTGCAGGTAATTGAACGAATAACACAGTGATTTATCAGCTCTACTCACTAATCACCCTGGTCAACATGTGTGACGACAAGAGGTTAGGGTGTATTGTGGAGCAAACACTCCTTTTGCACAATTGATATTTTAACTGTAAATTGAAAGGAATACCGCTAATGCTTGTTTCTCCAGAAGGGAGTTCAGAAATGTGAAGACGTCCAGGCACAATGCAGCAAGATGCAGGAGAGAGTTTCAGCACAGAAGAGACAAGCAACACAGAATCATGAGACCTGAGTTTAACAGAGATGTGCTGCTATTGTCATTAAAAAGTATGTCTGGTCAGTTTGCACTGTAAATTTAAAAACGTCTGATTTTACCCTTTTCCTCTCATTCATTCTTAATTTGGAATTTCCTGTCGCCTCTGCACTGCAGTCCTCATCACTGCTAATTCTACTGTTGCCCTGGGGAGCGCTGCAGACAGCTCTGGTGTCTCTGAGACACATGGTGTCAGCAGCCGCTAACTTTTCATCTGTCAGTGATGAGCTACACCAGGAGGGTGTAACATGTGTGAGGTTCACACACCATCACCAAATTAACCAGGCTGTAGATATCACCACTCCAAATCAAATCCAACGTTTTTATGGTGGTGAATAGACATTTTTATACCTGTTCCATTCCATATATATCTAATTATTTCATTTAAAAAATATAATTTCGGCCAATTTTATTCCACAGATAAGTTATAACTCCTGTGAATCAGAAATATTTTCCCTTCTACATTTCAACTCCCCATCTCTTACGTTCACATTGTCCTTGGCAACTAGAAGTGATTGTTATTACCACTTAATGAAAAGAGGGTTTTAACTATAATTTTCATCACTGATTGCGACCGCCACTTTCCAATGGAGGGGACGAGCTTTTGCATTTTCACGACATCGAAAAATATCCACTTATCCGTTTAGAAATAAAGAAATACGTTAAAATATAGTGTGGGAAAAGTGATCCCACACTGAAGTACTCCAGTTCCACTGAAAGTACCATGTTTCCCCTCGAGTATTTAGCAGTGTTGGAAAATTGGAGCAATCTGAGCCCAGTATGACTGTGACAGAGCTGTCGCTGCTTAATGAACATAATGACTGATGAAAAATTAGACAAGCAGCTCATAATTACATCACTGCGAACAAATCGGCACGGAGCCCCCAGGCCGTTGGAGATGAACATTTTCAGTTACAATAACAAAGCTACATCGAGCACTTAACTGCACAACTCTAAAAAGCCATCACATGTCGGAGCTAATCTTTTTCCTGTAGCATCTTGACTTACTGATTGCTGTGCAGATTAGCCAGCGTTGCTTGCTTAATTGTTCTTGAGGGAGAACAGTGGCTTGCAGCAGCTATTGTTTGTGCTATGATTTGATTCAATAGCAACCTGGTCTCTCTATTGTTTGCTGGATCCAAGCAATGTCACAGACTAAAACACACTGACAATGGCATGTACGCATCGTGCACTTTGTAATGAACAGTCTGTGTTGTGATGTTACCTATGCTTTTAACAAAAGATGCCAAATTAAAAACAATATTGATTTTAAAACGGAGGGAAAAATCTGAAAGGGTTGTGACTGCTTCATCCCCCCCCCCAAACACACACAAAGAAGAAACTTTATGTAACCTAGGAAGCTGCACTGAATTTTAACTTTCCACAATCAAATTTTCAAGATTCAACACTGGATCACTTCTTCAGGTCTATTTTATGAAACCAAGGGACTTGAGATACAAACTCATGCTATGGCTCCACTGCCTCGTTCTTACTGCCATCTAGTGGTGAAAAACGTCACTGTGTTCTCTGACCACAATCTGATGAACATGTTCATGTTTTAATCGTTAAAAAAAAGTTGTCTTAATCTTGTTTTGGAAATGAGGTTGCTTTATTGGCTGGATGCAGTAAGGTTTTAAACTTTATCCATTTCAATATTACATCAACGTAACTGTTTTAAAGGAATAACGTATAGATATACAGAAAAATAAATATATAAAACATAAAGAACCAATTAAAATATGGCGTAGATCCAGGAATTTTTTAATTTCTTTCTGTTACTTTGTGAAATGGGTATTTTGTCATTTCCCAGGGAATAATTTGTGGATTTTAATGAAGAAATCAGGCATACTTAGGGGACAAATATGTAAGAGTGTGTGTAATTTGGTAGAGATCCAGATAAAAATCTAGTGGATTTAAATGTGGTTTCATAGGGGGGAGGCATTTATTCGGGGCTAGAAACCTTTAACTACCACCAATGTAAAGATGTGGATAAATAAATAATGTGGATTGATGGATGATGATGTTGTGATCTCCTAGGAAAACTTGTGTATGTTGGTGTTTCTAGTCTCTTACCCAGGTCCAGCCTCTGGCACAGCGAGCCCAGCCCCTGCAGCACAGCCAGTTGCAGTTTGTAGGCCACCGTGTGTGTGTAGACGGGTCCGGCCTTAGCGCTGATGGGAGCCTGTCGTACCAGCGAGGAGCTCAGCTTTGGGAGAACCTCCTTAGAAACCCTCCTCCTCAGGAAGTCGCCACACATGTCACCCAGAGTACACAGCATCTGGCAGCGAGATTTGGCATGTGATATACATATGCAGCGAAAAAATGGTCCTTGTAGTGTGTTTTTTAGAATGTTTGACAAATGACAAGAGTGGATGAGTCCTAGTATTGATAAAACCTGGGCACAGCCAAAAGCCTGCTGATGAACACAACACAGATGTCCAGCAGCAGCACTGAGTGATGGCCATTTACAAGCCAATTATGTCTGATAAAGAAAACATATAAAAATAGTCAAACTAAACAATTGAGACCGACTGATATGGATTTTTTGGGTCCAATGCTGATGCCAATATTAGGGAGTTTCAAATTTTCGATACCGATATTTGGTTATCATTCCTATAGGGATGTCATCATCAAACTCTTATGAGAAAGAAATGTTATTTTGTTATTAATGTTATATTTTACAGCTTAAATATAAACTTTTTTATCAATTACTATAAATTAAAAAAAACACAAATACTTGAACATAAACTATGAAAATAAACATTTGTTTAAGAAAAATATAAACAAGACCGGCACATATCAGAAAACATCTGAGTGAAATCAGTCGGGCTCAGCTAAACATTGGTTTTGACAAGTAGATTAATTTGAAGTGACATGATAAATCAATAGACACTTGTGATCTGAAAGAATATCGTCATTCATCAGGGAACAAGGCAAAAAGCCAAGTTCAATGAAACAGCCTGTCAACAGGGAGCATCACGGCTAATTCTTAATAAAGTGAGAGACCACAATATTTGATTGGTTCAATATGGAGATGTTTCAGTAAAACATGCCTGCAACACTGATGTAATGATGTATTGTAATATGTCATTTTATATTTAGTGCATTTCAACTATTCAGCTGCTGCACATAATGACCTGATCCTGATAAAACAACATCACATCAAATTGTTATTTAATAACATGTAACACTCATTACTAATGAAATGAGAGAGCAGACTTGTGTTGCATACCCTGAAGGCTCTGAGGACCGCTAACGGGTCGTCAGCTGTCAGTCTCTGGAGGAGGGCGGGCCAGCAGCGGTGGGCCATAGGCAGCAGCTCATTTTCCTTCTCACTCAGGACACACACACAAAGCTCGAGCACGTCCAACACCTTAGAACAGACACACAGGGCAATATAAATAGAAATTATTTGTATTAAATATATATATAGTATATTGTACATGCCGTATGTGCACAGGCAGCTGCACATTTTGTCTACAGCTTCATTGCCTCAGATAAAATGAACAGTTGAACATGAGATAGACACCAAAGTTCACTGGTTACATTAAATTCCTCTGCTCCCTTAAATAACCCCTGAATTACAACTGAATCCCTCCAGGGCTGAAGCATCTTGTTTTGGCGAAATCTAAAAAAGGGTTAAACAAAAAAATAAACAGAACCAAATCTATGCCCTGTTGAAGTAAGAGTTTAAGTGAGATTTTACAGGTAATAACTCATAATTGAGCTGCATTTCCTCATGTTGTCAGCAGGTCATGGATTTTTATCATGTAAAAGGATCTTATAGCTCAGAGTTAGCCTGGGGTAGCTAATGAGTTAGTTAGTCTTGTTTGACCAGTCTGTCTGCAGAGCCCTGACAGGCCTATTTCATGCAAAGTCTACAAAATCTGGGAGATTTGTCACTTTAACAACATAGTGTAGAGACTAAAGTAGTTTCTTTCTACAGTATGAAAAGGGTTTCCTGTACAATGGTGAGCAATCTGCTCTAGGGTTATTATCAACACTGTCAAAGGTCCCAGGTACCTTGAGTCGGAGCCTGAGGCTGGGATCGGACAGCAGATGAATGCAGCGTTCCATTACATCTTTAGTGATGCTGAGGTGGGAGGGAAGCTCTGCTTTCACGTTGGGACCATCGTTATCTTCAACGTCCTCACACTCCGTGGGAGGAGGAACATCTGGAGAGAAAGGGAATGTGCAGTCAGATGGATGGGTTGGTGAAAAGTCGAAATGCTTTACTGCTATTCATAATTTTACCAACAGATAATATAAATCTAGTAAAACCTGCACTGCAATGTCACAGACAGACATGACAAAGACTTCATATTACCGAGGTCGTCAGTATCGTCCTCCTCTATTCCAATGCCCTCTGCCAGATCTTTCTGTTTGCGGTAATCCAGCAGGAACTGTCGGATGTCGAGGTCTTCCTGGTCAGTGGACGTCTGTTGGGGTCTGGCAGACTCATTGGTCGTATTACAACTGGAGGGAAACCACCTCGCTGACACAGGACAATAAGACAATCAGTCAGTGATTAGAATAACGCAGGAATAAGTATGATTTTATTTTGTGGAAACTTTATTTTTCTATTTCTGTTAAATATGCAGTTCTCTACTTGTGTTTGTGAAATGCCCAATAGCTGTGGTGATGCTGACACTCTGTATGAATATTCAAGCTTTAACATCTTGGTTATGTTTGCAAAATATTCACAATATACAAAAAATACTTATATTTCTGGGACGGTGAAAAAAACAACTTTAGATACTGAAGCTTTCCACTCATTATTTAACTTGAAATGTGATTTATCTTTAAAATAAACCATTGATATGTCTGGGATACAAACAAATTATTACAAAATCCACTGTGCTCATACTGAATGTAAATAAATGGTAAACAGCAAAATGACAGCAAGTCTTTTATTTATTATGTGGTAGAGAATGGGACTGTGTGATACAGTATAGCACTGCGCGGGTAAGGTGGAGTCACTGATCCACGACTATATAAGACAAATGTGTTGACAACACTTTTCAAAACTCACCCAGTGCCTTCATTAGCGCGTGCAGCACCGAGCAGAAAAGTGCACCCGTGTGGTCGTAGCTGAGATCCAGAGCCATCAGCACATCCTGAACGATGTCCCCGACCAGAGGCAGCAGGCTGCAGTCAGAGTGAGTCAACATCACTGTCAACACCCGTGGAGCCTGGCAACAAGATGGGGATATGATGAAACACATGCTCAGAGCACAGCAAACCCACGCAGACCCATGAACACACTGTTCAGCTGAAAGAAGAGCCCCAGAGGTGTGGACTCGAGCCACATGACCTGGACTGTAATTTAAACTTAATTTGATCAAATCTGACTCAACATGAAGCTCAACTTTAACGCCACTGACTCACAACTGTACTATTAGACTTGGATTAACGTGATATCCCCCCTAAACCCAAAGAGAAAAAAGTGTGCATTTAATACATTTTGAATTTTCCTGATAACATAAAGCTTAACCAGCTAGGAAGGATGTGTTTGGCAGTGGACACAGATCACATATATTCACTGTAATAATATGTGGAAAGAGGCCTAATGATATTGTGCCTTCAGATTTTAAATATTTTTTATTTTGTCTCTGTGTTGTTTTCCATGTCCCTGTACAGTACCTTGAATCTACCTCTGTGTGAAAGGTGCTTTATAAATAAAATTGCCTTGCCTAATGATGACCAGTTAAAACACTAAGTTTAGGTCTTGACATGTTATCTGACTCTGGGCTAACTTGTGACTTGGAACACAATGGCTTCTGAGAATGATTTGAATGTTTGTCTGATTTAAGCATAAACTGCTTTTCCTGGTTCACTGTGATTGCTTGAGCCTATTATGCAACTATATTAATTAGATGCGCTGCAGTGAATAGTTGATAATCAACACAACACAAATTGCTTGAGCTGCAGGAACTTCTTTCACTAATTTCTAACATTCTTCTTCAGACTAATTGATAAATCAGTTAAACAACAAAGGCTCAAATAATCAAATTACTCTTCCAGGACACACCACTTGCTTTAAGAACAAATGTTGCCTCTGTTTTCTTAGTTCTTATTGCTTTTCTCCTGCTGCTGTGCATTACTGTGGGAGCTTCACCTGTGGATGCTGGTGGAGCCTCTGCAGGTTGAGGGAGATGTCATTGAGCAGGTAGTCTGAGTTTTCATTGATGAGCTCCTTCAGGGAGGGGTAGTCACAGGCTCTGCTGATAACCCACATGGAGCCCAGCGCTGCCTGGCTGACCAGCAGAGTCTCCTCCCCAGCTTTCTCCAGCACAGAGTACAGGGATGTCATCAACAGGGGACGAAAGTCACGCCCCAGAGCCTGAGAAAAGCAGGCGATGCCCTCGAGCTGGATGCAGAGCTGCCAGATGTTGCTGTTGAGCTGGTGGATTGTGGAGGTGGACGATGAGGGAGATGTGGAGCCAAACGAGGAAGGGATCACTTGGAGAGAGTTTGCATTAATGTTGCTAACGTCACTGTTGGATATGGATAGAATTCTGGGTGGGCTGAGCAGCTACAGGAAGAGAGGGATCACATTACAATGTCATGTATAATACAGTTTTCCTTCTATTTGTAAGATGAGGGCAAGGAAAATGATTCTACCTAGAAACTAAAAGATGCAATGTGGAGTTTCAACCACTAGTAGTGCTAGTGCTAAGTAAGTTAGTTGGGTAAAGGGGTTCTGCTGTTCATCAGTTAATGGCAATAAAGAAAACTCCAGTTTCATGTTTACCAAACATCCAAAGGGTAATTTAACTGGAAGAAAAATAAATCTGCCTCACCCCAATAGTCTAATGTTGAAGCTTGTGTGTCCAGAGACACATTTCAGCTGGCATAGAAAAACTGAATATGTATCTACAGGCTAACAAGGAATTATTTATCTGTCTGTCGGGTGAGTAATCCAGCCTACAGAAGTGTGAGCAGTTAGTTGAAACGCTGGAGCATCTCCCTCCCTCCGCTCGGTTTGTTGACGCATAGGAGAATGCAGTGATCAGTCAAGGCCACAACAAAAGTGTGGTTGCTTTTCTCAGTAACGCCTGCAGCACTTAGTTTGGACTGAGGTAAACTGACAATGATCAAATTTGAATGCAGAGAGAATTAGAGCCTAATATCACACTTGAATAGAAAATGTTCACAGAATACAAAATGTCATATTCACATATTCAGAGTACCACTCCATGAAGAGTAGATTCATCTGTTTCATGTATTGATCATTCACATCCCATAGGGAAATTTGGTGCCACATCAAATAAAAAAATGTAATGACATTAAAGGAGTAGTTACATTTTTGTGAAATATCACTCTCATGTCTCCACAAAAATGTAATTGTTATGAACTGGTTAAAATAAACCAAAGCCCATTGTAAACTGTAACAGAGCAAATGCAAACAGGACAAATCTTTAAAACTGAATCCCACCTGTTGGTCCTGTCGGTCTCTATCTGTCTCCTCGCTGACAGTGATCAAGTGCCAGTTGTTCAGACTGGTGTATTCTTCCATGACCGACATCACTGCTGCTTTCAGGTCATCCTTGTTGGCAGAGCGTCTGTGACCCTCACCCTCCAGACCCTGACTCTCTGTCAACACACCGATGCCTGCAGCGCCCCTGACAATCTCATTCAGGACCATGGCGGCCTGCTTTCTGTATGCCAACGACTGGCGGTACAGATCTAGAAAGTGATCAGTCAGCAGGTAAATGTTGCCATAGTAACCTAAAGATAGAATGAGAGGAAAGTTGGTTGTTGTATGTCTGGCAGGACAGCTTTAAAAATTGCAAATATGTACGCACAAAAAGGAGCTAGATTTAATCCATAAGCATTCATATATCATATCATCTTTCAAATCTTAACATGTTTAATCTAATTTATATTCCTTTTATATTTTTACATTTGGCTCGGATATAAAATACTGTTATGTATGCATGAGGATTAGAAGAAGAGATGGTTTTCATACCCCCTACCCCCAATGTTCATATTGAGCAGTACTTGTACCTAATGTCCGACAGATCTCCATGAGCACAGAGAGGATCATCTCATCAGTGAAGTAGAGGAAATGCTTCCTCTGTGTTTGAGCAGTGCAGCAATCAGAGGAGGTGGAAGTTGTTTCTATGGTGGAGCTGTGACTTCTTTCCTCTACGATGCAAACATCCATCACATCCAGCTCCAGCACCTGTTAAGGCAGACAGGGGTGTTGTGTTTTCAACAATGTGTGATGGAAGATGAATTGTTATTTCTCTCGACTGCTGCGATGATGACCAGACCAGAGAGCAAAGTCAGACACCAAAAGAGTCTCATACGAAATTGATAAATATCAAAATGCTTAAATATGCTGTAAAAATTGAATTCCATTATCTTTTTATAATTAGTAATTGAACTTAAATGGCCATACTAGTAATACAGCAGTATACTGGTATGCTATTAGTAATGGCTGGGGGAAAAATTCACATCAGAGTGTGCACCCCCGGACACACAGTCCCTATAATATCATACTAATAATAGAGAGAAAATACATTGATCCCCCTGTAGCAGCACTCTGGGCATTCATTACTACTATATGATGAATTAAAACTATAATGTAGAGAAAGTAACAAGGTATAAATACAGTATAATACTAATGTCAAAATACTAATAGCATCAGAATATTTTTAAACTATCGTAGAAAGTTAAATACAATAATTAAAGTACTGGAAGTAAAGGTCACTGTGAAGAAGTAAATCCTGTTTTAGTGATTAATCTGCTATGCTGGAACATTATAGGCTCTGGTCTTACAGCAATAACACCAATCAATATTGGCTATGATGTGATCACATGATGTTTAAAATATACTGCATCTCCCATTGTGGTTTTCATTTTTTTGCTATAATCAATGATATATTTCACAGTTTTGGCTTGATCTTTTCATGTATACAAAAGTTAAGCATACAGAAAGTCCAGGGATGTACATTTTTCCAACAACAGATATGATTGGATTTTTCTTTACACACAGAAGGAGGATCATGACAATAAAATAAAGGATCTTTAAAAATATTACATGTAAAACCTCTACATCTGTAGCTATTATTGGATAAAGAACAGACTTCATTAGATTTTTTTATCAAGTGTATTCTGATACACAGCTGCAGACATTACCTGCATCAAGGCTTTGGAAATCCTCTCCAGATGTACAGCCGAGTTCAGCACCACAGAGACGAGTGGTCCCAGGACTTTTAAGTAACCCAGAAACACGTTGAGGACAAACAGTTTATTCTGGTCGTCAGAGGTCCTCATCAGTCTGGGCAGGGAGGTGGCCAGGGAGTGGAGATTCTCTGAAAGCACGTCAGTGAAGGTCGGAATGCTGCTGCGTTCACTGGTAACATCCCCACTGCTGCTGCTGCTCTGATTCCTCTGTGATACCTCTCTCAGAGCAACCTCACACCTAGAGGAGAAGAGGAGATTAAATAACATCTTGATATAAATTACTTTAGGTTTTCTTCTATATCCTCACATCATCATCCTCACTCATCAAAAATGTCAATCAAAACAAACCTCTCTCTGACTCTGGGCTCCTCGTCATTGACTGCTCCCACCAGTGCTTCCAGCAGCGGCCCCACGCACTCTCCAAGTGACCGACTACACCTGGCCAGCAGGTGGTCAGCCAGCTCCACCATCTCCAGGCGAACCCTCCAGTGCCGGTGGGCTGAGGTCCAGGTGATGATCTTCTTCAGCAGCACAGAAAGCTTCCCTGCCGTGCTCTTTAACCAGTCTTGCTTTCGCTGGACCACCAGCTGTGCGATTTTACCCAGGTTTGGTGAGGGAGTCTTGCAGGGCTCACTGGCCTGGAGCTGGACGTCTTCCATCACAAGCTCCACAGCACTGGACAAAACCTGAATGAGAAAAAAAGAGTGAAAAGTGAGGAGGAGCACATTTGATCATGTTTTACTTTATAGTTGTGAGGTTAGTTTGCCATCACCTTACCACACAACCTACCATGTTCAGAGTGTTATAAGGGAACTTTCAACTTTCCAAATAGTAATGGCACAACTATGATAACTCATTATATATTTAAGTCATTTTTATAGAGATTTTGAAGCAAAAAGACATGTTGTTTAGCTTGTCAAATACGAGAATTTGTAGCTTTTATTTCTTTTATTATGATTGTAAACTCCATCAATCCATTAGATATACCTCTGATCCTTCGAGGGTCGCTGAAGGGCTGGAGCCAATCACAGCTGACATTGGGTGAGGGGTGGAGAACACCCTGGACAGGTCTCTAGAC
Organism: Hippoglossus stenolepis; assembly: GCF_022539355.2. Classification (NCBI taxonomy): domain Eukaryota; kingdom Metazoa; phylum Chordata; class Actinopteri; order Pleuronectiformes; family Pleuronectidae; genus Hippoglossus; species Hippoglossus stenolepis. The sequence continues at coordinate 21,415,247 of NC_061488.1, read as the reverse complement.
CATCACAAAGTCATTGTAAATTTATCGTACATATCTATAAAAATATCGTACCTTGATGGCCTTGACCGTGACTGCGTGGCCTTGTCTCAGATCTCCGGTAATGATCCTAGCTACAGCCGTAGTGATCCCAGGTAAGAATGAAGCCATGGTGCTGCCGATGGCACGTCGCTCTTCTAAGGAAGGGACTACATGCACCTGACTACAGTCACACTGCAGAATCAAAGCTTGGAGGCACTTCAGCGCTGCTGCCTGTACATCCCGGGATTTCTCCTTCTCACCTAAAGCCAGTAGCAGTGATATGGCTGCTCCCAGTCCAGGCAACATGATTGGTTCAAAGAGTTTGAAAACTATATCACCATAAGCAGCATGAAGCAAGGCATCCAAGCACCTCAGCACGGCCAATTTCAGCTCCTCTGACGTGTCAGCAGGTTTCCCAGGATCGGTTGGAGAGCAGAGGCAGAGGCAGAGCTCTGAGAGGAGGTCGTGGAGGGTCTTCCAGCTCTGGACGCAAGTGTTCTCCAGGATGTGGCTCATGGCTTCAGCCACAGCCTGCACCAGTTTTTCCTTCTTGGGCCCGGGTACTTTGAGGACAAAGCGAAGAGGGAAGAGGACATACTCTTGGAGCTGCTGCAACGTGGCATCGTTGACTTCTTTTAACTGACCGCTCACTGCCTCCACATTGGTCACGGACGGCTCTCGGGTCAGCAGCACACAGGCCGGGCGCAGGTAGGCAAAGGCGATCTTTGGATCACTGATCTGAGCCATGGTTGGAGGCATCAGAGCGGGGGGGGGGCACTTTAGTGAGGGAGCGTGGACAGAGAAATACAAATCAATCAAGGTCTATTCAATCACTGTAACCACAAATTAATGTTTCCCTGGAGATAAAATACTTAACATTTTGTCTTTGGGATAAAAACTGTGATGGTCGCCTTTTTAAATTTGCATACTTTGCACACACCCTTGGCAAGAAAACAAAAAACTTACTTGTGTGCCCAAATTGGCCAGTCAGGGGGACAAGGAGGTTCAGAAATTAGAAGCCAATGACAGGTTGAGAAGATGAAGCCATTTTCCCAAAATATTGCTATTCCCCTCCTAAAGACTGACAAGGGCGATGGATGGAGCCCATAATAATATTTGATAAACTCTGCACTGACATCTGGATTAAGATTAAATTGTACCATTCAGTATTAAATGAGCTATTTGCAATGTTGCTTTGAAGCCTTGTTATAATCGATGTATTGTCCACAATAACAAAAATGTAACAGTTAAGAGACATGATAAGAGCAAGTCTGTGGAGTAGCAGTACAACACCTGCACTGCGCTACTAGCGTACACAAGCAGGAACCTACCTTCACATTACTGCTATACTGCGACTCACTGCGTAGAACACTCCGCCCAATATATAGATTTTATATTATATAACAATAGTTTAGAAACCACCCAATGATAAACTTAACCAACTCCCAGTATAGGTAACGTCATGAGACTGCGTCGCACATCTTTGACGTAATGCCTGAAAAGCGACACGACTTCCTAGATTTGACGATTTATCTTCAAAATAAAAGCAAAATGAGTTGAAAGGTGGAGAAGAAAAACCCGCCTTAATGTATACAAAATAAGATTTTCATAGTGTAAACTTTAATCTCAGTGAAACACAAACGAGCTCGATTGAATATTTGTGATAAAGGTTGTTTATACTGTATTATTACACTATCCATTGCTTACATTCTGTTATAGTAGAATTGTGCTTTCTTTATTTAAATAAGCTCTCATATAAATGTGGATAGTCTTAAGAAAAACAATGCACTTGAAACAACTTTATAAACTAGTTTCACACTAACACGCTTTATTCTCATGTGATATTAAGTTTGTACTGAAATTAGTTAGAGGCCAAAACCACTCAAACTCTTACCAGTCTTCACGTGTTTGTTTTATTTTGAAGGAGAATACAATCAACAACAGAAGTCCACTTTTCAGTCACTTCCGCTAGCTTGATGCTAACCGGTATTTGTGCCTCTGAAGTTCCACTGTCTGTGTCTGTTTACTAAACGCATTAATAACGCATCGGCTGGATGTGATTGTCTGGTCGGTGCAGTGGATGTCAGGCAGCCGGCCTCAATAAGAAGGTAACGCCGCTGTTGTTATTGTCGCTTGTGAAAGTTAGCTTAAAGACGGCTAATATGTAGCTAACACTAGCTCTAATGTGGACCTTACCGATTCATATCTGGGCTTAAGTTGATATTTGCTCATCACGATACAGGAGCTTTAAATGAAAAACTCCTCCATGACACACAGTCAGTTGCTCTTATCACAGTAACATGAAATAAAAGACATTTCTCAGATTCAGGGAAAACATCTGTCAACAATTTACTTACTCGTCCTAAAATACGACAGTAAAAACACTTCGATAGAGGAGAATTCAGATGCTGCAATGAATCCAACTCTACTGTTCCTCATCTGTTGTGATCTGCGTCCCCCCCATCTTTTCCCTCAGATTTGATGCTGTCCCTTCCTGCCCTGCCTGGTGCCAAGTGTCAGTATGGATGAAGAAGCCCTGGAGGCAGCCATTGCTACCTATGGGGCCCAGCTGCAGCAGGTAGAGACGGCCCTGTCGGCTGGCCTGGACCCCTCCCAGCAGGCAGACCTGCTCAAACTGAGAGAGGACCTGTGTCAGCTGATAGAGCTCACCCAGGGGAGTCTGATCTCTGTGAAAAAGAGTCATCTCCTGGCCAGCCTCGAGGACAGCAACGGTCTGCTGGCCCACACCTCAGAGGCAGCCGCAGACACAAGCCGTGCCAACACCAGTTTCGACTCTGAGTTTGCTTCTTTTTACACTGAGCTGGGGGAGTATTCAGGTGGTGACAACAGAGAAAGGGACAAGGAGGGAGGTGGTGGGCTAGAAGATGGTGAGGAGGAGGAGCAGGAGGAAGAATATGAAGTAGAAGAAGATACATTCAGTGGTACCAGAGTACGAGCACCTCACCGGACATCATGGGGAACACTGGAGTATCACAATGCCATGGTGGTGGGGTCAGAACCGCCAGATGGAGATGAGGCACAAGTTAGAGTGCTCTACGTCTACCCCACCCAGAAGTCTCTGAAACCATGTCCCTACTTTCTAGAGGACAAATGTCGCTTCCCGGATAATTGCAGGTAAAGTGCCACTGTGTGTGTTTTCTTTGTTTGCTTTTACCTTCTTTTTTTTAACTGCAAAAGGGTGTTGTATTAAGTTGACATAATCATATGGTGTCAAGAAAAGGTAAGAAAATAAAGCAAACCCTTTGGAATTATCTTCATTTATGTATAAATGTGTCCTCAAATATGGTCAGATGTTTATCTAAGTAACAGTAATAAATAAACTATTTTATCTATTAAATTAATTCTCACTTAATGTGAAAGTTAAGTTGATTTTAAAGAATAAATGACTAAAGATATTTTCCTTTTCCTGAAGATTTTCTCACGGTGAAGTGGTGTATGTGTCGGAGCTCAGAGAGTTCTTGGAGTGTGACCTCAGTAACCTTGAAGAAGGCTCGTCCTGCTTGGTTCGACAAGAGGACAGCATCTGGTACCCAGCAAAAATCCAAGGTATTCCAACGGCATGGCCAGTTTGTGATGAGGTATTCCACACTGGTAGCTGTGGCAATAAAATCAACTTATGCTGTGTTGTTGATGTCAAAAAAAATTAATGGATACTGAAAATTATCAAGCAGGTGCATGATGATGGCAGACGAAATGTTTCCAGGTTCTATGTTTTGCTGACTCAAATTCTTTCTCTCAATGTAGAAATAGACAATGGTTTCTACACTGTGAAGTTTGACTCACTGCTGCTGAAAGATGCTGTGGTGGAGGCGGACTCTGTTATCCCACCTTTGAGAGAAGACGACCCGCTGTCTTCTGACTCTGACCTGGAAGACACTGGAGATGATGTGGCTTATGCAAAAGGTGAGTTTGAATATGTGTTGCCATTGCCAGATCAATATTTGAGCTAGTATTTGAATTTTTTACCTGGGTGTAGTTAAATAAAATTATGTTGGTGAATTGTAAAGTGTAAGCTTCCTGCAGTTAATGGCATTGTATACCTATTTACACCAATAACATTTTACATTCACATTTGATTGAGGTTTTTTGGCCATTTTGTCCTTATAAAGTAACTGTGTCTTCTATTTTCTCTTGTCGTGCAACAGTTCTGGACTCAGAAGCAGAATCTGTTGCGTTAAATACTGCTGAGTTTGGTGGCTGGGAGGCACATACCAGAGGCATGGGTTCCAAGCTTATGCTCAAAATGGGCTATGAATATGGGAAAGGTAAGTCCAAGTGTACAACATTAACTACATTGTATGTTATGAAATCACAATGTCTATAGTCATTCTGATTTGCATCATTTATATTCAGAGGGTTTGAAAAAACAAGAAAATCTGCTCAGCTAACTATGTGGAGTTTGGTCCTTTTTTCAAACATTCTGTGATATTTTGTCAATCAGTTTGTTTTTACTGGATGTGAATGCTGGTTCTATTTCCAAGCACCATTCATATCCATAAAAAAATTATACTTTTATACAAAAGTATAAAGGCCCAACAAGGCCCAACAGTCCCCTTAAATTCAATGAAGCGGCAGAACATTTCACACACTCAAAGATATCAGTTCCATTTGGACAATGAAAATGTCCAAACAATGACCTATCTCACAATTTTAAAGAAGGTCGAGAAAAAAATCCTGAATGTGCCCCCTGTCTGGTTCTGCCTCAAAATGTAATGGGTTCTTCCCTAACCTATACTGCATTCTTCCACCAAGTTTTGTGGAAATCCACTCAGTTGTTGTTATGTAATCTTGTTTACAAACACGCAAACATACAACCAACAAACACACAGGGGTGAAAACATAACCTCAAGGTGGAGGTAACAATGCTCTGTCTGTTTCTTGTATAAATATATACATTAGAATTAGGCATGGTTTCCTCTTCCTCACTCCGTCTCTTTTGTCCTCTCAGGCTTGGGAAAGATGCAGGAGGGTCGAGTGGAGCCAGTCATGGCTGTGGTCCTACCCAAAGGTAACTCTCTGGACCAGTGTGCCGCTCTCACCCAGAAACACACCCAGAACAAGGCTGCAAAAGACGGCACACCGACGGGCAGGCCCAAGAAACGCAGGAAGCCTCGTGCTGCCAGAGGAGGGCGCAACAACGTGTTTGACTTCCTCAACCACAAACTAGGCGGCCAGAGCGCCAATCATGCTGAGGGGGGTGCTGCTGCTCCTTCAGCAGCGACTGGGTTGGAGGCGTACAGGGGAGGGGAGAGCACCAAGAGGACTCTGAATGTGAAGCTGTTCCAGGCGGCGCAGAGGGTGTCCCAGACAGAGAGGGAGATCCAGAAAATAACCGAGTCACTGAGCAAGCAAATAGGCTGGTCAGTACTGAGTTGTGTTTGTTGAATATTTTCATATGTCTAATATGACCTCTGTGAAGGTTGGGAACCGATCTTAAATTCATTGAGGTGTCATTAATAATCAGTTAATTGCACTGGAACCTCCTTGTCGCTCCACAGATGTTCAGCAGCTGTTATCTCCTCCATGGAGAAAACAGGCATTAGCTACCATAACTAAATACACACATGTATGATATAAATGCTCTGCTTACACAAACTTTAATTTACTGTAGAAATCAGAGCACTAGTTGCTGTGTTGGTCCTGTCAATTCAAGTGGTAAAATCAATTTGAATTCACTAAAAATCAGGTCTGTGGGAGTTGTGTGAAAATGCAAATGAGGTGTGAAGAGTCAAAGTTGGACACTTGTTTTCTCTCGAAAAAATGCACCTGAGAGCAACTTCTCATTTCTCTCCGGTTCCTAATATATTTGTTGTTTCTGTGCATGTGTGTGTGTAAAGGGGCGCATCCAGAGTGAAGCAGCTAGAGGACAGGCTGTCTGCGGCCCGCCGGTTGCTGGCCCAGCAGAAAGCCCAGGAGGTGTCCATCCAGAGTGAGCACAAGAAGGCTGACACACACAAGAAGATGACAGAGTTCTAAGCTCAAAGACTCGGAGGACAAAGGGAAGCACTGCTTGTCTGAAACTGAACTGTAGTTCATCGTTTCTACTGTCAGTTTTTCGCTACACTGTATTTTAAGGCATTTTTTAGCATGAATTTTTTTTTTTTTTTTTACCACATCATGGATTAAAGCTGGCAGTGGAGCCCACTTTATGCAGAATGGATCATTCTGCTGAAGATCAGTTCTGTTTCTCATTTATTTTTCAAGGACTGGGCAGTTGTTCTGTTCCACGTTTAATTTGTACTGTTCACTATAATATTGAAAACGTTTTTTTATTTGTGATGAACATTCTGTCTCAGTGTTTATTCGGCACTAAAAACCGTGTGTTTGGAAAAGCCACTGTGCATGTTGCTCTCATTTCAACCATATACACCTTTATACATTTATACCTTTATACGACTCCATTGTTAAGAACAGTTTCTGTACCACAGAATCTACAATGTGTTCTTTGTTACTCTTTTCTTCGAGAGATTTCAATCACTCGGGCCAGAGGCTGCTCAGATGGTCAGCGCTGCATACCTCGGCTTGGATGTCGGCTGGTTTTAAAATTACAACCTCAGGAGTTGAAAGACCTTTAGAGAGTTTTGAAGTGAAGCCCCTCCATTCGCCCACACCTGCTCAAAGACAGCATCTTTGAAGCCATGGCCATAACCTCTCTATTGAATAATGAATTTGGGGAGACTTAGATTGGAAACACATTGTCCGTGGGCGGGTCGGGTACTGGCTGCATCTACCTTTCTGCCTTTCAGACACAAGTAAAGGTTGAAGTCGTGACTTTATGGAGCTGTAGATGAGGTCTTCATCCTTTTCATACCCTTTTTCAGGAGCTTTTATGAATCTGATGGTATACAACAGGGAAGAATTTTACACAAAGAAACAGAATTCAAGTATTCGTAACCTGCAATTAACATTTTTAACTTTCCAAAAGAAACAGGCCAGCAAAAAACAAAACAATGTAGAAGCTGAAACCACAAGAAACCACTTAAAAACTTGTGACCATCAGCATGTCACAGTGCCCCTAAGGGGAAGATGGTAGTAAATACCTCATCTTAAAGCAATAAGTGCAGCAAGGAGATACAGTGCACTTTGTAAGCCATCCATGGAGTCTGAGGATGGACTGGTAGACCAGAGGGCAGCCGCACACTCATGCAGGACTCGAAAACCCTCCACCTTGTACCCTGAGGGAAAACCCTGCTTGTGCTTCCATCTGTTTGAGTGGCAGCACTTTTAGATTGCTTCTGACTGGGGTGATCACACGGAATTTGCTGATCGTTGGGGGGAAAAAATGGCGAAATGCAGTATATGTGTTGATTTAATGGGATCCCTCGGGGCGCTGATGTTCACGCTTCACCACGTTTATAAGCCTCGGGTCTCTGAGGGTATCGCTGCCCAGCCGCCAGCAGATTTGTAAGTGTGTTCAGGTGCAGGTGTGTGCACGCTCCTGCAGACATCTGTCACGTATGTATTCAGACTGGCATTACGGGAGTTTTTGCTGCTCACGGGCACTTAATCAGACCCTGGATTATGTGATTAAGGTGGTGTGATAGGAGAATTAATTTGAAGGCCACTGTGACTTGTCTCGCTTAGAAATTCACACTGTTGCACTAGGATCAGCCAGGCTTCAGGGACTGGCCTCTGAATGTGGCGAGTAGGGTAAGATTTCTTCTGGTGTTTACCTGGTTCTCTGTGGTACGAGTGTATATCTTGACTGATATACACTCTGCAATTACTAACTGTTGAAGGAATTGTGATGTATTTGTACTACAGGTCATTTTTCACGTTATATAAAGGTGCCATCAGAAAGTTAAAGCCGTCTTTACATGTTTTTATGTTTCATGCTCTGCTGTAAACAAAAACGTGGAACAGTTTGAACAAAACCAACCCAAGTCAAGAATCAGTGAATAGCTTTCTCAGTTTGCTCAGTTGTCATGCAGCTGCATCTGTTTACTTGCAAATCTCAGTTGCTGTTACAGGATCACTCCATTTTCTATAATTTTCTTCTGGAGGCAACAGGACATTAATGGTAGCCATTTAATTAGTTAAAACCGGAAATGCTAGAGGAACCATCAGGGCAACACTTTATCTGAGGACCATGAATATCAGTATGAAATATGTGCCAAAGGCCGGCACGTTGGTGCAGTGGTCAGCGCTGTCCCCTCACAGTAAGTGGGCAGGCGGGCGATCTGGCTGGATATGTGGCAACCAAGTGGTGCTGGTCTGTGCAAAATCATCTAGTAGTTGAGATATTCAAGAGTTATACTGGTCAACTGATATTTCTGCCGGTAGAGCAATGCTGCTATCGAGAACAATATAAATATTTTGATTAATTTGTGTTAAATATCAGTAGTTCTTTCAGTTGTTTAGTTTAGATCAAGGTGATGGGTTTGGTCCAACCCAGGGTGCCAGAAGTAGGGAAGGGGCCATTGGCCTCCTCAATGTACAGTCTGGCCCACATTTGTTTTACTAAAAAATTTAAATTCACTCATTATCTACTCACCCCTATGCCGATGGAGGGGTGGGTGAAGTGTTTGAGTCCACAAAACACTTTTGGAGTTCAAGGGGTAATCTTTTGGGGAAGCAGAATCCACTACAACTGAAGTCAATGGTGACTCCTTCAGACATAATAATACAGAAAAAAAACATAACATGCCTCCATGCTGCTCGTGTGGTGTCATCCAAATGTCCGCAAGCCCAGACATTCATATTCGACTCAAAACGAGGTCATTTATACCGTGTTTAAAGCCTAAAAAGGAAGTGGCTAAGCTAGTGGCCATAGCCACGATGGTGTGTCCAAGGGTCGGTGAATGCACCTCGTAGACAGATATCAGAGGACATTGAGACTAAAAACACGATGTAAATGATCCTGTTTCAAGTCAAATATGAACGTCGGGGCTTGCGAACACTTGGATGACACAACACGAGCAGTATGGAGGCATGCCATGCCTTTAAGTCATGGATCACTATCTCAGTTTTAGTCATCCCCATCGACTCTATGACATGAGGTAAAGTTAATGACCACCTTGCGAGCACACTTACCACATCCCCTGCCAATAATGTTGGAATTTCCACTGAGTATTCGTGGTTTAGAACATCAAAGTGTCGCAAGATAGTCACAGACTTAGGACATGACTTTTAGGTTTAGGTTATTTCATATGTTAAGATTTCCGCTCTCTCTTCAGTCATTTTAACGTTTACAGTCCTTTTGTTATTGAAAAGGTGGTTTATTAACATTTAAATTTGCAAGTCATCTTTTGACTGGACTTCCATAATAAGAGCAGGATGTTCTCTGCCCAGTTGGCTTTGAATCTTGGATGCAGATTCTGTTCTGTTATAAAAATGTTGGCCTGATACGCAGGGTTACAAATTGCACATTTTGCTTTAAATGAAAGTGACTTTGCTAGAAATCTCTCCAGTGTGCCTTGCAGTTTTGTGATTGGAACTAGACGGATGTGTGTGTGGGTGAGCATGGGACTGTAGTGATAATGTAATTTAAAGAGTGGAGGGTGATGTTTTCAGATTAACACCAAGTGCTGGTTTAAATACTGAACAAAGAACTGGGAACATGCGTGCGTGCATTCCCATTTTTGTTTCCTATTTAGGACTTTTTCCAGTATAAACATAAACCTCGTCAGGACCAGTTGACATCAATGGGACCAAAGCCCGGTCCCGATGAGGCAAAACATGATTTCTGAGGTCCTGGTTAAGTACAGGGATCAGATGTGAATTGTGATTAGGTTAAGGTGCATGAATTGGTCATGATTACGGTTCGGCATAACATTTGCTCTGTCCACCATGAATGGAAGTCAATACACTGTCCTTACAATGATAGCTGGGGGCAGGGAAACACAGCAGTTGGACGAGTGAGAACAGGAAGGAAAGACTAAGGACATGGACAGTTAGGGAAAGTCAGTTGTGGGGGTATCAGTGTACAGGGGACATGGGTGGAGGGCGACGGAGGAGTTGATCATGACAAAACGCTGGATGAAGTTATTAAATTAAAATACCTCTCCCTGCCTGAATAAATTAGTAAAGCCCTGGAGAATGTATCTACAGAGACAATCACCTAATTGAAGTAAGCAATGAAGGTGATGTTTTTTAATCAAGGTAAATTTATTAACATGACATTTACAGGAGTTGTATTGAATAACTTTGTGTATTCATATGGGAATTTACATTGCATTATTGAGGCAGCCAATACAGAGGAACTTAATGGAGTGCTACCATCTGATGTCATAAGTAATTTGCCATTGTGCAAGAATATAATACGGAAATTATGCACATGGAGGCTATGGCGAAAAAGGTATGTCTTATCATTTAATGGAAATTAGTTTGACCATCCTCATTTCATTTCAGAACTCAATTAACAATATACCGCAGTATTAAGTGGCCAGAGAAAACCGGAAGGACAAATGGAAATGAATATCCGTTCATATAAATCTGTGCTTATGGACCAAAAGCTAACCTAAGCTTGTATTTTTTTAATTAAAACTTCTAGAGCAGAGTTGAGGTGCGTGTGTGTGTGTGTGTGTGTGTGTGTGTGTGTGTCTGTGTGTGTGCGAGTGAGAGAGATGCATTAGAAAAGCCAACATCCTAATATGTATTTCAGACCATCTTCCGGCCTTTTTCTCTGCAGATTACAAGCTAAAATCAATGAATAAATACATAGCACTAAGGGTATTTCACCTTGTTTGGAGTGCTGTGTTTCGATATAATGCTAAATTGCCATTTTCTCTTGTCTATGATTTTACATAATGATCAATGGTTGGTCTTCTGCTGAGCCAGTGGAAATACAATAGGCAGGTGGCAGAGGTGAAAATTCAGGTCATCACTTTGGGCATTCAGGTGTAACGTTACGTGCTTTTAAACCTAATCCCATGTGAGGGTTTACTGGGGTGGAACAGCACGATGAAGATTTATGGAGGAAGGAGGTGATGATTTGCTGGTGAACAGTAATTTAATATGTTCTGCTGTAGGTGGATTTATTAAAATTTCAGAGAGGCTACCCAAATGACTGGATGTTAGTTTAGATCCTCAGGTGCAGCAAAGCAGTGGCTCTGCATTGTTATGGTTGTTAGAGCAATACTTTTGACACATTATGTTTAGATTAATGAATTTAGTAAGAAAGATGGACTCTAGATTTTGAGCGTGGACAGGTATAAATTAACTTGAGCTATCTCAAGAAAGATAGAACAACACAAAACAAGAAAGATAAAAAATCACATTGTGACAACAACACATGCACATACTTAAAATACAGAAATGTCTTCTTATTACTCATTTTCCTCTGGATGTCATTAGTGGACTTGTAATATAATTTTTTTTTTAAAATCAGACGAGTTTGTGTGTCTTCATTGTAGTTTTACGTAATAATAATTTAAAACGGCCAGAAAAGTGGCAAAGGGTATTTCAAGTTACAAATTACATCTCACACCAGAATAAATGGGGAATAAAACTTAATTTGATGACAGAGAATTTGGCACAAAAACTCAAATGGTATAAAAGAACTGCAACAAAGTTTAAATAAAGCATTCAAAATAAAAAATACCAAAATGTAGAACATTACAATTTAATGATATATAAATAATGTATGTGCATACAAGACAATAAAGATTATATATATATATATTGTAAAATGTAAGGAATTTTAAATTTAAAAACAGCTTAAAATAAAATTTGAAATTCTGAAAATATTACTCAAAATATATTTTAGCTGTTATGCTGTCATGAACAGCACAGCCAGCTGCTGTGGGTTGTAAAGCATTGTAAAATACATTAAAAACTGTAATAATTACTGTTTAACCCATTTCTTAAATTTGTTTTGTTCTAACTAATAATCAAAACCCTTCTGGCTGTAAACTAATAAGTGTACAATATGTGGAAAATGTGTTTTGAGATCTTACAATACCAGAGCCACAGCCATTTGTATCTTTCCTGTTTTTATTATGGAAATTCTCTGCAGCTATGCTGGTGGCTCTATAAGGCAGCACAATGCTTCGAGCTAAATGCTAAAATTAGCATGCTAACATATAACAAAGCTATCATGCTGATGTTTAGCAGGTGTGTTTACAATGTTCATGGCTCTAAACTAAAAGTAAAGCTGAGGCTCATGGGAAAGTCATAGTTTTGCAGGTGCTTTGTTATTAAGTGTTGGACAAAATAAAGCTTTGACGATGCAAAGTGAAACACAGACGTCAGCACAATATTCCATGTCAATCCACTCAAACATTGTCACTTAAACCACAAAAGTGAAGCACACCGTGTGGCTACTGTTGATGAAAACTGAGGGATTAACACATCATTAGTACCCGTGAGGATTCTCAGTAATTCAGGTCATTGTAACTTCAGGGGTTTTACATGTGTTCATAGGCAACTGGGCACTGGAAACCCAAGCAAATCCAGCTGCAAGTATACATATGTACGATTCCTGGAAAAAACAAAGTCACTAGTATCCATCCTCTGGGGACCAAGAATAGCTGCACAAAATATAACAACCAATCTTAAAGATGCTGAGATATTTCAGTGGATAGGTGACCTGTTGGTGGTGCTAGATGAAAGGTCTGGGAATCACCAAAATCCTCACGACTCATCATCTGGGGACCGTGAATGTCTGTAAAAAAAATTTATGACAATCCATCCAGTGATTGTGGTGAGCCGACAGACCTGCAACCACACCACCCAACACCAGTGTCCTTACATACACCTCATATACAGCATTTCATATTACACAGTCCCCTGTTACGTTATTTCAATCGATCTATCTTGCAGCACAATTAACCTTTGCTTAATGGTTTTAACATTTTTATACAGAACTAATGGTTTAATCATTACTGAGTTGAAATTACATTAATAATTTAGCCATTTGCTGATGTTGAGTAGACCCATAAAGCAGAGCTGCAAAAGTCATGTCAGCATCAAAGTTGCCAGAATGGGATTTTATTAACAATGTTTTAGAGCAATTCAATTTTAAAGTCCCAAAAAATCATCCTCAGTTCGGGGTATAGGGTCCACCACATATCCTCAGCATCACTGGTGTTAATTAAAAGTTCCCATAAACACTTTCATGTTGGCATCACTCTGTGTTTCTCTTTTGTTTTATTTAAGAGGACTTTCATAACATCATAATCATCTTTATCTCCTTCCAGTCTGCCAGTTATATTAATATATATATATATATATATATGTATATTTAAAAATATATATAATTTAGGTTAATTATCAACTTTAACTTCAATGACTAAAATGCAATCCTCCCACTCCTATTCTATTCATTCATCAAGCAACAGAAAGAGATAAATGTGCCCTTGCATTTTGTGAGAAGCCAAGATTGAGGGGAGAGCTGTGCAGGACTGGAGAAAATGACAGTACATCTCTTCCTGGTAACATCAAATTGCTGTGGTGGTAACAAAGAGACAGGCTGAAAGAAATATTGAATAAATATGTTCATTCAACTGCTTTGATTAGAAAAAGTACAGAGCTGTACGTGTCAAAACCTGTTGCACCTGAATACCAACCCACCCACACACACACACACACACACACAAGTCTTTTAGAGAAATCCTTCCCAGCACAGAAGTCTGACAAATCAGGTTGTACAGAAACACAATTTTATGAATATTTGGTGAAAGCGCAGCTTTGTCAAACTGAGATCAAACCCAAACTTTCTTTATTAGTTTTATTGACAGCTCACAATGCCTCTGTCTTTCTGTGATGTTATCCACAGTTGTAAATAGGTCTTACTCCATTCTTCATTGTTTTTCACGAAAGTGACAGCTTGAGCAGCTCAACCTCAAAACGGATCAGAGCGGAAAGATATATTTTCGCTGTTGCCCTTTTGCCCTCATAAAGAATTTATATCACCCACTGGAATCAACGATAGATATTTCCTCTCATTTCTCCACGTGTTACCTTTTGATAACCTAGGGCAAGAACGAGGAATGTGACTCGTAGTTCCCTTAGAAAAAATGAAAATAAAATGATAAATGACAAATTCTTTTTTTTTTTTCATAATATAAGACAGCATGTCCTTCTGTCAGTGTTATTGGCTTTTTCCTTGATGGCAAGTTTCTAGATCATTCCGGCCAGCCAAGGAGGAAGAAAGAGTCCCACAGATCCCAGTATGCACACCAGTACAAACATCCAGAGGAATATCCTGTCAATGACCATGGCCACATACTTCCAGTCCTCCTTCACCTGGCGGAGAGGAGGAGACACAATAGTAAGAGACATTTCTATTTCACACCATACAACCTTTCTTTTGACCAGCTGTCACTTTTTACCCTTGATTGATTTCTCTCGAATGGCTGATTTTTTCATTATGAGGCAGCTATCTCCTAAATGTCAGTCAGTCCTCGCTCGTCTCTCTTATGAAAATTTTAAGGTCAAATTACTGCGGTCACATTGTTTCAGAGACAGGCGTTTTCTGGCCCCAGATAGGATGTGCACTGTAGTACTGACAATGACTGGTGTCAGTGAATACAATAACTTCCACCTCTGCTTTGAGAATAATTTTACATATTTTTGATCCTCCCCTCCCATTCCACAAAGACACTTTTTATTTTATTTTGAGACTCAGCAACTAACACTGAATCACTGTTAAAAATGTTTCAATGCACTAAAGAAGAATTATTCCCCATAATAATAATTTCTGTTATTATTTAAAATACGTGTTTATTTATATTATTGCTATGACCTCTATAATCTACAGAATCTATAAAACTCAATTAATTTCAATTAAATGTTATTTGTACTGCTCCAAATCACAACATACATTATCTCAAGGCCCCCTACATAGAGAGGTTGGAGACCTCAATACACAACAAAACATGGGAACATAACTATTCTTATATTGTAAGGTAAGAATAATTTTGTTCCCATGCTTCATTGTGTTTTGAAGGAAAATGAGTGATTCACATTCAAGTCTGCCCCTAGAGGTGATCTTTTTTTTAAGAGTGAGGTACACAGGAAAGTATGTGAGCAATTCTGCTTGCATTGCAGCAAAAAGAGCCTTAAAAACAACTCAAATTAAGTTGATAAAATTCATTCATAGTATTTGAATCAGTGTTGTTGACTTAAAATTCACACTATCTCCAAGAGTTGATGCTGCGACCCTGCTCATGAGTTTTCCAATCTAGCCTATGACCAGGCCCAGATGGTCATAGTTACAGTTATAAAGGTTGGTTACAGACCAAATATACATTTACAACTACACACAATAATGTTAATTTAAATTTCAAATGAAAAGCAATATTTAAAGTGCTGAAGGGATTTCACTCTCTCTCTCTTTCTCTCTCTCAAATCTGACTCAACTGTTCCTAATGCCAGCTGTGATTTGGTGCTATACAAATAAAATCAAATTGAATTGAATTGAATTTCACTATTTCCCTACTTACTTGAAACTATGTGGCTTTTATTAAATTCGAGCACTACATAAAACGTTACTGCTATTATTTCATTTCCAATGCTTTACTGGTTACTGAAATAATAATTCTGTCAACTCACTGAGAAGTCTGCATCCTCAGCCCTGAGATGATCAGCGATGTACTGAACTCCCTCTATGGCCCGTTGCATAGCTGGGGAAATAGTTGGAACTATGGTGTCCTGTTGGGTGCTGGCATCCTTGGTGAACTCTGCTGTGAGAGTTTGTGATCTGTGGTGATCTGTTGGGGCTTGTTTCTTCACCCGCCCCGTGAACCTGATGACCCCTGACCCTTCATCATGCAGACAGCAGTACTGGAAGCTGCAGGGGCGACAGTGATGCCCAGCTCGCTGAGTAAGCTCCGTCTGTTGGTTACACATTTCTTCCACGCTGACGGAGCGGCCGTTTGGAGCCAGTGTATTCGGTTCTCCCCTGTATAGGCTGTGAAGTGGGCCGAGCGGTAAAGATGGTGGCAAGGATAACTGGGAAGAAGACAAGCCTGTGCAGTTGTGTCCACGTAGGAGTTGTTTGTCTGAGAGAACTGAATATTGGCTGGATGTGGACTGGCAGAAAATGTTGCCCTTCAGTGGGTGATCTTCCTCGGTATGGCCCTCAGGGGGAGAAGAATGTGGAGAAGGCGAGCACACAAGGATGCTTGGACTTTCGGGTGGAGTCTTTGGCAGTGTATTCTCTATCTGTCCCATTTGTCTCAATCCTGTCTCTAACCCGGCCCAAAAGGCCAGCGAGTTGCCCGTTGCAGATACCGTTGTTGGACGGTGCATCATCTCGATAAGCTTCTTGCAGTTCTGCTTCGCTGTGCCTGGCGGACGCTTCATGAAGAGGACGCGAGGCACCAAGTCCAAGAACACTCTCCGCACCCACTGAGGCATGCCATGGGTTTGTGGCGAGCGGTGATGTACATTTAACACAAAGACTGTAATTACGATGGAGAGCGTGACGAAGACCATGGTGAACAGCAGGTATTCACCGATCAGGGGAATCACCAGTGATGTAGACGGTATAATCTCAGTGATCAGCAGGAGGAACACTGTGAGAGACAGTAACACTGAGATACACAAAGTAATCTTCTCTCCACATTGCGATGGCAAATAAAACACCAGCACCGTCAAACAGGAGATGAGCAGACAAGGGATGATGAGGTTTATAGTGTAGAACAGCGGAAGCCTCCGGATGATGAAATAGTAAGTGATGTCTGCATAGATCTCCGTGCAGCACTCGTACTTTTTGGTATTGTACTTGCCCACAGCATTAATGATGACCCACTCGCCGCTCTCCCAGTAGTCCATCTGGTCCACATCACTATCCATGTTGATCAGATCGATCTTGGCGCGGTCGTACGTCCACGAGCCAAACTTCATCTTGCAGCTTTGCTGGTCGAAAGGAAAGAAAGTAACATCGATGCTGCATGAAGACTTATAAATTGCTGGTGGCATCCACTTTATCCGACCATCATAGAACAGATGCGCTTTCGTTAGGTGGGTCACTGCAAAGTCGCCGTCCGCACTGCAGAGGAAGAATAGCACATAAAAGGAAGAGAAAGGTAAAAACACAGTCATCACATGTACTTTACATCTTTGCCTTCCCTAGAAGACTTTAATTAAGGGGGATTTCTTCTAGCAATTCAAATTTAGATTTGTCTGGAGTTCGCTGAGTTGTCACGGAGATAGATAAGTTGATTTCGGTTGAAAATTCCAGATAAAGCTAGTAATTGGAGATTGATTTCCAACTTTTGTGTTCAATTGTTGACTGAATCATGACTGTATTATATATTGTCAGTGTTTGGAGTGTTATTGCAATAAACATTTCTTATTACAACCAATGACCTAAAGGGACTACAAGCCAAAACTCATTTTCATTATCTAGTTTAATGATAGAACATTATTGGAGAATTATTCATAGATTCAAATCCTCTTTTATTCACCCTCTACATTAGTGGTGGGAATCGCAGGGTAACTCACGTTGTTGAAGAAGAATACAAAATGCCCCTAATGAGGTAAAGTGCAGGATTTGTTTATTTACTAGTTGCAATTTGGTGTAAGTTTCACAGTTTGACACAAACTGAGATGAAACATTACAAATAATGCATAACATTTTATTAAGTTTATTAAGTTTTATATAAGTCTTCAACAAACACATGAGCCATCATCCCAACTTAAAATAGCCATAAACTGGCTATTATTTAGTTACTATATATATATATATATATATACTAAATAAATAAAACTAAATATCGACATTTGGCGCCAGCATATTGATAATCATATCAGATGAGTCTAGACAACA
Organism: Hippoglossus stenolepis; assembly: GCF_022539355.2. Taxonomy (NCBI): domain Eukaryota; kingdom Metazoa; phylum Chordata; class Actinopteri; order Pleuronectiformes; family Pleuronectidae; genus Hippoglossus; species Hippoglossus stenolepis. The sequence goes on along the minus strand of NC_061488.1, from coordinate 21,397,492 downwards.
ATATCAAGGACAATTTGTTCAAAGAAAGATTATTTGTTATTGCGTGTATGATGATTACACTCCTGTAATATATATCCAACACCAGGCACATAAAAGATTGGATGCTGCAAAAATCCTTATTAATAAATGATACCAAAAAAAAAAAGCAATTGTTTTGGTGCTACAGAAGAAATATTGGAGGTAATCACTGTCATTTTAAACTATCAGCAGTGAGTGACAGCTGCCTCTTTCCCTCTCTTTCCTCCTGTATCTAAATTATATCTGATTGATCCCTGTTTTGCTTCATTATACACCCGAGCCTTTCTTCTACAGCCTTTTTGAAATGTCCTAGGGATGAAATGTCCATCCATCCATTATCCAATATCTATACCCCTTAGCCTTTTGAGGGTCGTGGGGGGATCTTGAGCCAATCCCAGCTGACATATGGCGAGAGCCAGGGTACAGCCTGGACAGGTCGCCAGTCCATCGCATAGACACACAGAGACAAACAACCATATACACCTATGGTCATTTAGAGTCTTCAATTAACCTAACTCCATTCTGCATCTATTTGGACTGTGGGAAGAAGCCACAGTACCTGGAAAAAAAAACACACAAACCGAGAACATGCAAACTCCAGGCAGAAAGACCTGGGATTAGCGGCAACAGTGCTACAGAGCTTTGCTCAAACAGCACCACTGTGTTTTTGTGAGCGGTGCTGCCCTGGATGAAATGTGCTTTACAAATATAGATTGTTAATATAGATGGATATTTCCTCATGAGAAAGCACAATTATGTTTCTACAATGAAGCGTTAATCTGAGCGTTGTATTGAGCCAATTCTGTTTTACCTGTTTCCCATACAGTTTCTCATATTAACTAATTTCCCTTACTTAGAGTGAAATAAAGACAGATGAACCTGACGCACTCCCACTGCATGCACTTGATCTGAGGCTCCTTCTGAAACACACCCAGTTACATTTCATCTTCTAATTACCTGCCTAATGTATTACTTTGTACCATGTCCCAAGCTTTGTTTGTAACAAGATCCATTAAGGCTGACCTTATTCACATTTATTCCAGCTAAATTACTTTATGACATTGGCACCGAACAGGATGTCTGGCACAATAACAGAATCTTCACGTTTTTTCCCTCCAGTCATACCATCTGTTGGAATAAAATCATCAGAGTCGGAGGATTAGTTGTTGTGTGTGAGTATTCTTGCCTTGAAAACGACAACATTTAAGATCCCAGCAACCACTTGGTGTGACTGTGAAAGGAAACAAGCCATACAAGCTACTGATGCCGAGCCTCACTTGTTGTAGAGGACAATGTCTGGCCTCCAGATGACCTCTGAGGGAATACGGATGGAGGTGACATTCTCGTATTCCTCCGGCTTCCAGCGCAGTTTGTAATCATTCCATTCCTGTGGGAGAACATTAATCATGTTAACACACTGCAGCTTTATATTGGACTTTATCTCTAGCATGCATTTAGTCTTTAATACATACTTGCTTGACCCAGACGTTTGTCGTCATCATCTGGTTCTTCTCGTCCTTATTTCATGTAAACAGACCAGAAAATCACTGTGACATTTATCTTCTTGTCTGCACTTCAGAATTTCTCACTTCTCATCGTTGCCACCTGGACTCATGAATAAGTTATAAAACAAATCAACATATAAGCCCTCTATTTATACAAAGAGATTAGCTGTATAAATACACCAGGAAAAAAATATAACACAGTGCACCATGCAAAAAAAAAAACACCCTTGCTGCACTGTATCTGTTGCTTTGCTGGCAAGCCATTATCTCCGGCTCTTCCACATTCAACATCTAACACAGAGTGAAAACACTCAACTTCACCCAGAGCTGCCTTTCGCTATATGAGGCATGTGAAGCAAGCACAGTTACCTAACTGTGTGTCGAAAAACCTGGAGAATCCTCCCTGCAGCATCGGCAGCTGCACACATTCTGTTGGGAAATTTTGCGTGGTTCCAAATGGTCGTTATAACACGTTTTTACTTCAGTCAACAGAAAAACCGCAACATAATTTGTGTAAAATGAACATGTTTAAAAGTCCAGAGACTCTATAAAGATGTAATTAAGTTGAGACGTGCTGTGTCTGGTTTGCTTTTTAGGAGACAGCTTTGAATATTTACTGTCAGTTTTGGGATATTTGACAACTGAATTTAATTTGGGAAAATAATTCAGTCTCTTCTGTTGTGGTTTCATTTCCGCTGATGATTGATGTGTGTGTCTAAATGTATCTCTCTTGCCTGGTACAGCTTTGAGCTGGTGGCTATTGTGATCATATTCATTCTGTTGCATATCAGAAACGTTTCAGTTGATTAACACATTAGCACATACAGTACAAATCCAACATAATAATCGACCTACTAATACCACAAACATCTCTTTGTCTGTCTGTATTTGGAATGCATATCTCCTGAGCAGTTCATTTAATCAGCTACATACTGGCATGTGTATTGTAAATCGTCTGAGGAGGTATAGTGCAGAGTTTGGTGCAAATTGAACATGAAATATGTTCAATATTAATACATTTTAAATTAACAGACGACCAGAACTCTGTAGCAGTCATTGGGGGCAGGACAGTGTGCCCTCAGTCTGCGGACATGTCTACGTCCACGGATAAACTACAGCAGGGCTGGTTGCCAGATCATTTAGATAATTTGATACATTTTATTTTATGAATATCGGACAGAGACACAGACACACAGCACAGGTGCTGATCTCCTTCATAGCAATAACACTCATAGAATCACTTTCTATTGCCAGTTGTCTAAAAAAGTAGTTTAGTTTTGCTGCTGCAATGTTTCTCATATCAGCTGAATTACAAAGCTTTTTTGGAAACATTGTGAACTAACAGGCCTCTGAAAAAACTGACAAAATAATTAAGTTTCATTTTATTAAAAACATTGACTGTAAACTCTTCATTGCAAATAAACCAGGTAGCATAAACACAAAGTTGTCTAACTTAACTCTGCACCATAGACTGTTTATATAAATCTCTGCACACAACGTCCAGCACAGAAACAATAAAAAGTGACAGTATATTGTAGAACTGTTTGAGGAGGACTCACTAATGACAAGGAATTATTCTGAAGAGGCTCAGGAGCATTAAGACAGGACAAGAGAACAGAACATTCTAAATAGGCAGGCACTGCACTAGTATCATTAATAAACCTTTGTAGAAGATATTGTGTGTTTCCGATGTAGGTAAAACTTAACAATCTGGTGAAGTTTTACTCACCACATCAATAAGCTGGGCAATGGAAAGGCCAAAGTGGACCATCACTGTGTCTGAAGTGTTTTCCACAGGCCTGGAGAGCTTATTGTAATGTACAAACAGATCCTGGAGCAGCCTCTCTTCAGCGTGGGCACGAGGTCTAACTTGGAAACAAACTGAGAAAGAAATAAGAAATTGGGAAAGCTTAGACACAGCCTCATGTGTTTTTATTTAGTAGTTTAAACCAGGACATATTGACTTTGTTTAAAGATGCACATGCATGATATCACAAATCCTCTCATTTTCATGCTCATACATGTCAGCTGCTTTTGTGCAAACTTTGCACTCATAACCAGTCTTTCCTTTGTGTATCTACATATGAAATAGCAAAGACGATTTCAAATGCATAACAATTATACTGAATATATTTGCCTCCATCCTACAATACATTCTTTTAAAATGGATTTAGCTGATACGGCCATGCCACTGTTGTAGATATAGAGTGTAATCCAAAAGGAGGGTGACCTCTATTATACAGGTGGCGTGCGGTTACATGAGACCGTATCTGAGAGATGAGACTCACAGGGAGGGGTGGTGGAGGAAAAAGAGGACAGATGAATCTGAATCTGAGGACATCCGCTGTGTCTCGGAACAGACGTGCTGATGGAGCGATCCGCCGAGACGTCGCTTCCCTCCCTCCCCCTCAACCCCTCTCTCCGCCTCCTAGTCTACAGCCACACTGATGGCTCACACACACATTTTTAGAAACAGCTCACATAGCACTGAGGATGACCAAACAAGGTCTGGGGACAATTAAAGAGACGAGGATCAACACAAGGCCTTTACAGGACAATGTCTTTGTATTCCAGTCCTGTTTTTCATATTCAACAAGACATATCTCTTTTCAGGCCATTGTGCATCTGTGTAAGTGACTCACTGACAAAGCATTTATCATGGCATTTGATTTATTAACCAGCCTAACTGTTGTTTTGATATGCCTGTCAATGCTGCATATTTCAATGTCTTGGAGCAATATATGGTATACTCTATATTGTTAATTGCGTATTGTGCAAAATACAAATTTTACAGAAGCGATGGGCCATTTTTTATTACTTCATTATAATTTGAGTCCATGTGATTGCTGCTTGCACAGGAAGGAAAATATCTCTGATATCTGAGACAAAGACGCTTTGCTTAAAATAGGGACTCGTTTGTTGTCATGACGCTGGCCCTCCTCTCAGGTCCTCTCTCTCACTCAATCAAAGCTGATGGGCTGTCCTTCAGTTGCCTGAAAACTGGCATCCACAGTTTTTGAAGGATCAGGATCAATATCTTATTAAATGAATATACTTTTTATTTGTCCCCTCCCCCACATCCTCTCTTCCTGATTCCATCTGAATGTGTTTGACATGTGCAGACACAGGACAACCTTGAGATGTCTCTATGTTTTCAGATGAGAGGAACTCACATGTTTCATCACATCAGCTCTGAGAAATGTCTGTTGAATGCAGGTGATATTGAATAAGGAGAGATGCTCCAGTGGATACTTAAGCAGCCTTGCAACTAATGGGTTTAGATGGGGGAGCTGGCAGAGTGTCCTGACTTTGACGATGTGTGGGTCAGAGCAGTAATGTGTACAGAAAGTAACTGTCGGATGGATTTACTTCTGTACTCTACAGGACACTATTGTGAATACTAGTGGTGCAGGCTTTGGTGTCACCACTTAGAATGGAGACACCAAAGTAAACAGTCTACGGTGCAGAGGGATGTTAGAAAACTGTGTGTTCATCCTACCTGGTTTATCTGCAATGAAGAATTTACAGTCAATGTTTTTCATAAAATGAAACTGAATTGACTTTATTACTGTTCATGTGTGTGGCTTGTATGTATATTTAAAATATTTGAACTGCTGTTGTTTTGTATACATGTCGGCTATTTTTGAAATCTGTTCAGCAATCCACACAATCTTCAGACCCAAGATAATAACAAAAGCTCTGTAATTTAGGTCCAGGTAAAACATTTCAGAAACAAAACAAATGTTGTGCTTTTACTTTGGAGAAAATTTGATAAAGAGGAAGTGATTCTACGAATGGAGATTAGAACCAATGACTCCCATGAATGTCTGTGTCAGTCGAACGAATGGTGAACTAAAAATAATCAAATTATGAAAATGATCTGGCAGGACATTTGTCGACCACCATAGAAGAAGCCATTCTCCTGGATATATTTCATTATTTAATTCTCTTACTAAACTCGCACTATTTATTTATGTTCACAATGTAAACCAAATAAGGTTAATTATGTAAATCATACAGAAAAGTTCAAATCTGGTAGATTTGGGTAAATATCAGTTCTACTAATATATATTTGCATGTGCTTTTAGTTTTGTAAAGCACCTGCCAAACACTTCCAACCTGGTTGGTTATGTGTCAGAGCTACTAGGCCTAGTTCTGTCCAGGTTTGCTCTTTCCCTCCTTAAAGGCCAATTATTCACAAGCAGCAAATATAAAAATATTTCAGGTGAATACTGCTCCTGTACCAGGCCAACAAAGCTTGTTACCAGGTCACTAGGCAACCAAGGCTGTTTTCCATTCAAATTAAATGAAAACAAGATTATTCTTTTTGTCCTGAATGTTGTGGTTTTGTCAGAGATTGCATTATTCATCTTGTCAGATAACAAATATTTGCCCTTCGAATGAATAATGGTACTAGAGTTTCTTATTGACTCTACAAAAATGTTTGGGGGTAGGGTGTAGGGCAGAATCATATTTATCTTGTTTTTTTTAAGCAACATCCTACAACTGCATTTTCAATATTTTCAATATTTTCTTTGGACCCTTCAAATCACTTTTAAAAAATGCTGAAATGCCCTCCCAGCCAAATACTCAAAATTAAATATTTATGGCATAGCGAAAAAGTGAAAATAAAGACATTGTCCAATTTTGAGTGAAGCTGTTTGCACTGATTGAAATACTGTATATACACTTTATTTTATATATTTTAAGAATTCAATTTAAAGCAATTTTTTTAGAAAACAAAAAATTAAGAATACATTACCCTCCCCCTTTAAGACTCCCATCTTAATATCTTTTACTAAATCCCTTGCACTGAAAAAGAAAATGACAAGAAGGGTAAGGATTTACCTTGTGGAGGAAGAGTGAAGAAAAGTAAGCTCAAACATTTGAACATATCCATAGTGCCTTTAGCAGTATCCAACACTGTGAGTGAACTCCCCAACTTGTGCTGGAACTCAGTGCTGGTGGTCAGTCATCCCCACGGCACCTGTGAATAATATCGAGTAACAGTAGGTTGTCAGGAGGTGCAGTTCAGTTTTAAACAGCCAGATGGAGAGGTCATGTCAGTCTCTGTCAGTCCTGGGCCCGGTGTTCCCCCTGTTTCCATCCGTCCATCTCTCTTCACTCGCTCTATCTTGTCCAGTGTGTCAGTATGGAGGACCTGAGACCTGTCGTCCAGTTCTCCTGATCCTACACTTGGAAATCCCTCCTCGCTCCAGTGGAATCCTTCATCCAAGTGTGGCTTATCCCTCTCTTCTCCACCAACCCTGTCTATATTATTCCCTCCCTCACCTCTCTTCTCTCCGCCTCCTCACCTCCTCTCTTCTCTCCCTCTCTCTCCCTCGCACACATGCACGCACCTCATTTCTCCCTTTGCATTTTCTCCCTCTCTCCCGCTTATTTTATTTCCTCCCCTGTTCCAGTTTTCTCTCTCTCTCTCAGACTTTTTACCATAAAAAAAACTGTTTTTGGCAGTCAGTCAGTGTGTGTGTGTGTGTGTGTGTGTGTGTGTGTGTGTGTGTGTGTGTGTGTGTGTGTGTGTGTGTGTGTGTGTGTGTGTGTGTGTGTGTGTGTGTGTGTGTGTGTGTCTGTGTGTGTGTGTAGGTGAGAAAAGACAAGAATGTATCTGTTGAGATTTTCTTTCTAGAATAATATATACTTGCTTTTCCAATGCATGTGTGTGTGTGTGTGTGTGTGTGTGTTGCTGACCAGTCATTTGTATGTGAGCTGTGTTACATACAGCAGCCTGTGTGTGCCTGCCTGTCAAAGTCCGGTCTGGCAGAAGTGCCAGTGAGTCATGGGACCTCTGGATTCTCCTCCGTCTCCTGTTCTCCTCATCCTTTTATCTTACCCCCTCTTTTCTCTTTTAAGCACCTCTGACCATCATCTGCTGTCAGGTCTTTCATTTTTCCAACATAATGTCTTACATGCGGAGACTTCAGTTTCTCTGCAACCTCCCAGTGCTTTGCTGCCAGCCTCCTTTACAGCTTCTCTACGTCAGCAGAGCTCAGTGCCAAGGCTGGCCATCTATTGAGACAGCTGCATTTGCTCGAGGTGTTTACACTTGTCACATATCTTTTCCTTTAACTTTTTCCCCAGCAATGCCTACATGCCATATTTTAATGACACAAAGAAAGAGATAGAATATCCGGAGACACTTAAAATACCTTGACTTAAGAGTTGTGTTTACTTGAGATATGCTGAGGCAGGAGCCGGCTTTTTGACTCTCTGATAGTTCAGAGTGTTATGTGATAAAGTGCAACATAAAAAAGAGAGAGAGGTCCAGGCGGAGATATATTTTGCTGCTGTAGATTTCTTTGTCAGATATGATTCTTTTCAATACACCATGAGCCCACAGAGAAAAGCCTCCGCAGTGCACACATTGATTTTTATCTAATCAAAGACACGGCTCTCTTGATCCGCTGATGACTAACACGGTCTTGACAGATGAACAGATTCCTCTCACCGGTGTGCCGCCACAAGTGCAGATGCAAGTCCTTACCATCAGAGATTTGATGGCTGATTGTTTAGATTGGACTGCTGACAGGGAGTCCAGCAGGAGTCCAGCGGGAGTCCAGCAGGAGTCCAGTGGGAGTCCAGCAGGAGTCCGGCAGGAGTCCAGCGGGAGTCCAGCAGGAATGCATGTCTGAAAGTAGCAGGGCAATGCAGCAGCTAGCATGAGGCGAATGGAAGAGGAAATTTCACTTTCAATATAAAGGGCAGGGAACCATAGAGTCTGGTGGCTGACATTAGTTTATCTCACACCCACATATAAGCACATATAAGCTCCCTCTGTGGCCACATCAGCTGATGAGATTGAGCATCTGTGCCTGCTTGCTTTTTCATTAGTAAGGGAATAAGAGCAGTTGTCACCTCTTCTAGGAGACTCCTTAACAATTTAAAGGTGTTTGCTAGTCCCCAGACAGACACTTTGACCTCTGGCTCAGATGATAACAACCTAAACACACTTGTCCAAGGTCCTGATTGGCCTGCAATCTTGAAACGCTGTTCACTATAAATCGGTTACAAAAGGTAAACTGTAAAGCAATTACTGATCTCAGTAACAATTAGTCTATTGTATCGCTGTGGAACTCTCTGCCTGAGGAAGTTAGGTTTGCAAAGTTGGTGTCATCTTGTAAATCACTCCTCAAAACCTACTTTTACATGGAGGATCTTTAAAGTTAATGATGTCTATTTTGTTTTATTTTCTATTGATCTTGCACTTGTTTTATTTAGGTCTTATCTCCCATGTTGTTTTTTCCGTTGTTTTGCTGTTTTTATCTTGACTGTATGTTCTATTTTTTCACATTTTGTTTTTACTGTGTGTCCTGTTTGATTTTATTTTGTAAAAGCACATTGTGACTGTGTTTTGAAAATTGCTATAAAAATAAAATGTATTATTATAAGTAGTAGTAGTAGTAATAGTAGAAGTAATTTTAGGTTATTAGTGAAATACTAAACATGACTTGGATGGATCACCATTAGTACAACAGGAACCTATTCATGGTCCCCAGAGGATAAATCCTATAATTTAAGTATTTTTAATCCACTAGATGGATGGACACAAAACATTGAACAGATAAACGTGGATCTCACATGATATATTCTTGTGCCATGATGTCTACTGTGGTGAGATTAAATAAAATGTCAACAAGGGTTGAATGGATTTCCATGATAATTGGTTCAGACATTTCTGTTTCCCTCAGACTAATTCATACCTTGCTGATCCCTTAGCTCTCTCTAGCACCATCATCACGTCAACACTTTCATTTGTACAGTATTAATTACATCCCCATAGGCCTCAGCTGCTTTGTGTTTATGCAAATTAGCCCTGTTACCATGGTAACAAACTAAATTAAAATCATGAAAATTACAAACATTATACCTGCTGAACATCAGCATGGTAACCATAACGACAAACTCAATAAAAAGATGGACAACACATCTCGACTTCATCCCTCTATACAGAAATGAAGCCCAAATATCTCGGATATGCACGCTGCCATGTTGCGCCGATGACATCATTTGGATTGCGAGTCAGTCTCAGCTGTCAATCATGACGTTTCATGCTGTTTTTACAGCATCAAATAACTAATAATACAAAACTTACTGGAAAAATATTAACACTTGGAAAAAATTCAGTGTGATAAGAACTAACTAAAATGACAGAGACTATCTTTGAGAAAAATCTATTTGAGATATACTTTTTAGTTTGTTCCATGTCCCATACACTAACATGGATGAGGTTGGTCTATGACCTATACAGCAGCCAGCGACCAGGGGGCAATTGGGACGCTTTGGCCTCACTTATGAGGGTTATGGGGCTAGCGTTTAGTAGCATTTAGCTAAAATCACCCCTGTGGCTGAGTACAGTCTTACAGAGCCACTAACACAGCTACCATCTCCTTGTAAACAAAGAATCTTGGAACTCTTCTTTATAAACGTCTCTAAACTCCAATTAGGCCTCAGTCTAGCTGAAATGAGTTGATAACCTGCCAAACCAAAATTATAAATTGTAATAATATGCTGGTGCTGCTGCTGCTTGTCATTCTCCCCTAAGCTTGTTTTACTCATGGGGGAAATGTGTAGGAGAGAGGAGGAGAGTTGTGAGAGACGACAGAGGAAAAAACACAATGTGCCCACACAAGAAATACTCTTCTTTGAACTGTAGTGGAGCCACTGTGTCAGTCGGTGCATGCTATTCTATATCTGACTGACTTTTATTTACTATTGCATTATTATCCCACTACTCCTATTTATTTAATATTGATGTGTCTTATTCTTAATTTGTTTGTTATTTTACAGGCTCTGTTTGCCTGTTTTTGCTCCTTCAACAGACTGTTCAGGACAGGCAGAGAGCGAATAAATTATTCAGCAAGGTTTATCGTCGTTAATAATTTATCAATATTATTATCAATATGACTTTATTGATAAAAATGTTAAGTAACATTCAACTTGGTGCGGAAACTGCATAATCTAAGGCTGAAAAACCACAGCTCGGGACTTGGACAAGACTTGAGTCTTATTGTGAATGACATTGTCCCACTGTGGGTTTCGCTGATGCTGATTTCCCCAGAGTCAGGCGAGGATCTTGCATCAAGGTAAATGTGTGCTCCAAGAGTAATCACAAGTTCAGCAATGGCAAACAAGTAATATGATACTACCATAGCTGAAAAGGCAGCATTTATATATTTTTTAAACTTTACTTTAATGTTTGCTTTAAATTTAATAAAGCTTTGTACCTTTGGTCACAGGCTTCAGCAACCCCATATCTCAATCTCCACTTGTGGTATCATATGGATTTATCTTGGTGAAGGGAAAGATAATCTCAGACAGCGAAGTGCCCGCCTGCACACTCCTGTATGTCTAGGTTAACAATTGGGACCAGGATTCACGTCAGAACTTCATCGATTGCATCATTTACTTTTATGCTGTTGTATGATTGATGATGTAGCCAGACAGAGCTTAGTGTAGATCTTAAAATTTTCAACAACACTTCAACTCCACAGCCCTTACTAGCTTTATTATCTATAGCTTTGCTGTTACTTAACAAGGGCTCAGTATGACGACTACTGAGGGCAAACTATACAAACAAGATGCAGGTTTAGGATTGAACATTTATGTCTTTCTGAAAGTGAAGCATCTCTAAATAATCTGTGTCATAGTAGGCAAATTAAGTCTTCATAATTTCTTTGTACAATTTTGAGCATGATGGTATTAACACAACACTTCCTGTACTCAACTTTAGCTTTGGTTTCATTGCAATTTAGGGAGCACACTTAGGACTTTTGTATGACATACATATGTCCTGTTCTCATTACCTACATGAACTGCATCTACGTATACTTGACACTGATTGGTTAACTTTTAGAATTAAGTGCATAATCAAAAGGTAGTCCTTCCATTTGAATAGAAAATGAGTGAACCGGTACACTTTAAAAATTCCGTTGCTCGTGTAATTATACAGTTTTACTGCTAAATTCTCTTCTTCTATTATTTAATGCTGTTTAACTTCCTGCAATTGGTCCGAAAGTCTGAATTATCCCAGAAAATAATATCACACTGTAAAATAAACCGAACCGTGGTTCCGTTTCACCTTGTTGGACAAAATGTTGGTTCGTTGCCCGGATGGTAGTCTAAGGCATCTTTCACTCTTGTTATTGTGGTTTGGATTTATCTTGAAGGTCTTTGTGTGAAAAGCCCCTAACATGTCATAAATAGTACATGTATATGGCAACATGAGCAGTGGGAGTCTGTGCTGTAGATTTCATTTTAATCAGATAACTGTTGGTGGTCATGACAGGACTGAATCATGCATGGATTGATGGCATTTTTGATGGGCTCCCTAAAGCCTAGTGACGCATGTGTAGTATTGATCAGCTCCCACAGCGTGTTCCCACTGAAGCCGGCCTCTTTGAGGAAAGCTCCCTAGAATCAGCCCCAGGATCTGAGATCCATGTTTTCCCTCGGTGATTCACGGAGCTTTTTGTTGTTACACTAACGTGCATCCACCTTCACACACACAAACCCACACAGAAACAGAGATTCATCCCATGCATGCGTAAACACCTAGCCTACTGGGGTTGCCAAGATCACCTGTCAATCATAACTACTGCTTCTTTAGAGAAGCACCTCTCTGTTAATACCTTGTAGGTATATGAAGGATAGGGTAGATCTTTCAGGCTTAAATAATAATAGTGTTGCTGCCTTTGCAAGTAGTCTTCTTTTTGTCAAGTTTGCTGTTAGAGTGGAGTCAGATTGCATGGATGGTGCTGTGGGCAAAGGCAAATAATGGAGATGACAACCATGAACCCACCTGCAACAGCCCAGGGGTGAGATGAGATGGCGACTGATCCGGTGCCGGCAAAGATGGGGCTTCTGCAGCATTTGTGAGGTGAACACCATCTGTCAGACACACACACACACAACATTAACGAAACATCTCTGAACGAACCGTCTCTTTGGAATGGGAGATATTAATGTAACTGCTCTTTTTTTCTTGACAAACAACAATAATATTTTTTTTATTTGCTGTGACACACTGATGACAGCACCACGCTGTCGTTTCACACCAGCTGATGCCAGATGATGGCATCAGTGCTGCTTGAGATCAATATCATTTTGATTACAGTGAAAATCAATAGGCATAAACACCATTAAAGCAAATGTACAACAGTGGTCATGCCTTCATGTGTTGTATTCCATTGACTGTTGACAGATCAATCATGGACATGATATTGCAGACCCATCAGAGCTACATTATAATGGTGTCCATTGATGTCACCAGTTAGTAAAAGTAATGATAGCTACACTTACAGCAGAGTATTGCAGTGTCAATGTTGGAGCACACTTCATAGAAGAGAATATTAGTGGGGGAAGAAGACATTTAGTTTATTGAACCATATATTGATGTTTTCACTTGGAGAGTAAATGTTTTTATCGCATAAAAAAGAGTATTTACTCAGTTGCCAAATAGTGACAGATGAATAAAAAACAACCAGAAGGGGAAGTATTTTTTTGTGATTCTGCATTCACCATTTTCACTACACAAACACAAATAGTTAAAGATAGAAAAAACCCAAATTACACAGGTGGTTCATCTTAATTGTATGAATTGTTGTTTTATCTACCCTAGAATGAGCCCATTATATTTAAATACTTTATATTTACATCCTCTCTACGGAGGCCGCCATGTTTTGACAGTAGCCCAAACTGGACAAACTAAACACCTTTTGAGTTTTTATGACAACTGAAGGCTACCACAGGTTCTCTTTCATATTTGGAAGGGGACGGTGAGCTGAGGGGTGTTCAACATGCAACTTCACCACTAGATTTCACTAAATTCTACACACTGAAACTTTAAATAAAGGTTTTTGATTTCCTTTCATAAATTATTTAACAAATGACATTTCAATTTCAATTATATATGAATAAATAGCCATTATCATAACATAAATGTTACCTAATAAGTTCATACTGTTTCATGGTTATTTTCTCTCTCTCTCTCTCTCTCTCTCTCTCTCTCTCTCTCTCTCTCTCTAGCAGGGTTTGACCAAAAAATACCACATTTCACTCTTTTTATTACATTGTTTCATCTGACAAAGTCATCAAAGTCCTAGCTTGTTTCAATTGTCAATGCTTAAATGGCCTTGCCTTAACACAGGGATTTTCTATGAATATTTTAATCATTCCTATCAGAGGCGGTTAATACCCAACCCACCCCCCACCTACTCCTTTTGTTGGGTGTCTTTCATGAATTGAGGAATTTGATATTTCTTCAAGCAGATATCTAGTTCCTTTGTCCAGTTTTGTTTCTCCTCCCTCTCTGTCTCTGTGTTGAAAGCAGTTTTAAGATATTAAGCTTGACCCTAAAAATAGTTGGGGCACTTAGTGAAATTGCTTTTAGTCCATAGAGTGTCTGCCTGGCATGGCTGTACTACTGAATGGGTCTATGGGGCAAAGGCCCAGGACCAGAGTCCCTGTTTGAAGTGACATCTCTTATTAGAAAGTCAAACAACTGCAATGAGACACATGACAACTAAAAAGAGACACAAACAATGGACACAATACACCCACCTATGAAGATCGCTAATTCCTTCTGGGTTTAATCTACACAAAAACTGTTGAGTAAGTAATGTTGTGATATGATATAAAACATTATTTTTTTCTGTTCGCAAGAATGGCTGCATCACTGATGAATTTGAAAACTCGTCTTGCCCTTGAAACCTGAATGACCACTGAGAGTCATCGTCTAGTACCCTGAGCGCCTGAGGGAAGGTGCCCCAGAGCCTCTCTGTGTCGGTTCTTGGGCTGCGGCATCTTTTTTTGCTGACCTCTGCACGGAGAACAGGCTGCAGCCCAAGTATCTACAGCACGAAAGGCATCCACTCTTACAAACACTTAAATGGCAATTAAAAACCTAAACACTGTAAAGCAAAGCCAATCAATGGAATATATCTACTATGCAGCGGTCAGCAAATCACTGGGAAAAATCATCATATTAAACCGAAATTATTGACAAATTTGTGTTGCCTTAACACGCTGTAATTGCAACGAGGCTTTCAGTGATTTTGTCGAGATTCTGCAGTATCAATGTTGGACTTGATTAACTCAACTGCCACCTTGGGGGTTGGGAGGTGTCAGCTAATACAGCAGTAAAGTCAGTTGGTGCACAGTGGGTGCAGCAACATTCAATTAATTCAATTACTATACACTAAAGATTTGAGCCCTACAATTTTCTGCTGCCACTGCTGATTGCAAGGGCAAGTGTGACTTGCGTCTGTTGAACTGCACACAACATGCATAAAACACGTGTATAAAAGATAAAGCTATGGTTAAAATCTGAAGATAAACTCAGTGACATTGTTGGTTAACTTCTCTATGTTTAATGAGTTTAATTATAATATTCCCTTCTGTTGGATTCCTGCTGCGTGTTTGAGGTTGCAGGCGTCAATATGGCTCTTGAGAGGGGAATAATCTGTCCCGCTTTATATGACACACGTTTGCATCATAGTTAGTACGTGAACACTTGGGGCACAGCATAATTACAAATGGGAAATAACAGGCAGCTGTAAGTGTGCCGCTATTGTTGTTATCCCAAAGGTGCATGCTCATCCGCCTTAGTGGAGGACCACCCACTACAAGTAGACCTTAACTCATCCTGCAGGCTCACCCTGAGAGTGTATGTCCCTGTGTAGCTGAGATCACACTGTCTTTATCTTTAATTCCCCCGGTGTTTTCCCTCAGCTCTGTCAGTTTGCTTTGTACTGTCTAAGATCTAAAAAAAAAAATCAATAAATACAACCAACTCAATTCATCAGCCGCACACTGCAGAAGGTAACACCTGTGCTTACTTATGTTACATTCATGGTCTGTACTAATTTCTTACTATCCAGTTAAATCAACTCATGCAATGTGAGTAATGTTCTTGTTCTTCCCAAAACAGGTTTGAAACTATGTTCACATGAATAAACTCAAAGTAAAATAAAAGCTTAAATAGATTAGATTAGTGTATAGTTGTTATGTCATTTCTACAAAAAACACTGATGTCATAAATCATGAAGCTAAGGGACACACCCCTACACCACCGCAACACTGGATACCTGGTCATGTCCCATCAACCATCCAATCAGAGGCCGTCCCAACTTCCTGCTCCATTCCTCATCACCTTCATATCCAATCTACTTCTGCTGGGGTCCAAGGGCCAACGTCTATTCCTATGTTCACAATACATTGTCGCCAAATTAAGTAGCTATATTCCCACTGTAGATTCAACAATAATGTGGCAAAATACATTATACATGTCGATCCCTTTTCAAATATTTATCTGTGGAAAAATACTGTTTAAAGAAAAACATGATGTGAAACAAAGACTTCCCGTCATTTACCAGAGCGTTAAAAAAAAAAATAAAACATCACACAGGGTGGGGGGCTGATACACAAATCTCCTAACAGATCCACTTTGATTCAAAGGAGAATCCAGCTGCCTTGATTACACAAGCAGCAAAGGGAGCAGAATACTATGTGGGATAAACTTGCTTACATGTCGCGATATGTGGAGATATTTCGCATGTTTCTCTCGTGTCTTTATTGCCTCAGAATCTAATAAAAACCTAACGTTAGCCAACAATGTGGCCATAAATCAACTCCCAATGATGTGCAGACAGTAAATGAGCTATGATAAATATCTGCTCCATGCATCATCTCGGTGATATGGCGGCAGAGCGGGATATATCTGGAGGATGTCTTTCGAGGACAGTGTTGTACGTTTGTGGGGGAGTATGGTGTGAAGTCCCTGGTGTGTCAGCAACATATCAGAAGAAACAGCTGAGGAGGCTCCTCAGGGAAACAGCGCAGGGGCACAAATTCACCTTTTTCCTGAGGGGGAAATATTCTTTAATCACTTTACTGTATTTGAGACCTTAGTTGATGCACACACTCTTCAGCAGAAATACCTCAGGCTGTGCAAATGTTCACATCGCTTAAAACACAAGCAACACAAGTATTAAGGGGCTACTGGCTGAAGTGAGTACAACTGCTGCATTGTACCTGTTGTGGAAACGCCAGGGAAGCCTTCGTGTGTGTGTGGGTCCATAAGACCATCTGGAGTCGTACATAGTTCAGCGAATTTCTTCTCCAGGAGCCGGGTCTGGATGACTTCCGTTATCCAGCACTATACCTGAGGCTGACCAGTGGCCAATTAAATGACCTGTTACCTCGGGTTGTTGCATGGACTTATCTCTGGCAGGTTTCATTCTTAACGCTGATTGGCTTTTGAGACATCGCATCACGCAAATTTTCCCTGAAGTTAAAATATTTCAACTTGAGGGAGGGAGTACTCAATAAGAGTAAAAACTCTTATTGAATTCTAACAATCAAGAATCGTGATTAGACCTGTGAGCTGTGACTTCCTCATCATCATCATCATCCTTCAGCTGATGAGAGATTCTCATGTCCATCTGTCCTGAGACAGGTTGGGTAAATCAGAGCCATTTATCTCAAATTGGGCAGGTTTGGTTTGCCAAAGTGCTGCATAACTGCTGCACTTCAATCACACATCAACCACACTTTGCTCTGATTGGTTGTGGGTCTATCCAATTGCATCCAGAGGTTTTGTGATCAGTGATCATTTATAACGCCCCTTGGAAATAGATTATGAACTGAGACGTTGCAGACCCATTTGCAAAGGCGACATCTTGTGCAATAAACTTGTGCGAATGATGTAAACATGAACACAAATGACAAACAATAAAATCATCATGATTCACTATAGGAATTAAACACAGATTATCCCCATGGAAACAACGAGATATGGGAACTCCGATTTTTACGGGGATGATTGGATCATGAATCATCTTTGTCTGCCGGTATTGTCATCGATGATGCATACAACCTTTTTTTTTAAAGCTTTATTCATATTTCTTATCACCACCTGTTATGCATGACATCAAAAAAAAAATAAAATAAAATCTAACAAAGCCACCCAAGTGATTAAAAAGACATGACTACCTTCTACTTCTAAAGCTCTAAGACTTAATATAATTTACAGAAATCAAACACTGATTGAGAAGCTTCCATTTTGGTAATTTGGGAGGTGTTTTTTTTAGCAGGATTATATATGTACCAACTACATTCAATTAAATATTACTGAAATATATGGCTCACTGGTTTGTTTCTTTGGAATGTGCAGAATTTGTTAGTTCACTTCTGTTGTATTTCCTCCACCAACAGTGAGCCTATAAAGTATAGATCATATTACCCTGTATGAATAGAGTGTGAGGTAATACGATTAATAGATCACAGTGATTTCAGTCAGACACACATCTCATTATACAGTGCAGAACACAGAGATATCCTTACTTTTAGCTTCTCTATAATAGCATTACCCTACTTCCTACATTTGCAGAAACGGAGCTCTGACGCAAAGCGTAAATTGGTATCGCACCATTGCTGCATATGAATGTAATTCATAGGATATGGGGTGGAATTAACAAGACATCTCTAAAATGTCAAGTGAATTAGGGGAAATCTCCAATGCATATTAAGAGTCATTTGTCTCGGCTGCAGAGAGCAGCCCACAAGGTGACACCAGGACCCTCACCATTCTTGGCTTCCACTAGGATATAGCAATAGGCACTGTCATCCATCACAAGTCAACTTGACAGCACCCGGCGTGCCTGGATGACTTCTATGACTATTAGCCCTTGATCCCTCCTTAACCACCCCACTGTGTATCCCAGCAAGCCATGCATGACTTTTTTTTTAACAAATGGTGATCAATCAATGACATTATTAGTATAGGTAACATTTCACCGTGCTGCTAACAACCTTGTAACACCCACTCCATTAGACGGCTGCTGTCAGGCTAGCACCACGTCCACAGTCGTGTTTATCACTTGTGTTGACTTGTGCTGCAATTCAGATTTTCTCATCGCACACTAAGTATTTAATTTATGGTTCTCTGATGTTACATATAATAAACAACTCCACGTTAATGCGCTTGTAGCTGTATAGAAAAAAACATAGGTTTAAAGGGGAATTCCAGTATTTTTCAACCTGGGCCCCATGTTTATAAATGTGGGTGTATAAAGGAATAGTACTTAGTACAATAGTACAAAAACCTTGGGAATCAATTCCGCCGGAAACAAGAACATGGCAGCAGTGGCTACAATGTAATCTTATGTCCACTAAAAGAGCTTTGTGCTGCTGTCAGAAGACTCACTTACTGTTCTCCTGGTAACGAGAGACAAGTGAGTACAGGTGACATTACAAACGAGAAGAGTCAGTCATCTGACGTTGTTCACCTATTAGGCTCTGTTGTTTAAACTTCCAAATTACCTAAGCTCTCTTCTCTCATTTATAACCAGTACATCCAGCACATGATCCAGTAACTGCTTAACTTTAGACATCCCTCATGTACGCACCAATATTGACGGAACATGGATTCAGTTACTATGCACCTTCTAAATGGAATGATTTACTAACTCCCCTTGAACTACGTACTTGTGTTCCCCTTGGAGATTTTAAATCTTTACTATCTGATGTTTTTTATGAATCTTGTGACTGTTTTAATAAATGTATTTATATTATGTTGTTTTGTTGTTGCTTGTGTTAAATTGTTGCTGATTGTGAGTGATTCTTGTGCCCAGGCCTCTCTTGGAAAATATATCTTGATCTCAATTCGACTGCCTGATTAAATAAAGATTAAATAAAAACATAAATGCTACAGCATTTTTAACGCTGCTGGCTCACAGGCTAATTATTCTGTGCAGGAGATGCTCTCTGTGATTCCACTGGAGAAGCTGCAACACAAACAGAGCAACTCCCAAGATAGATTAATTAAAACCTGGGTCACACTTTACAGAATTAATTGAAATCATATACCTTGAACTTAATATCATCATATCAAAATAATGCACTTGTCCACAACCATATGTACTAACCTTTTTTATTATTTATCTACTTTTTCATTATATATACTGAATTTTTCTTTTCTTCGAGTGAGGTTCCAGAGAGGTGGATGTGTTCCCATACTGCCAATGTAGGTTTGTTTTCATTCTGTAAACTAACAATCTGAAACTGTCACAAATAGACTATAAATAAGTATATAAGCTAATAAAATGAACTGTATTGTGACCTAGTTTATTTTTTTGTGCGGAGGTAAAGGTTTCGGGGCACCAAAGATATATAGTGGCCCCATCCCAACCGAACTCCTGCTCCACCAAAACTAAAAATAATAATATTCAGCACTGCTCTCATTACCCGACATGTAGCTGATGCCTGTGCCCACCAGCCGGAGCAACAATAAACATAATGGAGCCCATCTCATTTTCTCGTCCCGCGAGGAAGAGCGCTGTCTGACTCCAGGCAACAAGGCCCCTCAGAGAGTGACAAGAAAGTCATTTGAGCTGTGCTGCTTTTTGAGGTGTCAACAGCCAGAGGGGTTTGTTGTCTGCAGCTTCCACATCCACTTTATCCATCAGCCGACGACCGTGTTGGAAGTCCAGCAAAGCATGTACAGAGCCTCATCATCATTTGAAGCATCTTTGTGTGGCTGAACATACTGTGTATTATTACCATGGGCAATATATCCTGCGTCTGTCCTCATTCGATGCCTAAAAGCTGTGACTCTTTTACTGAAGTTAATAACATGGAAAGTTTTCCTATGAACTATAATATTGAGACCTTGGCCACAGACTAGTTACTGTACGTGAGCTATTCAGACACAGTTCTATAAGGCTCTTAAACTTCCATACAGATAACTTCCCCACTTCTCTCCCTCTCCTCCCTCCCACTCGTATCCCAACTTTTACCTCCCTCCCCTCACTTCCATTCACCACGTGTCCCTCCTTGGGTCACTATCCATCTCAATCTGTCTCCCCACATCCACCTACTGTCGTCTCCTCAGTATGACGAGAGTCAGGGGACTGTGTTCGCATATGTGTTTGTGTGTGTGTGTGTGACCTGATTTTTAACAATGTATAGAGGCCCAGAACTGCTGACAACATCGCCCACAATGAACATTTTTAAATTAGTGCGTGTTGGAAAGGAAACTGAGGTAAAACCTGGGGTATCTGATAAAAACTACATCGTTTGATAAAGTTTTACCACATTTAAACGAGTGTAATATTGTCATATTCTGTCATATGCATGCACTGTTTTTATTGCCATACTGAAGATAAGGCATTGATGTCCTTCAGGGTTGGCTAGTGCTTATAACTATTTACTGCTTCAGACACTCGATCTATACCAGAGTGAGACTTTGGCGCTTGAAACAACTTCAGTGTCAGGGCTTTTATGGATTGTCATTATTTTTGTTCCGGCTTTAACAACATTCTGCAAAAGGAAAATATGTCAAATAAACATGCACCGTACATTTGGCTGAATGAATAGTTTGACAATTTCTTGGATCTCAAACAACATCAGAGCTACTGAGCCGTTGAAAGGTGCTAGAGTGGACAAATGGAGTTTTTCTCCATGCAGTAACTGCACTGATGCTGAGGGCCACGGATGATCTTTGAGGCAATAATGTTTATGTTTTGAAGTGAAATGAGGCGATCACAGGGAGAGCAGCTGAGACATCGTACTTCAAATCAGCGCGTGTCCAGTGTTTGGTTTGGTCTGATTACGTCCGCCAAGGAGGTTATGTTTTCACCCCTGTCCATTTGATTGTTTACTTGTGTGTAGGATAACGTAAATAATTGCTCTTCAACTTTAGGAGATAGGGCGTGTTTCATTATTTTATTACAAAGCTTCTCACAGAATAATTCATGGATCTTGATGAAAGAAATCCGGTTTGTTTAGGGTAATGATATTTATGAGTGTGTGTAATTTGGTGCAGATCTTAATAAAAATCTGGATCTAGTGAATTTAAATGTGGTTTCAAGAGGAGACTATTGAGCTTTGGCACTCAGTAAGTTCTATTCTAGTATTAATATGTATTGGTTTATATTGGTACGTTTCTTATGTAATAGGTTTTGCAATTTTCGTTGCTGATGGAAATGCATCTTCAGCAGCATCAATAAAGGTTTGATAAATCAGACTGAGCCTGTAATTTGTTTAATCAACTTGTCTTTAAATACTCTGTTGTTGAAGTCAAAACATTTCACAAGCTGTGAGTAGAAAAACATAATACAATTTAATATTGTAGTGCAAGACCAGATATTTTTTGGGGGGAAATACTTATAATAAATTAATAACAATATTACTAATATATTTGTTATTGCAGTATATATATGGAAACATACATTTAGGAGACAGTGCTGATGATGTTATTGATAAATGGAAATTCAATATGCTTATTCTTCAAGATTACACTTAACTGCATAGATCTGATGGAAATCTATATTTATGGATTTAGAGGATTGAATCATGAAAGTGTGACCCAATGATTCTCAATACACAAGACACAGAATGTACTGAAAATACAGATTTATTTATCATACATAAAGTAAAAGGCTTGTCTTCATTCAATGAACAAGCCAAGAAAATAAACAATGTGAGGCCAGACTGCACTGTTGCCAAAGAAGCTCTGAGAAAATATGCAGGGAAATTATGAATAAACCACTAATAGACATAAACAAATTACAAATAGATCAAAACAGTTTGACAACACTTATGTTTGTCAACACTCATGTTTGTCTATCTTGCAATGAAAAAGAAAGTGCCATTTTCCTGGATCCACTCCCTGATCCAGATCCCCACGGAAATGTACTTTCCTCATTAAACTGCATCCTTCCATCAACTTCCATGGTAATCCATCCAGTAGGTTTTGTGTAATGCTGGTATCAACAAACACAAAACCAAACTAACGCTGATGAATACATAACCTCCTTGTCAGAGGTAACAGCTGCTACACTACATGGTGACTGAGCTGAGCTCCAGTCTGGTGTCCTGGGTTTTCCTCTCAACAGTCTTAAGGCAAGATGACAAGATGAAAAGTCCTGGTGATCCATGGTTTGATTCATGGTGATATTTAATTTATAAGAATTAACCCCTGAATGGTTCAAACATCTGATAATAAACAAAAGTAAAGTCAAAGTGTCCTGACACCAGAAAGTACCTCAACACTGTAAATCCCTTGTGTGGTACCAAGCCAGGTTAAGTTGAGAGGATGCTGCTGATGTTGTGTGTTAGCACTGTTGTAGAGAGTCAGTTTCATTTTTATGTGATGTTTTCAAATGAATGGAGTCATGCAAACCTCACTTATACCTTCATACACCTCAGTGCAATAACAGAAACTTACTATCCTAGTGGTTCAAAAGAACTCAGGAAGGCATATGTATGTTATTACAATCCTATCCTCAATACATATTATTACAGACAGGCTGCAGTTTTCAATGAATTGAGAGGGTACACAACACATTATACCATCTCTCGATCATTCTGAAATAAATGTCCTTTCGGACAATCGATAAATTACTTCTCACTTCACGGCATGAGTAATTAATTTGCTTTGGTGATGTTCTCTTTAAATTGGCCTTAACAGATGAAAATGGAAAAGAAAATTGTCTTTCCTGTGACTGGCAACACAGTTATTGCATTGCAGAGGAGAACAATATCAACATTAATATTCTTTTAATAATCTTTTTGTTTTTTCCTGTGCCTATTGTTATCAGGCTTTGAGTAATGCCTCCCAGTCCCTCAGTTTAAAGAGCACCCCTTTTTTGATAGCTTTAATTAAATGGGAAATACTTAAGTGCAACCTGGGTGACTAATGCTGCTCCCCGGATGTTAAGGTCACCATGTGAGGTCCGGTGGGGGCGGCTTCTCGTCAATACCTCAACATATTCCTGATAGATAAGTGCCACTTTTTGCTCCCCTGAGACACAGAAACATCATGTAGTGACAAATGACCTCATAACAAGAGCATGCAACAGCTCCCAACCCTCACGGCTTCTTTGCACAGGAGAGATAAGTGTTAAATGCGAAAGCCAATTAGCTTTATGCAATCAGTCCGTTTTTAGTCATGCAAAGTTACTGTACAATGCAGTTAATTTAGAGTGCCGTTTAACCAAAGCCCTTGGTCCTTATGTGCACCTTTTAATTCATTTGATGAGACTTGGGCACTCATGCCTTCAGGCTATTATCCAGTGGCACTTTTAATTTAATAGAAGTTGTTTCAACGGTGTCCAAATTGAAGTGGCAACAGTTTTACACTTGTCGTATTCCCACAGGGAAAACAACTAACCAGTCTTACATACTGGTTCAAAGGCCTAAAACTTTAATCTTTGGTGTTCTGAGTAAGTACCAGAAATGGTTTAGGAGTAATATTGAAAATAAAACTTCTAAAATATCTCTAAGAATGCAATGATATAGTATAAATAAAATAATATTGTCATAATTCCCCTTTCTCCACACAACAACACACATTCACACTGGACTGCACTCGAATTACAATCTCTGTTGTGTAATCTACCTAAATGGCTGCAAAGTTAACAATAGACTCACAGTTGTTTCCTTCTGCATTACACTAACATTTACAGCTTACATGAGCAATTTAAGCTTTACAGTTAATGCAGTTGTATGTGCAATCTACCTTGATGCAATATACACGTGTACAATTAATTCAGTTTTCTCTGGTGCAATACATTTAGATTAGCAATTCACACTATGCTGCTTTTAAAAGTATTTATAATTTTTTTTTTATTATTTACCTCTCTCCTGTATTGTGACCAGGATGAAATGAGATTTTGTTCAAATGTGCACTTGGCCAATAGTTTTGAATGACAACAAAATTCATGTGAAGTTGATGTTGAGTTAATACTAATCTCCCTTTTTACTTCAGTAATAATAGCAGCATTAGACTGAGTGTGCAAGGAGAACATTTCAAAGAGCTATTGAACAAACAGTGAACAAGGACACCACGAAGAAAGGGTACTCCGGTTAGATTGATCTTACGTTGCAAGCGATGCTATACAAAATGTGTGGGCGTGTTCATAGGAGGGAGGCCAGGGTTCATGTCCTTGTTCTTCTTGCTGCACTAACATAAGTCCCTCCTAATAAAAGGAGTAAGTTGAGTCAGATTTATGCTCTTTCATCCAAACTAAGATGCCTCCATTCCACGACTGAATTTACAGTTTAGCGTATAACATCACTTGTTGATCGTCATTTAGCACCACTGCAACCACGATATGTGCGAGTCATAAATTCTCCAGCTGTGCCACGCACATTCCTTGTATGCCAGAGGTAATCAAGCGTGTATACTTTCTTTTTCCAGCAAGGACAAAATGGTAAAAAGGTTTTTACTCCATCAGAAAATACAGATGTTTGTATCCACACCAAAAAGGACAAGATCACACAACCTTTCTGCACATTTGTTTCCATGTTGTAACAGTCTCTAAAGTCTTCAGAAACATGATGTAGAAAAACACGAGCAGCACAAGCTGAGCACTCACAGTTGCTGTGGTTACCACATGGTATCTCCGCAGCCTCAGCATGCGTGATGCATCGTTACAGCTCCAGCGGTACGTCTGGCAGAGCTGCCACAATGTAGTCGCCATGGCACCCTAACGGAGGAGCATGCGTTCTTTAATTTATGTTTAGTTTCTTCTTTGTACTTTAATGTTTGAGTAAAATTAAAAGAGCTCATATTCTTTTTGTGGGGTTGAAAAACATACTGGTGAAGAAAAAGCTCTTGATTACTTTCCTTGTAATCCCGAATCCATCGGCCTACTGACTCATCAGTCAAACTAACACAATGCAAGAATCATTGACCAAAGCATGGAAGATTCTACAGTGGTATTCAAAGCCAACCATGTTGACACGTCTGTCACAACAAGCCCTGAAGGTGCCGATACTCTTTCCACCTCAATTCCTCAATTAAAGACAGTGCTGTCACAGCCACCTGGTTCACTCGATCACAGAGGGGAGTGGCTTCGGTCCTCAGGCTTCAGGCCCACACTTCTCTACCCTTTGTGACCGGGAGGTTGAAGTTGGAGAACCAGACTCCAGCCGGTGCACAGTCTTTACCTTCAGCACCAAGTTTCAGATGTCCTCTCACATGAGTGAGCCTGCCGACATCACAAGGTTTGTGGTGGCAATTTCAGTTGAATAAAGAACAAAGTAAACGCTGGTCTTTCTTTGGTTTAATTCAACATCTGCAGATGGATTCACAGCACATTCAAATACATGAGATGTGAGAATGAGGAAAGGGAATATCATCACTTTGTCCCTTCTGGTGAGGTCACATCATCTCATTGTTAACACTGGCTGAGTTACATGCTGCCTTCACCTTGAGATGCCTGGCGTTCTCTCGGCTGGTCCTTGGGGGTGCTGGGAAATGTATACGTTCTTACTTCTCACTTTAAGAAGTGTGGGATTGGTTTGGTCACAGTAATTCAGCAGAATACATGGGATCTATGCGTTCCTTTCACAGAATCACAAGGTAGGTTGTTGAAAGTTCTTCAAAAGATAAAATTAACTACAACAGATCATGACAATTTTCAATGTTACAGACTAATGAAACAGGATCGGAAGCTGAGGTTCTCTTACTGACCATTGAGGTCCATCAAGCTTCAAACTGATCACTATAGAGTACAATTAACAATCGAAATACATATTTTGTCTCCTTCCTCTTTTTTTTGGGGGACGACATCGGTCATGTTAGTTGGGCAGAGGATCCGATTCCAACAATTTGGACGCAAGCTGTGACAATAATTGCAAGGTGAGTACCACCCTGTCAGTGGAGATGGGGGAGATGGATGAGATATTAAAGATTGATGAGCGATAATTGTGTTGCAGAGCTTGACAAGACTTCCTGGGGTTCCCCATCGTGTTGTCCGCCACCACCCACTGTGGTCTGAGGCGCACTTCACAGCACTGCCGTTATTAGCTTGGTGGAATGTGGTGAAGTTCCCAGAGTCGTGTATTATTTGTTTAAGATTATATTTGACTGATATATTGAGCTGTTATTTTAAACATGGACTTATACAAATAGCTTCATATTTGACACATTTTTCTGAATTTTTTACATCTATGGAGTTTTAATTTTAAAAAATTGTCAGTGGCAGTTGTGCTTCTTTTATTTGGCTTATACAGTCCACTGAATGCGGGACTATCACAATATTCAGACTTTTTTAGTACTAGTGCAGTGTCTGCTCTAAACCTGCTAATTTGGAATGGTCTGTTCTCTTGTCCTGTGTTAATGCTCCAGAGCCTCTTCAGAATGATTCCTTGTCGTTAGTGAGTCCTCCTCAAACAGTTCTACAATATACTGTCACTTTTTTATTATTTGTATGCTGGACGTTTTGAGCAGAGCTTTTGATAAACAGTCTATGGTGCAGAGTGAAGTTAGAAAACTTTGCGTTAATCCTACCTGGTTTATCTGAAGATTTTATAGTCAATGATTTCTTGAATAAAATCAAACAGAAAGTGCTTTATTACTGTTCACATGGGTATGTAAGTTTTAATCATTTACCTAATGTGTAATTTTTTCTTACATTGCATGTCAGATAATTCGGAGGTCTGATAATCAATCGACACAATCTACAGACCCAAATTCACAACTTTTCGAAAAATAAAAGCTCTGTAATTCAGCTCAGTGTAAAGCCTTGCTGCAACAAAATGAATGCTGTGCTTTTACTTTGGAAAGAAATTGCTTAAGAGGAAGTTACTCTACGAATGTTGTAATGACGGAGATCAGCAACCACGGCACCCGTGAATGTCTGTGTCCAATAAATTGAAATAAAAATTATCTAATTATAAAAATGATGTGGTCACGGTTTCAACCCACAGTTGCTCTAGTTGTAACATAGAAGAAGAAATGTTCGACTCGGCCCACAGACTGACTGTTAGCACACTGCCCCGCCCCCACTGACTGCTACAGAGGGCTGGTTGCATGTTTGATCAATTTCATATAAAAACGCATCAATTTCAACACTGCATTTCCATTGGCCATTAAGGACAAACACTACCAAGTGTGAAGCCGATAAGATGAACGGTTTGAAAGATATGTGTTCCACATGCAGACAGACGTTTGTTGAATTAGAAGGTAGATATACAGCCTTTCCAGGAATACATATTTCCATAATTAAAATATGGCACCTAAAGCTCAAGATTTGTATACCAATAACTTATAGCTCTTCCAAATAACTCTAATGCATCAGAGGTCAGAGTACAGCTTGTTGTCTCCGAGAGTGCGTCGTAATTCATTTCCAATCCAACAGTAATGTAAAGAGCAAATAGGCTAAAACATTCCTGCCCATTTAAAAATGTTCATTCCTGTTCATTCCACATAATCCACGACATTCAAGAGCTTAACTTTAAAACTATCCATCCTCTGTGTGTAAGATTGCTTTTTAATTAAACTAATTCCATAACCAAACGTGGCTAATTCGTTTGCCCCTCTCCTCCATTTTGAACGAGAGCCAGAAGCTGGCAACTTCTCCACTGGAATCAGTCCAGACCTTGAAAAGTTGAGGGACACCATGTTGACTATTACTTTTTACATTACTGTGTATTTTTGGTGGCGATAAACAATACCAAAGAATTAAATTACCCTGTTTATACAGAATACATAAGTTGTATCTAAATATCATCCAACCTTAACTAATACCGAAAAAGCCTGCACTGAATATACAGCAGGATTAACGACACACTGGACTGTTTCAGAGTCCACATTATTTAAGATACATTGACATTGTGAGAGGGAGGTGCCACCAAAACAGATTCGAAGGCAAAATGATGATGATGATTATTATTATTGAGCAAATTTCCACATTATGGCACTAATAATGGATAATCTTATCTTATCTGGGTCAACCAGGCAGGAAGGGTCTAATGAGAGACACAATCACATTATGGATGGTGTAGTATCCAAGGTGTTGGAGGTTAATCCATTGAAGTCCGGATATCATCCTCTGCAGTTGGTAATTTTGACTATTTAACTACACAATTACTATTAAATATAAAGGAAAAAAAATAGTGAATATGGTAAAAGAAAAACATGTCCAACACCAGAGCATCTTTAAACAGTGAGAGATTATGCTCTTTACTACAATTAGCTCTTATACAGTGACCGAGGTTCTGTACACTGATGACAATAAATCCAAACTCTATTCACTGCTCAAGATCGTGGACCTTAATTATATATTATTTAACATACATGAATTAAAACATACAAACAAGTGAATGATAATTTATAGATTTTGAATAAAAAATGCATACAAGTTTAATACTTTAATACAAGATTATAGATTGGGTTCTGGCTGTGCCACAACAACCCAAGTAATGGTGCTCACATGAAACAGCAAATGAGTTGATGATCACATCTTAAACCTCAACGTCTCCTCCTTTCAGCAGATACTGAGTTATTAGTTCAACTTCGAAACTCTCAACTCTAAACTTTAAAATGTCTAATGCCTCTATATACGATACAATAGTGGCTTTTGCTGCTTTTACTTTTTTAGGGCCCGAGCAACGAACAGTAGGAGACAGTGGGAGGCCCTATTGAAATTGTGAGGATTATTTATTTTTTGGCTTTTTGAGGGCTTTAATTATACATGCTTCTGTGCTATGTCTCCACACAATGGATCTGAAAGACTGTACAGCGTTTAATGTCCTGCGGTCTCCGAGCCAGAGTGTGTCATCTTCAGCTAGCGCTAGTAGCCCCTCGCTAGCACCTCCAGTAGAGCTAGGAAGAGCGAGCCAACATTCCACTGTGTTGTTATTTATTATTATTATATTAGATTTGTCTCTTCCCAGTGGGGAGAGAACAGGTGCATTCAGTTAGTGAGTTTTAAAGAGTTTTAAACATATAATTAAATAGCATTAATAACATTATATAATATTTAGTTATTATTCATAACATTATTATTTCAAATGTAAATCAAATATAGTCATCAAAATATCTAAGTAAGAAAAAAAGTATTTACTGAAATAAATGATAAATGATAAATGATAAATGAATGCAAAACTTTGTCATCAGTAGGTGTTTTCATCACCATAGCAACCAGATGCTAAGATTTGAAATAGAAGCTGATTTTGATTGACAGGGACACTCCCTCAATACCCCCATTGTTGCTGTGACAACAGGATGATTTTGATTGGACAATTTTGATAGGAGACCCCTGATTGGCTGTTGATTGCCTTAAATACTGTTAAAGTTTAAGACAGTTTCTATTGCACTCTGACCTTGACTGAGGTAAGTCATGTCTCACTCTCTCTCTGTATTTACCCAGCATGCTAACCGATACAATTCAGGCTCATAATTTAAGTTTGAAATGAGACCACTGTATAATATGAAGTTGCTGCTGTTACCTGCTGCTGTTAAATGTTGATAATGTGCTGGTTTCTGTGCTGGTTTCTGTTGCTTCTATGACAAATGTGGGAATATTCTTGCTGGCTTGCTTTGTGTTTTCTGCTGCTTATCTTTGATTCCTGTGGTATTCTTGTCATTTTATGTTGTGATACGTGATAATGAATGAGTGATACGTGATAGCGTGATGCTAAGTAGCGTTAGGTCGCCTAGGCCAGGCAGAGTGAGGCATTGTGGAAAACACATCTTTAGCACCAGGATATTTTCACATTTCACATCTTATTCTACCAAACAATGTGATTTTTGTAACAGTGGGAAGATTAACCTTGGTATTTAACTATAGTATTGCAGAGAAAGTCATAAAAAAACAACTGCCATCACTGCCAATCAAATTCAGATTCAAATTCATATCAAAGCATCTGGTTGCCATGGTGATTGATGAGGGAAGTTTTCCCAGTCATTTATTTCAGAAAATGCTTTTTTTTTACTGGTGAGTTTTAATTGGTTTATGGGGAGTTTGAATGTGTTTAAGCACAAGTTGACGGGACCTTAAGCTAATGCTAGGAGCACATTACATGAGGTGTGTAGCTCCTTTAAGGAAAAAACAATCCCTTTCCATTGGGTCTAATGTTATTTCAGAGAAAACATTTCTGGAAGGAGCATCAACTCGCATAACTCGCTACCACGGTCCCATTTTTTTACTCTCACAAATCCCAAATATATCTGTGTGTTCGGCAACGTCTTGGGATTCTCACGGTGTCTTTATTTCACAGATAGGACTTATAGTTTTTGAATTATAGTTGTTTGAGTGCTGCACTCATAGTTTAGATTTGTCTCTTCCCAGTGGGGAGAGAACAGGTGCATTCAGTTGAGTTTCCATGGCAACCAGATACACACATAGCAGGAGGGGAGTCTCTCTCTCTCTCTCTCTCTCTCTCTCTCTCTCTCTCTCTCTCTCTCTCTCTCTCTCTCTCTCTCTCTCTCTCTCTCTCTCTCTCAAACCAGCCAGTCTGTCTCTCTTTATCTGTCTTTCTCTATCTCTGGGTGTCTCTGTGTCTCTCTCACTCTCTGGGTGTCTCTGTGTCTCTCTCACTCTCTGGGTCTCTCTGTGTGTCTCACTCTTTCTGTGTCTCTCTCTCTCTCTCTCTTAACCCAGCCAGTCTGTCTCTCTCTATCTCTCTGTGTCTCACTCTCTGGGTGTCTCTGTATGTCTCACTCTCGCTTAAACCAGCCAGTCTGTCTCTCTCCTTCTCTCTCCTTCTCTCTGCGTGTCTCTCTGTGTGTCTCTCTCTCTCTGTCAATTGTTTTATATTGAATGTTTGTCAATAGATCAATTTCACCTAAATCTTACACACTATTTCATCCTGTAACCTGCAGACAAACGTCACTTGACTTCTAGATCCAGACGAGAACGGAAACGTCTACACAAACCAACATAAAGACATCAAACTACTCAGCAGATAAGAGAAAATAGAGCATCAACTGTTCCAAGAGCTTCATCAACAAATAGATCTGCTCTCTGTTGTAAACATGCAGCAACCACACATTGTGTTGAGCCTCAGAGCCGAACTCCTCCGAGCCAACAGGGAGATTATGGCTCTTAAAAATGGAAACTTGTCTCTGAAGGAGCAGGTGGAGCAGCTGGAACACCAGCTAAAAGACAAAGATGGTCTCATAAAGAAGGAGACCAAGAAACGGCGTGCTCGCCTCAGGGCCTACATTGACTGCATGGCCGAGCTCACTGAGTGTCAGGCCAAGGCTAGGAGTATGGAGGCAAGTCTGCACCAGGAGCCACCTCAGCCTGAGACAAGCTGGAGCAGAGAGGTGGAGTTGGAGGTGGAGGTGGAGGTGGAGGTGGAGAAGGAGAAGGAGAAGGAGATCCAGGCTCTGAAGGAGCAGGTGGAGCAGCTGCAACATCAGTTGAATGACAAAGATGGTCTCATAAAGAAAGAGACCCCGAAACGGCGTGCTTGCTTGGGGGCCTACATTGACTGCATGGCTGAGCTCACTGAGTGTCAGGCCAAGGCTAAGAATATGGAGGCAAGTCTGCACCAGGAGCCACCTCAGCCTGAGACAAGCTGGAGCAGAATGGTGGAGGTGGAGAAGGAGAAGGAGAAGGAGAAGGAGAAGGAGATCCAGGCTCTGAAGGAGATGGTGGAGCAGCTGGAACAACAGCTAAAAGACAAAGATGGTCTCATAAAGAAGGAGACCAAGAAACGGCGTGCTCGACTCAGGGCCTACATTGACTGCATGGCCGAGCTCACTGAGTGTCAGGCCAAGGCTAAGAATATGGAGGCAAGTCTGCACCAGGAGCCACCTCAGCCTGAGACAAGCTGGAGCAGAGAGGTGGAGAAGGAGAAGGAGATCCAGGCTCTGAAGGAGCAGTTGGAGCAGCTGCAACATCAGTTGAATGACAAAGATGGTCTCATAAAGAAAGAGACCACGAAACGGAGTGCTTGCTTGAGGGCCTACATTGACTGCATGGCCGAGCTCACGGAGAACTCCCTACATCGGCTGCCCGGGCTTGCGCACTACAAAAGAAAAGGAGCATAGGAAGAGTCGGGGCTGGAGGTGAAGCAGGAGGAGACGACTCCAACTATGGGACTGAGCTGCAGAAAGGTGGAGGCCGAGATGAGCTGGAGCAGAGAGAAGAGGTGGAGAAGGAGAAAAGGCAAATAAGTGCTCAAAGAAGAGAGGGATGATTAGACGTTTCCCTTCACCCATTCTTACCTCACCCACTCCTTCCCTCCTGGCCCCACCCTCACCCTTTTCCTACTCCTCAAAACAAACCCCCCCCGTTCCCCCTTTGTACAATATTATAAATATTTTAATGATGTGAATGTTGTAAATATGTTACATTTTGTGAATAAATATAACTAGTACAGTAACATCTACCTCTGTCTTTCTGAATATATATACAGGATTCATGGCCCTGATCAATTAACACAGTGTTGGAGTGAAACAAATCATAATAATGTTGTTACTTGAGAAAAGTTTATAGATTTCATATTTAGTTTTACTTTGTATCCTGTGTTAATGCCACAATGCTCATTCTTTATCAACCAGTCTGCTGCCATTCAGCTTTTTACTGAAAGAAAACTTCCTGTCAGGTTTGAGGAAGATATGTGGCTGACTTTCATGTTCTTTTTCCATAGGCTCAGAATGAACCCGCTCACTCACTGTGAAGCCGGATTTCTCAGTGTAAGTGTTCTTCAGACACTCTGGCCTGTGGGTTTAAGTGGGCTACAGTTTGTCCATGGGTAATCTTTAAATCAACAACTACAGCTCTCTGGGTTTAACAGCTGACACTGATACACTACATCACTCTTTAACAAAGGACAGGAAAAAAGACTTTAATATAAAATAAACAAATAGATTGATGTAACTGATAAAGAGGTCATTATTGCTTAAAATAATACTACTAATTTTGTGGAATTATTCCTATTGAAATATAGCTCACCACAGCGTATTGCGAAGACTTAATACCCAACATAAATAAGTATAGTAATTAAAATAGTGTATAATTAAAATGTATAATATGATAACTAGTACAGCTTTCTGCATGAATTTGACTCTTGTAGAGTTAATTCATTCCATGTTAATTCAGCACAAACACTAATGTTACCACGTGCATGAGTGATGCTCGGCTTCCGACTGACCTCAGCACGTTTATGTGTCCCAGTAAAATGAGTGTCCATCGACTGTATACACACTAAAATCCACCTCACGTTCTGTCATAACACACCAACAGCAGCTTGTAACCCTACAGGGTGCAATCATCCACTGCCTCGCTCCTCACACCGCTCACTCCACTACCTGGCAGGATTTGAGTCATTTCAAGACCTTCAATTTATCCTTCTTTTCTCTACATTCTTCCTGTCGTGAGCTGCATGTCATAGGTCCGAGAGGGATTCCCCCCCTTCAAGCTGATTTCATTCACATTTGTCTCACGGAAATTATTTTCTGCAGAACGGCTGATTGCCTCTCTCTGACCTTCAACATCTCATTTCCACACAGCTTGTGCGGAAAGTAAAAAATAACCTGCACTTCCACTCCACTTCATATTTCTCACTTCAGACCTCAGTGGCTTCATTCAGACACCGTCTGTGACCATGAATGCTACGACCGAGCTCATGTTATTTGGCTGTGCAGCTCATCTTCACCTCTGTGCAGCTACATGATTACGACATACACCAATCATGCCTTTCTTCAGGACCTGCTCTTTTAATCACAAAAATCAAGCCAGGTCACAGCACACACACACACTCCTATTTTCAGTCTGTCACTCATTGTGTTTCCCTCAAGTTCATCCCTGCCCCCACCTTCCATACTTTTCACAACCCCTCCACACTCTGCTCTCTTAATTCACGAAGAATGATTTTAACTGTTGAATCATCTCCCAGCCGAGGCAGCTGATAGTGACAGTGCTCGAGTATCATGGACGTAAGCTCTAAATTCAACCCTAATCCTTCAGCTGTTGCAATCAGGTACCACACACTCATACACAAAAACACAGAGGTGAACACGGCTCTGAGATTCTAAGATCCTCTCTGAGGCTTCCCCCAAGGCTGTGTGAGATCGGCCATGCTACTCCCAGAGAATACTAATGAATGTATGTAATCACACTGACAGCTACATCCTCAGCCGCCGCACAGTGCTGCTCTCTGGCCAACTCTGTGTCCTAACCTCCATGTGGAGGGGACAAACAAGCCAATTTCTTTTTCCATGAAGAAATAAGCTGCATCACTTTGCTGCAGCAGACACAGACACGCAGATGTGAGTTTGTTTAGAACGTATTAACAGTTTGTTAATAAAGTCTAACCCTATAGTCCTGCAACATATTCTGCCTCCATGTTATAAGGTTCAGTTTGTGTTAAAACTGTAACAAATGCGTTAAGTCAACTGTATGGTCATTTTGGAGGATACAGTCTTTGAGCTGACAGAGAGGAGTTTTGGTCATTAGTCTACACATCAGTCACATATCTGCAACTCACATAAATTCACTGGATCCAGTTTCTTATTTGGATCTGCACCAAATTGCACACACGCATAAATATCAGTCCCTGAAATATGTCAGATTTTTACCATCAAGATCCATGAATTATTCTCTGAGAAATCAGACACACCCACTGATCTGGATCCACTCCAAATTTGTACAAGTTTTTCCTTGGATCATGTCCCACTCCTATACAAAATTTCAGGGAAATCGGTTAAGTAAATCGGTAAGAATGGTACAATGATGGAGGCTCCTCTGTATTATAAATGTCATGAATGCATGATTTGCAGGGCCACTGTATTAGACTGCATTAGTTTTGTCAAGGTGTACCTAATAAACTGTCAACTGAGTGTAGTGTGTAGGTTCTGTAAATATTTGCACCCTGACCATTTGTTGTATGACGCAGGTATAATGTGTCTGTCAAGATCGTGTCTGCATCAGCTTGAGGTTGGCAGGAAAGAGCCTCAGAAAATATATTATGATAACGTATCTACTGTATGTCTGGTTTGATCTGTGGATCACGATAAAATCTATTTACCTGTGGAGGTCAGACAGTCATGAAGGTCATCCTCGTCCTAAGTCCATTTCTAGACAGCACCAGGACAGTTTATCTCCATGACGCTGAGCATGCCCAGTGCTGCGTGTCTCAGGCTCCTCGGCTGCAGCTGCTGGAGATGATTTAAGCTCAGGATTGTCTTGAACAATGTTCA
Source organism: Hippoglossus stenolepis (assembly GCF_022539355.2). Lineage (NCBI taxonomy): Eukaryota > Metazoa > Chordata > Actinopteri > Pleuronectiformes > Pleuronectidae > Hippoglossus > Hippoglossus stenolepis. Next base: position 21,362,008 of record NC_061488.1, on the reverse strand, counting down.
TTTGCGCTCCTCATATTAAAAAACACCAAATTAGCAGAAAACTTTAATTGTGCTTTGGCAGCACTGTTTCTTTGTCTGCCTGGAGTTCAATTATGTTTTGTTCATTTTGCTGAGAAGGATTTATTGAGCCACTCACAGCGACCTTAATGGACTCAGCTACTACTTCCATTGTTCGGCTGATTCCTGTTATATCTCCATTAATTTAAAAGCTGCGCTAAGACAAGAGAGTGCAGTTCTCATATGGTCGGAATAATGATAGTAGTGGTATAAGTACTTGAAGTTATTCTTGTAGAAGTTTAACATTAGCATTATAATGGTAATAGTCATTGTTCACATAAGCTAAATGTACACAGAATACTAGAATAGAAATCAGTAGAGCACACACCCTCACCAAAACCCAACAGTCCACTTATGAGACCACATTTAAATTCACTAGATCCACATTTTTATTAGCATTTGCAACAAACCGTGCACACTCATAAATATCAGTCGTCTCATCTAGATCCATGAATTATTTTCTGAGAAATCAACGGCAATGGTGAAAAACACCTCGCAATGTTAGAGGAAGGGAAAAGAAATCCAGGACCCTGATTCAGATTCACACCAAATTTAATGAGTTATTTCCTGACCCATGGACGTGCACAGCATAGAACTAAAGTTGCCTGGGCAACTGCCCATTTGCCCTCTTTGACTGAGCTGCCCCTCTGTAGAAAAAAAAGTTGTATTATTATTGTGGCCGCATAAATATGAGAAGCCCAATAGTTTGATTAAATTAAATAAAACAATTGTCAGGTTAGAACAATGGCCCCCAGGCACATCCTTCAAGTTTCATGCTAATCCACCCAGTAGACTTTTGCATATCCTGATAACTAACAGACAAACAAACTGAGACAAAAGCATATTTTATTTTGTTTGCTCTTCAGTGCAGAAACTATCTGACACCTTGATTTAAAATAACTAGAGCAGAGAAGAAGAACGGAGGTCTGTCTGAAGATGCACATGAAAACCTCACAGAGTAGGCTACTCAATATCAGCGCGTCACGTTATCCAATTCAATTCAATATCCTTGACCAATCTGTGATTTACGTGGGCTGTTCCAGAAACAGCAGAGTGATCATGATTGACATAATAATCATCACTTCTAATGGGATGAAATGAAAATCTGTCATCTTTAATTTGTTGTTTTCATGTTGAGGGGAGGTAACTTCCAATGACCGGCAGCTGTTCCTCATACAACAAGCACACAATATATCAACTGTGAAGTTTATGTTGAGGCTTAAACTAACTTTTAACAACTCCAACTTCCCTTTAAACCCAGAAACTTCAGTGGCTTTAAACTATTAAATCTAACACCACAGCTTATAGATGAGGAATTTGCTTAGTTCTTGGAACCTTCACTTCTCTGCCAACCGATAAACATGTCTTTGTCATTACCTGTACTCTAAAGAGATGGCAAGTCAAGGACCAATTATTCAATGGAGTCTGCTTCGGTTTCCGCCCCAACCTTCGTTTCTTTTTGTCCCTCCACTGAGACTGATGTCACAGAAGCTGCCTTGGTGCTATGCATAACATTATAGACATATAATGCTGGTGAATATCATAAAAACGCAATCAGTGCCGTAACAGTCACGAGTGCATACTTTCTCACTTCAGTTTTCAAACGTTTCCGTCTCTTTAAATAACAGTGACGCATGTTTATTTCAAGTTCTCAAGCACCTATTCAAATATTAAGTATGTTATTTTCAGAGCCAAGTATTTCTCTTTGAGGGCATTCATAAACTCTTAGACTGTTGGTTATTGAGAGACAAACTCTCAATCTCAGCTTTATGAAGCTTTCTAGTGTCTGTTACCTCCTTGTTTTTGGTTTTATGGCTGAAATATGTCTTGAACCGTCAAGCAGACACATGCAGAGCAGGTAGAATCAAAGAGAAACGCAGACTTACATTTGGCAACATGCAGGTTGTTCAATGAGGCAAGCTGATGCAACAGGAGACAGGCAGGAGGGCCTCAAGGAGCAGGAAGTGGCAGCTGAGGAGCAGGAGCAGGTGAAAGGGAGAGGCAGGAAAGACTGAGGCCATCTGGTGGACAGGTGTGGGATGACAAGGTCCGGAGAGTTTCATAAAAAACGCTTGAGGAAGGAGAGAGGTGGAAGTGGACAGGGCAGGTGTCACAAAGACGTGGTGGACACATTATTAGTTCTTTTTACTCTTGTTAACATCTGTGGTGGCGGTGGACAAAGCTATGTGTGACTCTGAGGTAAGATTGGACCAGTTTGATTATGTGAGCCACCTAAAATCTGTCTGACACATATTCTTTATAACTGCAGGATATAATATGTGGCAAAGGGACTGCCCATGAAAATTGGCCTTCAGCTAAGAGTTTTGTGAATGTTGACCAAAGTACAGTGTCCCTTTTCAAATAGAAAAATATATTAAATTGAATCAAATCAAATTAAATTCAGTTTGTGTTCAATATCTAAAGGTTCCTCTTTGTTTTTGTTTTAAATTGTATATGTGTGCACTAACCTGGCTTATGGGGTGGTTTTCATGTGTGTGTGTGTGTGTGTGTGTATATGAATGAATGAATGAATAAATAAATAAATGAATCCATCAGACATTTGTAATTTACAAAGACAAGTAAGATTAGCTTTATTACTTGGTCCACACCATGCCTCACAGTTGTAGGTGCACAGACCAATGTAGGTGGTTTTTTGCAGCACACTCAGTTAAAATGTGTCCTTAAAAACCATCACTGTATTTTGGCAATACATGATTTTATTTATACTTGCGCTGTGGCTGCAGGGATGGAGACGTTACTCTGTTGGTCCAACACACTGACTGAAATATTTCTTGGATGGATTTTCACAGAGATGCCAGCATAACTGCAGGGTCTTTGTCAAGTTAAGTTTCTGAAGATGAGATTCAAACCATGGTTGAATATTGAAAAGATGGACTGTAGAATTGTAACCTCACAGTCTCTTAATATTTAAAATAACATGGGTTATCCGACATGTGCTGTTATGTGATCATCACAGTGTTTTATAAACTCTATATAATTGTAAATAGTGACATAATTTATACTATTTATACAGCTGACTTCTTTCTTTGTCTTCGCATGCAAACATAAACAGTTGCGACTTTGCTGTCTAACAACTAGTATATCAAACTAATTAGTCAAGTCAGGTTATGCATCAATACGATTGTTATATCCTTCCTCCGAGCTGATAAATGGATGACTTGTCTTGCTCCAGGCAGAAGCCTTGAGGGAACTAAGATCAATGCAATCTGGTAATTGTCTGATGATTAATGATGAACTGTGTGTTCTCAATTAGGTTTTGTTCAATGTATTATTCTCCTGCAGGAAACAATATCTGGACATGCTCAATTTTTAATATTGTTTACCCAGAACTGGAATATTGTCATCATGGTCACAGGAATCAGATCGCATTAAGTTTGCACTCTGAAGGTCCTCATGTGAGGAGAATGAAAAAATAATCTCAGTCTGTTTTAGGTCATATATTTACCCTAGTTATAAATCCCTGTTTTTTAATATATGTATTATATTTTGTCCCTTTTTAACACATTGATATGTCTGAGTATAAGAGCCAGGCTTTTCCACTGGGTAATGACAACAGCAATTATTTGCAGTCATGAAGCATTAAACCAACACACATCGCCCTTGTTGTTTTGCAAAGCCTTTGTCTGAAATGCAGCCAATGTGTAATGAATCTAGATTGTGATACGCTCACCAGTATTATCTACAAACCCGTTAATCCCCCACACCTATCGTCATTACAGACCTGTGTGTTTGTGTGTCACAGAGAGGGAGAGGAAGGTCACCCATGTCCGCTCTCGGTGGACATCGATGCTGTACATAAATAAAATGTTTGCACGGAGACCACCGGACCAGCACTGTGCACAAACACAGCTGGTGTCAAGGACACAGAGTCGTTTCTTCCTCTCAGCTGTAGATGTAGAAAAGTCACCTCCAGCAAATGAAGGCTTCATATTTGATCTGAGCTCATTAAGAGAAACTGCACGTACATACCGTTCGTTTATGGTATTTATACATCAGTGTCATTTGTTCTAATGAAAAGGTGAAAGTGGGAGGCTATGGAAGACCTTTTGATTGCATTCCTGTCATTGCACGTCGGTGGTGAAACATGTGAGCACACATACCATTACCACAATGCATAGAGTCCATCTGTTTTGGCCTCTGGTTCGACAGAGTCAGATCACTAATGGTTTCATCGATTGTTGGCTCTTATCATTCATCACCAGGGTCAATGTCCCACATCTATCTAATGGTCCTGTTTAAACACACATCTCTCATCATTGTGCAGAGGGGCACAAACAAAATGAGCAGCTTTATCACTCTGTTCATGATGCAAAGTGGCCATGTTGAAGAAACATTCAAATTGCACAAATTCAGTTTGGAGTAATGTTAATTAAACTTTAGCAAAACCCTCAGTCTCTTCTTGATATATCGCACAAACCTGCATTTTCTGACCAGACAGGTAATATGCATGTCTTCCCTACCACATAGATTCTATTTCACATGCTTGTCCCTGGTTGTTTGTCCTCTGCTCTGAGCTTCGGGTGGTCAAGACGTCTGCAATTCCCCAGCCGCTGCAGAGAGTAAATAAGCCTTACGTGCCGTGTCACCATCATTTGACTTTTATTAATGAGCCAATCAATTCCTATTTGTATCACCCTTTCAACTCAAATCCTGACCTCACCACACTTAACAAATTGGCTGACCTGGTGTTTATCGCGAGGAATGGAAACACTCCTTTGCTGCTTTGTTCACGTTTTCATTTTCATTTACAATCACCAATGGCTGTTAAATAGATTGTTAAATAAAAATCCTTCAAGCAACAGCAATGAAGAAAATCAACACTCTGCTGACGTACACACACACTAAGAGAGGAAGTCATTTTAGGTTGTGTAACTTTGGTCTGGGGTCTCTTTTGGGGGCACAACATACGCTATTATTGTAGATTAACCTTTTTGGTCTGGCTCTTTCTGGAAAAGAGAAGAGCTTCCCAGTTTGGTACGGAGGAGCTTTTACGCCTGCACAGAGCTCTGAACACATCCAACACCCGTGCAGGTGGTGAACCAGGTCTCATTGTCCATTATCATTGGTTGTCACTCACTAATGCTTTTGAGGATGAATGGAAGTAAATCCTCTCAGCCAGGTTCCCAAATATTGTTGAGAGCTTTTACTGGTTGTGATGAATCACACCTTAAAAAGGGTTTGTAAGTTGTCATTGAAGGTTTTATTAGTGGTAAAAGAATTGATTAGCAATGCTTTGTTGATCAGTTATTGATTACCTACAAGTCGTGTAAGCTCCCAAGCTCATGTGGCCACCTTTAGGTTCCATTCATTCAAATAAATATTATCACGTAGTATCAATTAATACTTGTGGTTTCAGATTTCTAATAAGCCATGAATCAGATTATAGGTGAGTATGTGAACTATGATTTTTGACCAGATTCTCTGAGGGTTTATCCAAAGAGCCAGTAATCCATTACAGGGTCACAGTGAAAAATGTTCTGCTGGAGGATTATTCACCTGCTGGAGAAACCTTTCCAGCTACAGTGGTAAAGAAAATTTGGTAAAACCTTTGAATTTTGCCCCATGTGTGTATATTGTGTCTTAAAATGCAGTCAGATATCAATTATAAACACATACAATCTTTTTTTATCTCTATTTTAGTAACATACAAACATATTATATTGTTCTGGTCAAAATTTATAACGTTCTTATTGAAGGAACACATGTGAACCGTGAGGTGTCTATAAATCTAATCACCCTCCCACAATCTGTAGTTTTATCAAGCACCCACTCAAAGAAGCTCTTGGCTACCATCTAGTGAAACGTGGCCACCATTACACCACATTCCTGATAAACTTACACCCAGCAGAGCACCTTTACAGCTTCAGTGACAAGGAGGGTTTGAAACAACAGAAGATCAATGAGATGCTTTTCAATGATGTACAAAGTTTTATTATTGAAGAGAAAGACAGTGCAGTTACATGAGGGTGCTGAACTAAAACCACTGTTTCATGTAAGAGTGAAAGGAGGGGGAACAAATTTTCCGCAGGTTTGTTTATTCTTTTAAGAAAACCTACAGATTGTGTGTGAACAGAATCCACTAACTGAAATCCTTCTTCTGCTATCACATCCATATTCCAGAGTTAATTTTAAAATGCTAAAGTAGATTTTCTATGACTTGTTTTAGCATCATCTGTGGTCAAATGTATTATAACCTCCAGCATCTGTTCTGAGGACATAGTCAAACCTATAACACCTGGAATAGTACATGAAATGTTAATACTGATTTATTGTACTTATAAAACAAAGGATTTTGTCATGAAAAATAAGGCCATGTCGATGTTTTTAAAGGACGGTTCTCGATTGCCTCGCTCGATTTTTATTGCATTTTCTCATTTAGTGCAGAACAAACGTATCTACAAGAAATCTAAATGATTGACATATGCATCACAGCATAAATCTCCCTTATGGTTTACTCAGTCCAACATCAGCACAAATTGTTGTGTAATAACAACACAAAACGCACAAGTTAATGTCAACACATATAGAGTGTGCTAATAAACATCTGCCTCTGCATACATAATCCATGAATTCACGTATTTGCCCAGAAAAGAAGAGCCATGAAAGTAGCGAGCTCAGGCTGCCTCTCACAGGAGTGGAATTCCAGCAAAGCTCCCTAAAAATCAACACACTGTGGCTTGAAACCAGTCATGCATGCACATTGTAATGTGTATTCAGTGCTCTGTACAGACGGGCAACACTCAGTGGGTTGTTGTGCTGACTTTTTGCCACTGTTTGGTTTTTGAAGCCTGCCTTTAAACACTGTCCTTAAATCAACCGTTTAACATGCCATGCAGGACGTTCTCTGGTTTACTGGTGGGGGAAGTATCTGCAATACTTTGAGGGGAGTTTCTCTTTACTATTTTATTAAATACCAGGCGGAATTAATGATGCTGAAAAGCAAGCACTTTTTTTTCTTTTTTTTTTAACTCTGCAGGAATCTAATTGATTATCATAGCTAAGATTTTGGCATCATCATAACACCTCAAGTCATTCAAAGGTATAGAAGCTATCAAGACACTACGCTAACCACATGATAAGACTAACAATCTTTGCTTTACTAACTGCCACTGTGGTTTCAAAGATAAAGTGGTTTAACAGAAGAAGTGCACTCGCCACTGAAAGAAAGCAAAGGGATGTTCTTGTTTCAAATCAAAGTCAAGTTCAGTGCAAAATCAAATCATCACCACACATCACACACGTATCTGCCATCACTGACAGATCAAAACTCAGTAGAAGGCAATGCACGTGTAATTTAGCATTTTCTTGTCAAGTATAACATCACAAACAAAAAATGTGGTAAAGGACCACCCCGTTGGTTTTTATAAGAACATATTTTACCATCTTCTGTAATAAAGAGCTAATCCCATCCATTCACTCAACCTTTGATAGTCTGTGACTGCATCAGACATCAGTCACTTGGCTGCACGGCCTGGTGACAGGTCTCCTGTTGGCCACTGAAGCACTGATCTCATTCGCCATGAATCTACTTCAGTCCTGGCCACCCCCTCTCTCCACATGAGACCTCTCCAGTGAAGGACAGAGGTGAGGGGGCATACAGGTCTGAGTCTGTGTCTGATTCCCCCTCTGCTATGAAGGGTCTGACTCTGGCACAGAGTGAAGTTCCAGGTCCAGCTTCAGTCCCTCCTCCCGCTCCCCCTCCTGAGCCTGTGAAGAAAGGAGGCCCAAAGAAGTCCTCCTTGGCCTGGGAGATGCTGAAGCCGCTGAAGGAGCGCTCCAGCTCCTCGTGGTCAACGGACGGGATGGAGAGAGACGTGTCGCTCTCCACAGCGATGGCATCCTGCTGACACCTCTGCCTCCTGTGGCGCCTCCTGTTCTTGGAGCAGCTCTCTCTGCTGTTGCCACCCGGGCCAGATGACGAGCGGTCGTGGACCGGAGCAGGAGGAGGCGGGAGGCGGAACAGGTTGGGCGAGCGCTCGCCGCTGCCACCGACCGGTGAAGGCGTGTTGGCCACGCTGCTGTTCCAGGCAGGCTGGCTGAGGGGGTGCTGCATTTGGTGCTGCCAAGAGGTAGAGGGGCGGCTGTGGCTGCCAGAGGGAGTACCCACCGACCTGGCCACAGACTGACCCAGTAAAGGATCTCTCTTTTCAGAGGACCCATCAGAGCATGGGACATCTGCAGGGGAGCAGGATTTCACCTCCTTTTCTTCCTTCACCTCCTCTCTTCCCTCCTTCTCCATCTTGCACTCCTCTGGGCTGTGGTAAGGCGGAGCTGGATACGGCTCTTTGGAGTTGAAAAAGGCGTCTGTTTCAGAACGAGGGATGCCCATGCGCTGCACATACACGTTGACCAGGAAATCAAGTTTCCGGTCCATACCCGTCACCTGCAGGAAAAAAATAAAACACATGATGAAAAAATGCAGTTCCTTCACCAGAATGAAAATATACAGCCATGCAGAAAAATGAAGAGACCACTCCAGTTAATTCCAGTTTCTGTTTAATTTAGAATTTTGGAGAAATGTTGCAAGTAGTTCTGTTATTTTTATTCTAACACAGACCAATGAATAATAAGAGCAGAGAAACTGATCGTACACATTTTACAGACCTGGGTGAAACCTACCTGTTTCTCCACTTTGACCATACGTCCCATCATGCTCTGGTCCTCTGCAGCGTCTCCGTCAGCTTTAGGACCTTTACCAACTATCTGGTCAACTCTAGCATTTAAGAAAGGTAACATCAGCCATTATCAGTCTGCCACAAAGGTTTAACATTTTTAGTGAAGAAATGCATGATGCCATTATGAGAATTACTTCTAAATGGAAAATAATCAAAGAAAGCATGTATGTGGATGGTATACATCAAGATACAAGTAAATGTGTTTTGTATGAATGAACACTGAGTAAGTAAGGATTTCAGGTGGAGGATGTGGATGCATGCATTATGAGGTGAGGCCGTTTTTTAACTGAAACAAAAAGGTGAATAGAGGGACCATTTTGTCTCGGGTCAAAATGCATCACTTGGCATGCTTCATGCTTCATTTCTATTGCATCCTACCAGGGGGAGCTCTCGCTATATGTCTCTACAGTATGGGATCAAGCATCTAGCACTGTCAAACCCCTGTTGAGTCAGGCCATATGACAGGGCTCATTAACATTCACTGAGAAAGTCTCACATTTTTTACCTTTTCTTAGTTAACAGCTGATATAATGTGACCTAAGAGCTAATATAACAACACAACATCATGACAAATGTTGCACATAAAACAGTCCTACAGTTGATTAGATCTTTAAAAGGGATTTCATGCATCTCGTTGTACTCTGGCTCAATGAGACAGGTCACTCGGCTTGAACTCAAAAGGGGTGCCATCAATCAGAAAATAATAAGGTAGCATGTAACTGCTTCGATATTGTGTCCCTGGTACAAGTAGCATAATGCTGGTCAAATGGTCATTCTAAAGGTGCAGTCTATTAACCTAACCTAGGACCTTCAGTGGACTTCTTATGGCGTGGTGTTGAAGGGGCAGGGGGGCCCACAATCATATCTATCCTGGCAAGGCACACAGAGACGATATGAGTGCAATGCAAAATGAAGCAACGTGGGAATCACATCAGCTGTGGAGAACGAGTCCCAATATATTCCACATACCCAAGACATACAGTGAGTCTGACTGTGGATGGAAGGTGTATGTATGTATTTGACTGTTGGAATATATTTATCCTACATGTTCCACCTTTAAGGGATCAAGATGGGAGAAACTGATTTGTGGGGAGGGAAAACTGATATAGAAAACAATCTGAATCACACATCAACGCTGTATATCTCAAAGGAATCAGAGAGGCATTCAGAGTGAATCATATTTCTGGAGATAAAGACTATAGATATAAAACTGAGATCTGAATACAACACATGTGGCTGAGCAAATGAAACAGTGACCGTGTCACAACATGTGTGTATCCAGTGACACTACAAACATCACACATCTTTAGTACTACACTGTAGAGTGCAACAATACTAGTTATTGAACAAAAGATAGGTAATCACTCTAATAATACCTTTAAAAAAACTAACCTACCGACGTGGCTCTGATTTTAATATGCTAAAACACACTGTAGAGTAAAATTCCACTTGCCTGGACTGTAGGTTCTTAATGCGACAAAGCATGTCCAGGTGACCTGCAGAGTACTGCTCGATCACATCCATGACATCATAAGGCCGCAGGCTCTCTTTAAACCTCCTCTTTGACACCAGGAACTTCATGATGCTGAGGAGAGACACACACATTGTGTTTTCGGGTTTTACACCAGTGTGTGACACCTCAAACAAGATCATTACAAGAATTTGACACTTCCCTGTAATTCCTTGTCAAATGATAAGTTATTATAACTATATTCTTATTCTTTATGATTGTTATTTTCCTAACTTTGCAAATCAATCTTTATTTTTCTCAAACTTTCCCCCACATCTTTACAGAAGGGTAAATCTTCAGGTCAAAATATTAACAGGGAGTAAACTCCATCTGTTGATTGTTGTTTTTATTGCCCTTGGTTTGTGTGTCTGTTAGCAGGATGGAGCTGTGAGCTGGAGATTTGATCAAGTCGTGGATCCAGGAATTTCACTTTCTGTAAATTTGCAAGATGGCGTTAGCCTTAGCGGAGGGATGAGCCCTTATTTAGCACCTCAGGTTAACCCATGACATAGTTGACTCCAGGGACAAGCTCATGAGTACATTTTGTATGTTGTCAAACCACTGTTTTCAAAGACATTAATGAACTTTTTACGCTTAAACGTATAGTTTATTATATAAACTAAATAATGATCATTATGTGGTCATAATTTATTATCATATTTTTGCCATACTTTTTACAAAGAAAAACTAGAATGTCACTCAGCAGACTGCAAACTTCCACCAAGGCCCAACAGTCTCCTTATGAAACCACATTTAAATTCACAAGATCACTAGAACTCTGATTATCTAAACAAACTATTAAGAAATAACCTGGAGGTTTATGATATGATATGATGCTCAAGTTTCCATCCTAACCCTTCCATCTGAAGTATCTCAGTGATGTCATCATAAGAACAAACATTATTAGACATCACAGATTGGAAATGTGGCCAAAACTAAGAAAGTATACTCAAGATCACCCAAACCCTGCAACAGTGACCATAGAGTAAACGCTTACCAGATTGCCCGTATTGTAACCTTCAACCCTGGAGGTAATTCCTGGGTGGCAAACTCACAGTTGCAGCTCTTGTCGTCACCCATTTCCTCTCCTGGGAGGCTCGCCTCTACAGAGCAAGGACAAGGACAAGCTTAAAGAATATTTCACTGACTTCCACGCGGCCAGCGTAGACAACAGAAGCAAAGCAGAGCAGTCGCTTTAAAAGTGTAAAATTCAATAGTGGTTGGTTTCAAGCCAGTGAGCCGGTTTGTGAGCGTAGTGAGCGAGCTTTGTGGAACAACAGAAAAAAGACCGGGTGCAGAATTGAAGGATAGTGCTGATGGAATAAAGCTTTGTTAAAACCTTTAATGACAAGTACTCTCTTCCCACCACCAATGACAGCGTAGATTAGCATAATCGCTAGCATGTTTAGCTTAGCCAGAAGGCTAATCTATGGATTTTGGAGCATAGTGCATTCAGGCAAAGGTGTCAAGGCTTAATCACTGTTGATCAGATATTAGATGAGAATCTGGTAGGGAAAGTGAGGTCTCTTCATGCAAAATAAAACAAGGATTTTGGTCATTTTTGTGACTGGGATAATTTTGGATCATCTTGGCATCACTTGACTTGAACCCGGTTTAGCTTCTAAAGTACCACCACTGTAAGTAAATATGTATAATCGCTCTTACACTCGTGAGGAACACTTAAATCATCACATGCTTGCTCTCAGCGACACTTCAGGTTCAGATCCTTAAGTGATGATGGAGGAAAACCCATATAAGACAAAATCCAAATAAAAAGGGTTCATGTCAAGTGAACAAATATCAGCAGATTTTAGCATGCAGGTATCTCAGACTGGTGACGCTGACTTGTCGTTTGATTATTTTCGCATCGTAGCCAACCAACAAAATATCAACCCAATGTCTTACTTATTAAACCTTCAATTGCTGCAGAAAGAGAGAGAGGAGAGACATGGGAAAAGATTTGTTATGGATTCTAGCAGGATGACAATGGCTGACAAATCAATTCCAAACATGGGAACTGGTGGTGTCCACTGAATGGTTTCTAGTTCATGTTTGAAAAGGCTAGTCTCTCTTCTCTTGCATTTACACTATCTACTGAATGTATGATTGTGTTTTATGTATGATAAACTACACATCTATTATATTACAGAGTATATAGTCTTAACTGAAGACATGTCAAGATGACTTGTCCAACCTGGAGAACGCTTCAGTCCAAAGTCTTCGTCCTGCATTTCAATCAGCACTTTACCATGCCATGAAGCGGAAGAAGAAAACTAATGAGAATAGGTTAAAAATGTTTAACAAAAAGGCAAATTAACAGTGAAGGAGATAAATATATTTGTAGATAGTGACACAGTGGCCTGGATGACGTATGGATGCAGTTGGGCTGTCTGGCAATAAATGATAGATGGACGCCGATGTCCAAACCAACAGCCATCTCTCTCCCCAGCATTATGTTGAAATGTCGGCTGCAAAATGTCCCCATACTCCTCATATGTTCAAATACATGCAGGAAAACTACACAGCAGCTTTACCTGCATGACAAACGAATCACAGTTACTGCATCTTAAAGAGGCTTGTTTGCAATTCATTAAATGCCATCAACAGGCAAATGAAAATGTATCTTTTCATTTATTCACCATCTTGAAGTCTAATTCAAAACATTGATTTTCCTAAAAGAAAATGCATATTTGTGTTCTTCCTGAGAATTAGATACCACTCTCAACTCTGACTGCTAAATATGAAGCTGGATATCTTATTTGAGCAAAAACAACATGAAATCATATTACATTTATCTTGTATTTGCACGTGCTTGTGGGTGTATTTAATTTTTTCTACTTTGAACAGAGACATGCTAGTGGTTTCTTCATGTATATAATCTCCATGTTATGTTAAGATAAGATAACCAACCGCTGGTTCCATCTGGCTTATATTTGCATAGAAGCTGCTTCCAATCTCTATGCTAAAATATGCTAACCTATAGCTTCATATTTACCATACAGATATCTTAAAGCCACTTCAGTACAATTTTAGGTTTCACTGCTGAGTTTATTGTTTCATGATATCATAGACTGTATTTAAAGATGGCGGAAGCATCTCCTCTTCCTCCTGTTGTACAAAAATGAAGCCAAAATATTACGGATATGGGTGCCGCCATCTTGTGCTTTTGATGTCTTTTGGAGCCAGAGTCTATGCAGTAGTTATTGTGGTGTGGAGCCACGGTATCCAGGTCCCACTGATACATGAGCTTGACCAATCTTAACTGTCAATCATAATTTCAACCTGTTTCTACACCATCATATAACTGATCATAGCCAAATTTAAGATAGAAATAAACTGAACATACAACAATGTGATAAGAACTACCTAAAATCACCTATGACCTAAAATCACCTTTGACCTAAAATGACCTAAACATATATTTAATGTGTACTTTCCCATTGACTAACATGGAGGATGACCTATATTTCATCCAGCCACCAGGGGGTGATCAAAATGATTTGGCTTCACTTTTTGAGAGCTGTCATGTAAGTCCATCTTTATAAACAGACTATGTTTTAAATGATAGTAATTTATGTTGCTATATAAGTGATAGACTATTTGTTATTCCTTAAACAGAGCTGTCCTCGGAAAGTTTACATTTGACACCACCCTTCTCTGCCCCCCTTATCTGGTCAGATGTTACTGGTCAGACGTCAGACGAGTGTAGGGTTCCCTCACCCTCTGAGTTTTGGCGTGAAGCGCTGCCCCGGCCCCTGAAGCTGTGCTTGGGCCCTCGGTTCTTATCAGTGAAGCTCCAGGTCTTGGAGACCTTGCTGGGACTTCCCTCAGCACCCTCCTCTGCCCCTGGAGACTGGGCCTTTCCCTTGGAAACCTTGGACGGACTGGGAAACACCTTGTCCTTCAGGCTGGCCTTCCGACTACACAACAACATGAGGAGAAATGTTACATATTTCTTTCTTTATAGTTTCATCAATATAAATAACTAAAAGAGACTAAATGTCTTTATCCTACTGCTTTGTGGCTTTAAGTGTAATTTGAAGAATTTGTATGATTCAGCACTGTTGTGTGGATAATTCTTACCTCAGCAGAAACGCAAAATGGGCAATGTCCTACAGCAGAAGGCGCCATGTCCACATACGAACATAGTGGAGCATTCAGTGGGTCAGGCAAGCAGCAGGAAGCTAAAAGCAAGCATGCATGGGAAGCAAAGGGACCCTGCACGAAAGAGCTGTGGTCTCACTCTGTGCAAAAAAACATGAACACAAGTCATGCAAAATAATCCACCGTCATACTGTACACGCCCCGCCTGATATACGGCCGGCCAAAACGAGACATATTGTTAGGTACTCAGCGTAATGCAACTTGCCTGCTGAACAGAAAGTTTGTAAGGGCTGATTAGGCAAACAAAGGCAGCAAGCAAATCAACTGCACACTAAATAGAAATCATAAATCAACTGTGACAGGGAGGTAAACAAAGATGTATATCTGCATTTTATCTGAGTAAATGGAAAAAGGTGTGGGCAGATTAGCTCTTTTATAATAAGCATACAGCTTTTCATGTAGACATTAAGGGCTGAGCTGCACTACCCTATGAACTGTAAACTAGTCAAATGTCTTGTGCGATTCCTCTACCTTTACTGTACTTCTGTTTAAAGAAGAAGGGGAACAGAGGTAGGGATGGAAGGACACACACAGACTTGCAGTGCAGCTGTTAGTATCTGTGCAGCAACTATACCTAATGGTTCTCGGACAGCACCCGCAAAGTCTGTCTTTGTGTGCATTTTCATTACTGGAGTGCAGGGCAGTAGAGGAGACACAAGAAAAGATAAAATAGCAGTGGATACAGTCACAAAAACAGCAGTGTGTGCCATACTGTGATGCCAGTAACACTTTATTGTACTGTAGTTGTAGTTGAGAATTCATCTGCAACCTCTTTGTCAACCATAACATGTAGAGCTCAATGTGTCTTTTGTGCTTGGACTGAATTTAGATTTTTCAAACTTAGACACAAAACATGCAAATGGCTTACAAAGGGCTAAGTCACGATGAAGTGTTACTACATTGACAATATTTACACTTGTTTCTTTTGTCAAAAACAGTGTGATTAAAAAGTCAAGCGAGGCTCTTTCAGTGTTCAAAACCATTTTTCCTGCGGTGATGCTGAAAGCTATAGAGTTCCAAAGAACAGCTTAGTGGTGAATATTTCACAAAGCTGCCGGTTGGGAGCGAGGCCAGAGTGAGCTGATCTTAGAGCACCATGTGAGCAAATGCAGCATGACTGTTCTTGAAGGAGGCACTTAACACACAGCCACGTCCATGTATGACACGCATCAGGACTGACAGTGTCTCCCACGGCACACACACAAATGCGCGCAAATCCACACACACACGCACGCACACACACAGGTGTGGTGTAACACACATTCCTCCAACATGAGTACACTCCCCCAAGAAGAGTGCAGTTCTTAGCAGCAGCTAAGAGCGGAATTGAAGAGAAGCCAAACAGAGGTGAAGGAAGATAAAAACCAATCAGATCACAGACCTGGGGGAGGTTTCTGCCTGAGACTCTTTCCTGTGAGGAGAAGAGAAGCACACGGTTACACAATGCAACTCATTCGTGTATGATACTATGTTATCATCAACACTGCTTATCACTTTTCCTGAGGTTTCTACGTTTTGCCTGTAGGAAGTTTTTTTTTGTGGTAGTAGTAGTTTTCCTCACTCTAGTCGGGGTCAAGGGCAGAAGATGTGGCACCTTGTACAGATTGTTTAGCCCTTTGAGGAAAACTGTGACTTGCGAATATGAATTATAGAATAAAGTTCAATCACTTTTCAAGCAGGAGAGAAAACCGGGAGGACTATTAAGTAACTCAAGACACAATAAAATGGATGTGTATGTCGAAAGGTTATTGGTTTAAGCCTGTAGCTACACATTTTCGGCCACTTGGAGGCAGTGAAAAGATGTGAACATAATACACTGAACAGTACACAGATGACACTATTAGCAATATAAGCATTCATTTGAAATTGTTAAACACCTTATAAATGTTAGTCAAACAGTTACTCTCTTTTAACTCTGTATTTTTCTCTATATAGTCTACACAGAAACATGTAGCTCCAGTGACGGATCTGGAATTTTTCTAAATCAGGGGGCATAAAGGGGCCACAGCTTACACAGCATAGCGTATATACAGTATATATATATATATACATATACCAGGATCCATGCACAATTCTTGATTCAGTAAGGTGCACATTTGATTCATTCCTTATTTACCGTGAGCTCTTTGAGCAAAGCCACACATCATTGAATATATTTTTAAATGACATTGTGTACTTCAAAAAAGCTTTAAAATAAAAAATTGTCAACACATGTTCATGTTGTCTTATTCGTATTATTAGTGAATACGAGGTGAGTTTAAAAAACAAAAGACTACTGGCAGGACAGGGGCACTTCAGGGCCAATCAGATGTCGGCTGGGGCCAGTGACTCCCGCCTCTGTATTTCTCTTTAGGGCTCTTTTGAAATAAAGTAATCCATTGTAGCCATTTAAAAAGCTCTTAACCAGCATTTCTTTATGACGTGAATTGGAGTCGGATTTATGACAACATGACAAATTTGACCCAATTTAATTTTCTTTCAGTGGTCTCGGTCACCACCATTTCTTGTGATATTAAATTGAATCTTCAGCCTTGTTACATTTTCCATTTCATTTTCCATTACATTCCATGTTTTGATTGGCTGCCTGCTGTTGAGTGATAGCTCTCTCTGGGTTTCCTATCATATCTGACCTCTTCCATTTTACAGTTATGTCAGCCTCGTTAATAAAATAATATTGATCTATGCAGCTTTTACATGGATGGTAAATTATTTTCTTTTTCAAATTTGTATTCTTTATTTCAGGATTATTGCTTCACTGTTAAATCATCATTATCATCACCTGTATTGTCACCATTAACATCCTGATATCATTATCATCATCATTGGCTGCATCACTGCCCATCATGTTTATACCTGAATGACTTGCCCTTCAGATTCCTCAGCAGGTCCAGTTGATTCAGGGGTGGAATGAGTCTGAGAAAAGACAAAAAGCATTTTGTCATTCTGTCAACAGAACTGTTCAGTGTTCAAAGGTTAGATGTTGCCGTCGGGCACTTTGAAGCTAATTCCATTTAGTTTGGCAGTTCTCTGTTCTTTCTGCTCATCACCTTTTCAACTCAAATTACGGCTGGAAAGAAAATCATCTCCAAACAGAGCAGACAAGCAGCTATCGTTTTCTTCTTCCAGACACTTAAAAGGCAGAAATCTGCACTGTGAAAGTCAAGCTTGACGGCTTATCTGCTGATTCATTCAGCTGGATGGCAAAATAAGTGGTTAATTTACAAAGTAGCCACTGGCAGTGTTTGTCGTTTGAACAGCATTTCAGAGAGGTTTTTGGTGTCACTGCCAAAACTCCAGCCTCCCCCACTGGAATATTACCCTTATTAAAGCAAAAAGAGAAAAGCCACAGCACCGGAGTGTGATTATTCACATCACAGAGTCTTTTATCTGATTCAACAAGGATTTTATATAGGTGCAGTCTTTCACTGGCTTTCCCAGTATTCAGAAACAGGCGAATTACGGCAAAACAGTTGTATTTGTTGGCTGAATAATGCACAGCATTTTGCATATACAACATTATTCGGCCAGTTTCTTTCTCTTACCTGTACATTGGAATAGCTACAGTGTCCTCATAAAATTCCCATGTGCACAGCAGATCTGTGCGGGACAGGTTGGTAGCATAAAACCTCCAAGCAGCCTGGAAGGAGAGAGAGAGATGTAAGGAGTTGATCTGTTTGATAAATCTCTCCATGCTGATGTTATGGTGCAGTGTTTGATAGATGTGTGAACCTGGATGAGGCCCGCTGCAGGGCTGCGTCTCTTCTCAAAATGTTTTTGCCTGTGCTGCTCCTGGACTTTTAGGGCAAAGCCAGAGCCCAGGATGCCCTGAACAGAGGAGAAGTTATCAGTAAACGTGATTGACCTCTGCTGGCCAGAGGTTGGAATTGCAAGAACAGCAAGTTGTCTCCTCCAACAGCCCAGGGAAACAAGTATCACAGATGTTCACATGTCTGCAGAGCCTCCACGTGACAGAAAAGTTAGAGCATGCTGAAGTCCACCACAACCATTACATTGCTGAGTGTTTCCTGTTATCTGAGTGCTGTTACAGCAAAACACGGTCCAGTTAGACTGAACGGGTCTGAGCTGCTTATTCACAGCTTACTGCTGACATCCTTAGATGTACGGTAAAATGCTGAGCATTTAACAGCAACTGACAAATACATCACTGACTGGAGCTACCACATCATAAGCTGAGAGCTTTCTGAATGTTCTTCTGAAAGCAGCAGAGTTTTGGTTTCAGGAGAAGCTTTCAGCTCATGACGACAGTCCAAGCACCACGCTGGACAGATGTCTGATTCATTTAGAGTGCTCTATTTACTAAGTAACTAGAGTAGCATCATAAAAGACTAAATATGTACTAGATGGCTTATAAACCAAACTGTATAAGGTTGTGCACATCATTGTCCAGTGTATATTGTATATTATTGTCATGGGAGATATAGCGGATGCGGTGGTGATCGACATCCAGGGTCCTGGATGCTGCTCAATGAGGCAATTAGATGTAACCGAGTCATGATTGTTATCAGTTCCACCGCTGCTTTTCCTGCTTTGATAACGTTGAAGAAAGTCTGCTGTGAACTGTTTGAATGTTCCTGCCCTTTTGTTTATTGTTTCAGGAAGCTCCAAACTCCTGGTCGACCTTTAAAGCAAAGGGCTGCACCTCGGACCTCTCGCTCTCAGCTCACTGTGCATTCTGTGTCAGAGGGATCAGAGCTGTGGGACTGAACTGAAACTGAGCTGAGCAAAGAGTTTTTCGCTTTGCTTTAAGATTCATCACTGGTGATAACTACAATACTCATTGTTGTGAGTTATAGGCTCAATGGAGAGAAACACACTGGGTTTTATCTATAAGGCCCTTATTGGTCTTTCACCCCCTTACATCAGCTCACTACTATCTTTTAATGAGGGCTCTCATCACACACTTAAATGACTGGATGACACTGCAGGTCCCAACTATTTTCACTGAGCTCGGTAAATCCAGTTTTTCTCATCATGCACCTGCATCATAGAATAACATACAGAACTTAAGCGCAACTCATTTGTATCAAATTTAAGTTACATTCAGCTGTTGTAGTTGATTCATTTGTTTGTAATTCTATTTTATGTTCCGTAATTATTTTTGCTATTTGGCAAATTTTACAGTTTCTTATTTGTGTTTTCTTGGGATGTTTTATGTTATATTTTCTGTACTCGGCTGTATTGTAAATTAGTTCTCTAGCTCAATGTATTCCAGAGTTTGAAAAAAGCTTGATTGAGTCGTTTGTTCATCACTATAAGCAACACAATAATATAGATATTTGGTCTTCATGTATATATTTTATCAATTTTATATTATTATTATATTTATTTATTTCGAGATAATTACAGTGAAAGGAAATGGGGAGAGTCAGGGAGTGACATACATTAAATAGTAATGCTTTGCCATGGAACCAGGGATCTGCTGCTCAGAGCACTCATGTGGTATGTGCTCCGAGCATTACATCTACCACGTCGTCCATTTTAAACCATTGTTAACATAAAAATATTGATTCGATATCAGCGATAAAGACTGAATTGCTTTGGTTGGTTTAAATGGCCGTGCATTTGCTTCTATCAAGTACCAACTGGACACAGTGTTTCTGATGGAGGGATAGAGCAGTGATGCTGCACTAATGAGCACCACGACGGACAAAAAACAAATCAACACAACTGAGGCTCTTCTACTTCTCTAGCATACTCCTCTATTAATGTATAGACTGGGTTTAAAGAACTGCTGATGAGCCCTCATACTTACAGCAGGAAGTGCGAAGAAGGCCACCCCGATCATGCTGAACGTGGCGGCCAGCAGGCGTCCGTACCAGGTCTTGGGAACCTTATCACCATAACCTATGGTGGTGAGAGTGATCTGGTGACAAGACAAAATAAAAGTCATTACAGGATTTTCAGCAGTGTGGTGCAGGTGATGGGGCAAACTGGAGATAAAATGATTCAAATCACAGAATGATATCTTTAGTTTGAATCTTACCAGTCCCCACCAGAGAGCATCAGCGTACGTCTCAAACTCATTATTTAACTCCTTCTCCACTGAGTAGACGAGGAACGAGGCCAGGATCAGACACAGGAAGCCGATGTACCACGCCGTGATGAGCTCCTGCACACAAAACCAATTCAACCAGCAAAAGACAGTGTAAAGTAATAAAGTGACCTCTGCAGCTTCTCACAGGCTGGTGATGTCACCTCTGTGAATTGGTAAAAAATACAATTGTGCAATAATATTGGATATGTGAGTCAGACGCCTTCTGTGGCAAACCAATTATTTCATAAATGTATTTTTGTTTCCCACAGCGTCACACACACACACACACACACACACTGTCCACAGCTTATTAGTGAAAGCAAACAAGTCTATTTTAGAGCTTATCAGAATAAACCTGAGAGAAAAATGTGTTTCCTCACAGTGGAAAATAAATGGCTGAATATTTTATCTTAGAAACCATGTCTGAAGTGAACTTTTCATTTTTACTTTAAGTCTTTAACATAAACAAGTTCAGTTTCACCCATAGGGATGAATACAAAACGTGTGTAAAACCTGTTACACTATATTTGTACCTGATCCCATTGTTGACTGAAAAATCAGCTCTGCATGTATGTGAATGTATCTAGTAACATTTGAGTGATGGTATGATTCCAGGGGAAGGTCAGTGATCAAGGTGCTGATGTGAGATATTGCAGGATTAAAGACGTCTGAAAATATCGTTTTCTATTATACCCATACAGAAAATTTGCTAAAATAACCGAACTATCCTAAAATAACTTATCTTGCAATAACAACATACTGCAATTTCCACTGGGAACTTTCCAAATCCTTATATATGCCCTGGGTTGTTTGTCTCGGTCGACCGGAGACACTACAACTTTGGTCTCCTCATGCAGGATTTCTGATTTTAAAACAAAAAAAGTAGAATGGAGGTTTAATGCATCTTATTATTTTATTGGTCTAATTATTATTTTTAATTAATCATACTTTTCTCCCAAATTTGTATATATATTTTTACATATTTACACATTCCACATAGTTTTGCGGTTACAACTGCCATGGTGGCTCATGCTTTGTGCAGCACATTATGTATAATATATATATTAAACTTAAACATTTGTTTAGTTGTCTAATCACACCCATACCCTCAGTTTTAAGATGCACAGATACTTATGATTTGTCAATAATCAATAAAAAAGAATGGTGCAACATAATCCAAAACATTTCCTTTGAATGTAACGTTTTTTATAGAATTGTCTTGACCAGATCTGTTTCCAACCAGATAAGTCAGTAACTGGTTCAAACTCTTTAATGTTAAAGTAAATCTGAATACACAGGACATCAGCTATGGTTGGTGGAGCAGTCTACTCCTAGAGAACCTCTACAGACAAAAAGGAAACAATGTGAGGATCACCTTGCTGTGGGCGTAGACTACAGATCCGAGCAGCTTCCAGGTGCCTCCTCGTCGATCCATACGCAGCATGCGCAGGATCTGCAGGAACCTCAAGCTCCTGATGGCTGAGGTGGCAAAAACATTGCCCTGAGATCCAGCTGCCAGAACCGACACTGAGGCGATCAGCACCATGATGTCTGCAGAGAGAGAAGCAGCACACAGTCAGATGCTCTGAAGCAGTGGAAGCCAGAGTGTAGTTCACCACTGATCATATCAAAACTACATTTACTGTGGACAATATGGTCATTTTTTCTTGAAAGGTGAAAGTTGTCCAAAGTGAAGTTTCATATCATATAAAAATGAAAGAAAAAGGGAAAAGACACATTTATCACGTTTGTGTTATGTTCATCGAGGTGAGAAAATGACAAGTGGCGGTATTTTCTCACCTATGACACAGAAAGGCTTTCTGGCAAATTTCAGCCTCCCACTCCATCCTCTGTATCGACAGCAGCAGCCGGCAGCCCATATCCTCACAATGTACTCCACACCAAACACCACGATGGTCACAATTTCCTGTGGACCAGAGCAAGACGGTGGCATTAACCCTGTGATGTGGACGGTATACGTAGCACGAGTGTTGTAGAATCATTTTTAAAAGACACCCACCAGAATGTACAAGGCACTCTCTGAGCTGTTTTTGAACTCTTTGATTGTTGCAAAGACGGAGAGGATGAGACAGGAGAAGACCAGCAGGAACCTGGAAGACATGACAGGGTGCAAAAATCAAACAAGTTAATGCCTTTTCTTCATCCTGATCCTGTATTACATAGGAAGTATTTCCAGCGACATAGTGAGCTTGACTCATAACCCCAGACTGTAGGACCACAGTCTATACAACATCTGATGTCAGCAAATACATTAAGACATATTTGTTCCCCGAATGTTACATGAATGCAACATAATTACTATCAAAATACAAATCAGCAAAAGAAAAAATGATAGATTGATACAACAACAAGAAATGTCACTCATGACAACTTTTCATTGTGTTCAAGTCAGATGTCCGGCCTTATAGCTCTGTTCACATGGTTTTTAATGTTGTACTTTATGTTGCACTGTTGTTCTGCATTCTGGCCAGAGAGGAACAACATTTGACAAATGACTTGAATTTTGATTGTTCCTAGTCAAATGATATGTAAATATGTATTTGTGTTTTTCAGAAATAATGTTCATCTGAATCAATCCCAGACGTCTGGTAACAGTTATAACAACTGAGTGGGTTCAGTTTGAAGAACTGAATCACAGCTGCAGACCCTGGGTGGTGCCTTCATCAGTGGAAATATCTATAATTTAGAATGAGTAAGTTGACTAGTATGGTAACCAGAACACACACCTTCATCAAGGCCTAACAGTCCCATTATGAAACCACATTTCATTTCAGATCTTTATTTGGATCTGCACCTTCTGCACATAGTCACAAAAATCTATTTCATCAAGATCCATAAATTATTCTCTGACAAATCAGTGAAAACGTTGGACAACACCTTGTGGCACATGTCGATGGCACCGGGGTCTCACCACAACAGCCAGAGACAAACCTGCTTTTCAGCATACTTTTATTCTTTTAACACACACGTGAGGAAACATATATCAAACTCAAGTGTCCGACCCAACCTTTTCAGGTTTCTTTGCACGGCTCAGCCCTGTCTCTGTCTGCGTCCTCTGTGTGTGACTCTCGTGTCTTTCCCATGTGTCTCACTCTGGCAGCTCTGCTGCTGCCTTTTAAACATGAGGATCAATCAGCTAACAGCCCTCAGCTCCCAGCCCCCTCCATGCCCACACCCCTCACAATGCTAAAGAAACGTGAAAAAAAGATTTCCCATCGCCTGATCCAGATCTGCACTCTAATGTAATGGGTTCTTCTCTGACCCAAACCACATCCTCCCACCAAGAATACAATACACACTCCTGACAAATAAAAATCTTGTTTTTTAGAAACAACCTTCGTCTGGATAAACCTCTGGGAACAGTTAACACTGCAGCAGTTTCAGAAGTGTGAGTGGGTTCACAGAAAAGCTGAATGAGTAATTACCGCTGCAGATCTTGGGTGGTGCCTTCATCAGTAGAAACAAGCTGAACTGCATCAACAGCAGCAGAGTGCAGAGTATAGAGGAATATGACATTGTCATCAACCTGCCTGTGTGCAACAATTCATTACACAGTTTGTTTACAGGCCTGATCAGTCAGTATCTCTTCACAAGAACAACGTTTCAACCTCCTCCTTATTGTCCAAGACACGCTGAGCACCTTCTGTCCTCAAGGGTGTTTATTGTATTAGTGTTTTTTTCTCTGTGCAGCGACACCTCACAGCACAAGACAGCATCAGGGGAACCTTTTATCGGCTGGAGGATAACGCATTTAGAAAAGATCTTCTGGAGGCTATCCAGAGCAGAGCTAATGGAGAGTGAAACCCAACACTGGGACAATGCAGGATTTATAAAAGACACAGGATCAATCTCAGCAGAGACACGGTAGAAAGCTCCAGTATCTGCTGGTGATCAGGTGTTACATTTTAAAGCTCACACTAGTGATGTCACTTCCACTACACGGGACACTGTGACAAGTTGGTGAGAACTCCTCTTTGTCCCCGGCATCTTTTAACCACATTACGCTCAATAGTTTCTACACAACGTAATTTGATTGTTTTTGTAACAGTGCATCACTTACTATCAAGGGTTTGTTTGTATTCGAGTATCACTCTACCAACTAATTCCACACACGTCTGTCTGTGTTTGCAATGCATATCTCATGAACCGCTCACACTTGGCAGGTGTATTCATGGTGGTCATGAGAACGGCAGTGACGGGTTTGCTATGGTTTGGACTTGCAATATGTTGAATATAAATACATTTGAATAAACATGAGACCAGCGCTCTGTAGCAGACAGTGGAGGCAGGGCAGCGTGTCTTGACAGTCTGCAGACCGAGCTGAACATGTCTTCTTCTATGTCCTCAGATAAACAGCAGCGGTTGACTATGAGTAATTAACAGCAGCTCAGTAAAAAAACACACACGTGAAGAATAATAAATCAAATTCACTTTCATTTGATCAAAATGATTGATTATAAAATCTTCATTGCAGATAAACCAGGTAGGATAAAAACAACCTTTTCCAACGTCACTCTGCACCGTAGACCATAGTTTATAAATATCTGTGTTCACAACATCCAGGACACAGACAAAAAAGTGACTCTAGGATACGACTCACTAATGACAAGGAATAAATCAGAAGCAGAACTGGAGCATTAACACAGGACAGGAGAACAGAACATTCCAAACAGGCAGATCCAGAACAGACACTGCAGTAGTTTTAAAGTAAACACACAACCATAAGTTAGTTTCCTCTTCTCATGTCGCAAGTTAAAACATTGATTTTTTTTGTGATTAAAAATACTGTGTCTAGTTACCTTCTTATTATGAATCAAGTTTAGGGTGTAAATTAATCACCATATATAAACAGCTGAAATATGGTGTTCCAGAGGAAAGGTGAAGCTGTGGTGCCACTGACATGGGCCTTTTGTTAGAATTTCATAGTTTTATTAATTTTCCTTTTTTTTTTCATTCTAAGTTACGTGGAGTTTGGTGAGTACTGTAAATAAAAAATATTCAGCTATATAGTAATTGTACCTTATGTGTCGGACAGGGATCGAACCCCGACCTCCTGAGCCAAAGTTGCCCCGAAAGTAGTGTTTGGGAACATCTAAAGGTCATTGAGGGGTTCCAGGGGGTCCCCTGCAAACGGGGAAATTATTAAATAAATTACTAATTGAATTCAATAGACTGCCTGAAATAAAACGTATAAAACGATTGACGGTCCTTGGCCAGGTTTGTGGGGTTGAGGGGTCATTGATGTGCAAAAGTTTGAGAACCTCGGGTTCTAGACTATGTTGCAGATACGATTATTTTCTTTTTTGCTATGAAACAACAGTTAATATATATAGTAGCCAGCTGTCAGAGGGCTGAGCCAGAGTTTAACTCAAGGAAAATGTCTGAAATAATACATTGACAAAGACACAGCAGACATACAGAGGGGTCAGCTCACGCCTTGTGCATCCATAGGTAACTTTTTTATTATGAGTTTGTGCAAGTAGTTGGAGAAATTGTTGGCAAGATCCGTGGCAAACTTTCATCAGCTGCTCACCTGATTTCCCCTTTTCTGCTGCTGCAGCTCCACAGTGATCACGTTAGACTCTTGGCAGTGGCCACTGGCTGCCAGCCAGTCAGAGACGAAGCGGCAGAGATCAATGGTTTGTAGCAATGGCCCAAAAGAAGAAAAGTCAATGGACAAGCTTTTGCCTTTATTATATGCTATATAATTCTCGACCAGAAGCATAAACTCATAGCACGGCTGTGGCTGCAGCACTTCTGCATTTTCCACATTGTTGGGTGAGACTCAGGTCATTCCCTCCCACGACTACGATATGTGTTTTAGGCATGTCATGCATCATTAATAACTACAGCAGTCGAGGGGCTTGCTTGGTAAAAGGGAGCTCTTCAGGCACTCAGAGTCTGCAGCTTGCCAGTATGTTGAAAGGCATCATGTTGGAAATACAACCACTGTATAGTTTGTCTATTTAAATCAACAAAGTATATTATTCTTTCTTTCGTTAGGTTTAGTTTTATTTTATTTTTTACATCACTAAATTTAACAGGTGGTGTGTATATGCCAGGAATTCATTTCCTTCCTCTTTGTAGCATTTGATGCCCTAATAATCACCTCCATCAAGTCACCCTGCAAGAGAGAAGCTGTCAATGACTTGTTCTTTAAATTTAATCTAAATGTCCACTGAAAAGACATCAACAAATTACATGGATGGAATAAACTGACGAAGCCTGTTTTTTACACTTCTACTTAGTTATGTGAAAGAACAACACAGGATAAATGTCTATAAGATTTGTGAAAATATATAAGATATTACACCGTTATTAATATATTTCCACCATGTCGACACAGAATACCCATATATGCAGATAATTTCCACACAGCGTGTGCCACTGACCCCTGAGGGTCCACAGGCCCCCATTTGAGAACCATAAAATCATACCCACTTGTGTTCCTGCTTATCCCAAGTCCAGAAAAACAACAGGTATATGTTTTTTGTGTCTTTTCCACTGCACTTGAAGCCACGAGGCATTTTAACACCAGTCAGTCAAAAGTCTGACTTCACATCTTGTTGTTTGCAGCACTTTGACTTGTCACATCATCATTTCACCATCTGGAGAACAACATTTTTTTTCCTGATCCTGCCACAAGGAGGTTGTCAGACATTCAGCACAGACTCCAGAACATCGACTCACCAAGCAGCCCATAAATACACAACACAAATATTCCCTTTTATATTTAGTTTTTTCATGGCTTGGATATCATAGCGTGTGAATTAGTCGGTGATAGGTGATGGAGGCAGGCTTCCTGTTTCCATCTGATAACAGCCTTAATGCTAAGCTAAGCTCTGTGTTATAACAAAAATGGCTCGTTCCTCTTCTTAAATCAGCAGATCTCTTTTATTTCTTTGACACCTAAAGACTAAAACAAACGTGGACAAAGAAGCTCGCTGACCACAAGCCTTATTGATCATCACTCTCCTGACTCGACCTTGCCAAGCTCATCAGTAGCTACTAATGAGGACACATGCTAATGAAGGACGGGGACAGAAGCTGCCTCCTGAAGCAGTCAAACAATTAGCTTGTGCAGCTACTCACTTATCCTCCACTTTACATCAGCAGAGCCCAGCTTCCAGAGATCTGTTCATACCTCTCCACACCGTGCTGTCTGCAGACACACGCAGCAGGGTGTTATTAGAAAGTCTGGGTGGGAGACGTGGTCAAATAAACATGAGGTCGGGACAGAGCAGAGACGGCAATGAGCTTTTCAAGCATTCAAATATTATAACTGTGCTGAAATGGCAGTGTACTGGTAAATAATGAGTTTGACAGTTCTCACATTTGTCTCATTTATGCTTAAAGAAAGTGAGATGACAATATAGATACCATACATATCTGTATCTGCTCACCAAATATGACCAGCAACAATACAATACAATATACAATATGTAAGGAATGGGTATCCCTAAAGTGAATTACCATTGTCAATCAAGCCAGTACAGTTACATTTCCAGTACAGGTCTGTACACACCGTACTACACACTAAATAGCAGTTAGTTCCAAAAAAGAAAGGAGAAATTAGGAGAAGACTTTCATGGCCACTATACAAAGAAAATAATGAAAATAAATCAATGATAAAAAAATAGACAAAAACATTAGGTGACAATTGTATCAACATGTGGATTCACATAGTAGAGTCTGTAGATCTCAGTCCTTGTTACACATTTTCCCAAGGCTCCTTCAAATGTGGCTGACCAATGTGCTCTTTCACCACAGAGAAACCATTGCTCCAACTGGGTGGATCCCTTCTGGGCCAACTTATCCTACGAAGCTTCTTTCAAAGAGGTAATGGTGCCGGCAAGTGACGAGACATCCGGTGCTTAAGTATCACAAACTGCAACCGAACAGCTAACGGTACACATGTAAGAAAAAAAGGTGGCCGTTACAACTTTCTTGTTATGTCCAATTTTCAGCTCTGTTGCCAGGCAACAGCAATAAGGGCAGGACAAGCTGGGGATGCCAATCACAGAAAGGCTCTGTAGAACAGACCGTCTCATTTCAGTTCAGCCCTTTCAGTCTACTCTTCATGGGTTGGGTTGACTGCATCCCTGAAGGATGCAGACTCCGAATTGAGACACAGCCGAGGAACGTATTCCACAAATTATTAATATTTACTGATCTAATTATTACACTATTTTCATTCAGATCTTCGGAATCATCTTAACCATTGTTGCAAATTTAGCTTTATTTCAGCGTTCCAAGTATTTTCCATCAATCGGAGTAACTCAGTGATTAAGTAACTCAACATCTTTACCATTGTTTCTGATTCAATATCAGTTCAATGAGAGTATTCTGATGCCACAGATTCCACAGCACACACACATGACCACAGAGCTCTGCTGTAGTCCTCTATCTCACGAGTTTCCACCTCTGGTTTGTCACACACCCAGTGTTTACCAGAGGTCCAGGCAACATCATTTTCGACGTCACTTGAGGAGGCTGCTGCTGCTGTTGTTGAAAGCAGGGTTGTGTGTTTCCTTCTGAGCTGCAGAGATAGAAACATTGATTTGCCCTGTTCAGCACAACACTGCCTAAAATTAGACCGTGATGAATTCAGAGGAGAGCAAACGAGGAAGAAGAGATCTTCAGAAAGCAAACAGTGGCTGCGACAACCCTGAGCCCCCACTGCTGAGTCGTCTCTGGGCCCCTCGGGGGTTGTTTGAGGGTTACGATGACTTTCTGGGGCACTTATGTTTCCTGAATAAATGCACGAGTGATACTTCTGCTCCAGCGGCTGTCATTGTTTTACCTCTGAGCCAAAGGGACGCCTGCAGCAGCCATTACTGAGAGATACTGATCTTTATATCTGGTCTATTCTACGTGCAAAATAAACGTATTCCGCCATTAATTCATAAATGAAATAAAGAAATAAAAATCCACCAAGAATGCACTGTAACAATTTTCCACGTATCTTTAAATTACATATAATTAATAATATAGAGATAATCACTGCATTAAACCCTGAGAGTAAAAATAAACTAAATAATAATGATAATAATAATTTAAGTTATGTGTATGTGAGTCAAAGCTTTAATGACACACAGCACAAAGAGTGTACAAACACAACAGGCCTACAGCCGGGCCTGGGACATAAGGTGAGGCTCGAAATGTCTCTTTGCCGCCCCTGGGTCGTCTTTGGTGACATTCTGTCTGAACCTGCTCCACTGGGAAGAGGGTGTGTGTGGTGGATTCTTGTCTTGCAGACCTGTGTGGCACAGTTCATGGCACAACTCATTATGAACACTCTCTTCTACTTTTAGCAACTTTCTCGTTAATCCCACAGTTGTTTACACGCTAATCAGAACTGCTAGTTACTTAGCTTAGCGGTTAGAAATGGCTGGTCTCTTTAGCTTAGCTCTTACCGCAGTTTTGGGCTTGTGCGTCTGTCTTTTCTTTTTCGACTCCTCCACGCTGGGCCCGCAGGTTTACTTTGCTTTCCAGCGCAGCCACCCCCTCATGCAGGGAGAGAAGTCTGGTTCTCACTCACTGATTTGTTGAGACAACTCACTCACCACATCTTCCACCTGTGTGTCGTCTGAGAGGCTTCCATCATCGGGCTGTCCACTGTGCGGAGGTGTCTCTGGGAGGAGGAGAGACGTTGTCCAGGCATTGTGGAGACTCAACCAGGAGGGACACAGTTTGACATCTATCACACGTGTCTGTGTTTACATGCTCTTGTCTCTCGAGGTCGTCCATGTGAACAGGATCTTCTGCATAAGAACTCAGCTGCTGCCTGAGTTCTCCTTTCACCAGCTTCCAGAAAACTTCCATACCACTTATACCAGAGATTTTCTTCAAATGGAGTTAGTACCTTATAGAAAAAGGTGTAACCTCTGCAACACTGGTGAGTCCACTGCAATTTACAGTGTTGTTTACTGATCCACTTTTCATGCAGTGAATATTATAGAAGTAGAAAGAATGAAAGAAATTTCATTTCCTAGAGTACTCAATTAAAATAGTATATAAAGTCAAAGCTACATCAAATTATTCCTCATTACCCTATACTGTTCCTTTATACTCCCATATATGACCTACTATGTGGTAGTGTGGGGAAGTTCCAACAAGATTAAATACATTCAAACAGACGTTTAAAACCAATATACTGATGACTGTGGAGAGG
The DNA here is from genome assembly GCF_022539355.2 of Hippoglossus stenolepis. NCBI lineage: Eukaryota > Metazoa > Chordata > Actinopteri > Pleuronectiformes > Pleuronectidae > Hippoglossus > Hippoglossus stenolepis. Next base: position 21,331,331 of record NC_061488.1, on the reverse strand, counting down.
AAGTACCAATATTTTCAAACATGTTCAAAATAAAAATCTAACCTATAGAGAAGTCAACTATAATGAATAATAAAACAGATTTTATTAAACAGAGCTTGTATTAACTTTAAATTCACAGTGATAGTGAATTTAACCAGCTAAAGAAAGGGCAGTCGTCTCATGTAAGACTTTGCAATCTGCGGTGTAAATGCAGTCCACAAAGAATCCTTCAAATCAGCAGAAACACATTTAACTAGAAAAATATCAGAACATGCTGCACCTATTAAAAAAGAGCATGTTTCACTTCATGTTCATTCCCTCTTATGTACCTCATGTTTTGGAATGACAATAAATCTTCTGGAATCTTAAACCTGTAGTAGCTGCTGTGGTGTTTTTATTCTTTTTGTCAGTTGTAGGGGGGCACAAAAAGGTTGCTAGTGTATCACAGGGTCAACATACAGTGGCGAACAACTATTCACTCTTATAATCACAACGAGTCTCCAATAAACTAGACTGACTGTGGGAGGAAGCTGAAGTACCCACAGAAAACCACAGACACGAGGAGAACAAGCACAGAAGTCCACACAGAATGCATGTACAAACAAATCTGTATCAATGAAACGTTTCCAACTCAACCTAGTATACTGAATCACTGTTGTCACTGACCAAATCAGTAGCTTTTAGGAGTGGAGCTGCACTCTCCAGCTTTGTTACTTCCACATTACAAGCACATTAAACAGTCGTGAAATATAGAATAGTCAGCAAACCAACTCTGTACTTTCTGTTTCACAGCAACATTTATCTAATATAAGAGACCGTAAACTAAGTGTGTCGAAATGAGCAAGGCTGCTTTTTCTGGAGCGAAGCACCTCCAACCAAGCCAAGACCCCACTACAGGACTCACAGTTGACCCTCTTGGCAGCCAGCATCTGTCTGCTGCTGTCCTCGCCCTATTTCCTCCCCAGCTCTGTCCTGATTCAGCCAGCTAAGCAGAACAGTGAATGGCTGGACCAAATCCCCCATCTGCCTCTCTGAGTCACTTTAAGAAAATCTCACATGAGATTTACTCTGTTTTCTCTGATTGATCACACTCTAAAGTCTTTCTTAGTCGTCCTCTCTTTTCTGTGATATTCCTGTGTTCCCCCTTTTGGTGCAGTACTGACACGTTTTGTCATCTTACAGCGGCAGAGGTCATTTAAGTTTCTCACACAGCGGCTGCTTCCTGCAAGAGGACCCACAGTAATGAGGCTCCTGATGAAGCCAAACACAGCAGAGGCACCAGAGCTCCAACCTCTGGATCAGTGCAGGGACGTAGATCAGAATAGGCTGCTGAACTGCAGCTACAGATGAGTGTCTGTGGGACAAATTAAACATCTGTTGAATTGATCCTCCCAACAAAAGAAAGTCTGCAGCGGTTCCTCTGACGACAGGCTGTTCAAAGAAACCTTTGTTTTCACATTTTCACTCATAAGAATTTGAATCGCTCACACCCAGTAGTATTGTGCTGACGATTTAGATCCACAGGGAATATCCTTGAGTGGAGATCAGCACAGTTAAAACGAGGATCACTGAGTCTCTCTCCCTATTCGTCTGATCTTGGACTGGTGAAAACAGTGAAAGGGAAGAACGGCCCTGACCTCACACAGCTACACAACAGGCGGTGTGACAGAGACATACAGGCAGCCTGTCAGAGAGTACCCTGGAGATACAGTGGGTACTCGTGTTCCACATATCGATGATCCATGCGTGCATTACAAACAGGACCATGGAACAAGACACCTGCTTACTATTTCCAGAGGAAGGCAGCAAAAAAAGAAATAGAGCAGTTGTTGTTGTCCTCCGTTCAAGGTAGCGGTGTCGTTTGGTTTGAAAAACTTTGTCTTGTGGAGCTGAGAAAAAGGAGGCGATTGAGAGAGGAGGAGATTGATGCCACTGAAGTCAGCACACGATAGTTTTATAAATCGGCTGAAGTAAAAAGAGTTGGGAGATTAAAGGTTCAGTGTGTAGAATTTAGTGACATCTAGTGGTATAGTTGCATGTTGCAGCTGAATACCCCTCACCTCACCGTCCCCTTCCAAACATGAAAGAGAACCTGTGGTAACCTTCAGTCATCATAAAAACTCAAAAGGTGTTTAGTTTGTCCAGTTTGGGCTCCTGTAAAAAACCATGGTGGCCTCCATAGAGAGGACCGGCTCCAGATGTAAATATAAAGTACTTAAATAAAAAAGGGCTCATTCTAGGGTAAAGAAAACAACCATTCATACGTTTTAGAGGAAACACACTACAGAAAACATCACTAAGATTATTTTATATTCAACATCTGCCATTAGATCCCTTTCTCATGTGTTCTGTCACCTTTCTCCAATCACACTAATTTATAGCTCTGCAGCACTCGTGCTACTGGCCCTCATCTAACTGGGTTCCTGCAGCATTTTGGCTGCAGATGATGAATCGTATCATCCGACAAAGAGAGACCCGTTCTGCCTGCACTAGATTCAGCCACTAGGACAGCACTATTTCCTGAGACATACAATGTGTCAATGAAGATCTACCGAAAAGCAAAACAAATGGCAAAGAGGGGGCAGATTTAGCTGGCTGCCATGGTATTCTGTTAATATTTCATAAGTGCCCACAGGGCCTGTGTGAATGTGAGCATGCGCATGTGTCTGTGTGATTTCATGTTAGTGCACAGGTTTACTTCTGGGCATCCAGCCTTCTCGGGGGAGTCGATATGCTGTGCACTCTGAATTCCTTAATGCTGTGGCGTTTTCAACTCCTCACTATCGGGCATGCCGTATCACTTCAGGTATGGCTGGAGAAGGAGCTTACATGGATATGCAGCTAACAGTATGAAATTACCATTTCACACCTGAATATGAAGCACAAATCTACTGTTGATCACATGCAATAAATCACCAATGATTTTACACATCTAGATCAGTTTGCTATATAGCAGGGTAGTACTGAGGTTGTACAAACAGTGGAGGAGCTTTAGTGTTAACTCACAGCAAATAATCATTGATGATGACTGCACAATTTTTAACAGAACATTTTAAGATAAGATAATCCTTTTTGGGTAAAAAACTAACTCAGGTATTGTGGGTGATTGTGTGGCCGGGGTCTCACATAAAGATACCATGGATTGTTATCCCACTAATTCCACAAACATTTGTCTTTCTGTGTTTATGTAGAATGAATATCTCATAAAACCATTCATCTAATCAGCTTCACACTTGGCATGTGTGTTGTAAACTCTTTAAAGTGCAGTGTTGAATTTCTTTGCAATTTGAACACGCGGTACATTAAGCAATAATATACGTCGACTAAACAGGCGACCAGCGCTCTGTGACTTCATTTACAACAATAGTAGAGCAAATTCTGTCCGACAATATATTGTAGAACTGTTTGAGGAGGACTCACTAATGACAAAGAAAATTCTGAAGTAGCTCAGGAAAATTATCACAGTCAAAGAAAACAGGCAGGTGTAGAACAGACACTGCACTAGTATAGAAAACATGTGCACCAAATTATGATAAGTCAGCCAACTTTATGAATGAGTATCCACTGACAAATTGCTGCAGTAGCCATTTAACATGTAAGAATGGAAGAACGTATTTCCCTAAAGGTTGTTCTTGGCCTTTGTTATATGCCTCAGTGCTGAGAGGTCGCATATCATCGAACTACATATTTATGATGGCTACACTGAAGTCTGAGCATGTTCCCAGACAGTCTAATCACTGGCTGTAGTACCCAGAACACTCCCTGTGTGCTGCACACACACACAGAGAGACACACACACACACACAGAGAGACACACACACACACAGAGAGAGACACACACACACACACACACACACACACACACACACACACACACACACACACACACACACACACACACACACACACACACACACACACACACACACACACACACACACACACACACACACACACACACACACACACACACAGTGCAGAGCTGCAACGTTAATTAGGGAAAGTGGTGATGCGGCGCGGAGCTGTCCACGGTGCTGAAACCTACTGCAGCAACATATGAGGCACAACTGTGTGTGTGTGTGTGTGTGTGTGTTTGTCCATGATGGCACATGCATGAGTCTCGTTATTAAGAGTTAGAGCAGGAGTTCTGCAGGTGAAGTGATGCCCTCCTCTAATCAGACTACAGCAGGTTGGCAGCTTGGCGACATTTAACCCTTCAATGCTCCCTCTGAACATGATCTTCAGTGTGGAGGGACACGGTCAAAAGCTCCACAGCAGCCCCCCTCCTAAACCATGACTCAGTATCAGCACTGCACGGCAAAGTAAAAAGGCCAAAAGTCCACAATCACTCAGGAGGCATCACTTACACATAAGCGTGGTAGATGAACGCCCATCCCCGCGGTCTCTCCAGCGCGTTGTAGAGGAAATTCTGCAGTTTCCGATAGCTGGCATTTTTCTTCGACGGCCGGGGTCTGCCTGCGGAGATGCTGGACCTGCGTCTGCAGAGGATGCTGCTCCGCTTGGTGCACCCCGAGCCCTCGATCAGCAGCGCGCCGTCCCTGCTGGATTCGGGAGCCCCGGGGTCCAGTCCGACGAACCCGACTTTGTGCTTCTTCTCTCCGGCTTGAGTTGGGTAAACCCCGCCGTTGAGAGATTTCTGCACCATTCTAAAGTCGCGACGACTCTGCCGGGGAGTTGTCGGTGCCTCTGCCGCGGGGCTGCATCACCGGCGCTGAGGGGTGTGTGCTGGATGCAGTCCGTGTCGCCCCCCCCCCACCCCCGCCCCCACCGTAAGAAAAACCAATCGCAATATCCACGCGAAACTGCACATTACGAGCTTTTACATTAGCCCCATCCGGCCACTTGACACACACAGCAGGGGTGGGCATGCATATTCTATTCACTCCAGCCTGCTCAGGTTGGCAAGCAGCAGATTATAGGTTCTTTCTAATCATTTAACCGCCCATTGCTGAAGACTTAAGTTAAATAGAACATGCACAACCAGTCTTGCTCTGGTGCATTCACTTCTGAGCTGCAGGTGTCTTCATTTGGCCCCATTCTGTGAAAAACAACTACAAGTTGCTGAGTTGGGAGGGTTTAGGATCATAACTGCACTAACTTATGATCCTAAAGTCAGCATGTGTATTTTGGGGAAACAAAGGTTTCCTGTTTGTTTTCCCTGAGATAACCTTCCATCCTCTGTGTTCAGTTCTTAACCCGAGTCCAAGAGAGAAGCTGGGAGGGAGACTTCTCATCTGACGATGCATGTGCATGCAATATTCATAAGTGCAGCAACCTTCAGTCAGGGGGTAATGGACACTGAAAACTGTGTCAAGCTGCATTTTTCAGGTTTGACTGAGCAGCGGTAAAGGGAGCACACAAACAGTTCGAACCAAGAGGTAGGGCACAGAAATGGAACATGTCAACCTCACAGCAGGTTCACATGTGTAACAATGGCAAGGGCGCATACCTCTGCCAAGGAGAAACACTCCTACATATAATTGTCTCTGGTGCTTAGAAAGAAAGAAATTGGCAGAAAACTCAGTTAAAGAAAGTGAAAATAAAAACCCCGGATCTGACCTTTAATCCATATCTACACCAAAATGTAATGGGTTCTTCCCATCCCTCCATCCCTCAATAGTTTTGGCATAATCCTGCTAAAAAAACATGAGCCAGCAAACAGACATGCGTGAAAACATGACCTCCTTGGTGGAGATAACCACGTAGATCACTTTGTAGCCATCAGAAAGTGAAAGATAAGAACTAAACGAAGTCTATCAGAGAGTGAGTGAATCCACTTTCCCGATGATAAGCATCAGGTTCACTTGAAAGTAGGAGATGATCAAACATAATGTGATATTTACTGTGACATAAAGCTAATTTAGTGCACTGAAACTACTTATTGTTCTCTCTCAGCAGCACTTAGTCAGCACCGATGGTGTTTTTACTTCAAGCAAATCATTTTCAGTGCTCACTGCTTTTGTGTTTCTTGTGTGAAACTGCAGTAAGAGACCATAAAAACATTGTAACACAGGGAAATTACAATGTGCCAATAGTAATTCTACAAACATGTCTGTATGTGGAACTCATATCTCGCTAACCGTTCATTTTATCAACTTCACACTTGGCGAGTAAATTATAAATTGCCTGAGGAAGGGCAGTGTCGAGTTCGGTGCTACTTTGACACATATGTTCAATATTAGTAAAATGTAGTAAAAAGGCGACAACAATAATTTTAACTTATATATAAACCACATGTGAACAAGTTTCATTTTCCGAAAAAACCTTGAGTATAAATACTTCATTGTAGATAAACCAGGTAGGATTAATACACAAAGATTTCTAACTTCGCTGTGAACCATAGACGGCACACAACGTCCAGCACACAAACAATAAAAACTGACAGTATGCTGTAGAGCTGTTTGAGGAGGACTCACTAATGACAAGGAATCATTATGAGGAAGGCCTTGTTTATATGAAAGGGCCAAAAGTCCTAACTGGACGGAAACCACTTAATCGTTGTGTGTTTGCATTTCTATGTTGGGTCATCACGGCTCAACACTGCTGCCACACTGAAAAACATTGTCATACTGTGAAGATTTTATTTACTAGCTTGTTAAGATTGCATTTACATGATCATTTTAGAAAGATTCAACAAAGATGCTTTGTACAGTTATTTTCAGGCAACACAAAATTGCAAATAAAGTATGTACAGTAATGAAACATTAGAATAATGTAAATAAAATGTGTAATCAGTGACATATTTCTTTGTCCGGCTACACCAACATGCTGCAGTCATTAGCTAATTTAAACACACACTTAAGACCAGGGTTTTTTACAATGTACAATAAGAGCAAACTTGATATGGGAAATGATGATAATGCAAATATCCTCTGAGTTGTGTAGGCAAACCAATGGATGTAAATCTACAGTGACCATGCTACCGCCGGGGGACGTGTCGAGTCGGTTCCAACATGCTCATTTGGAACCAGACCTCTTTTAAACAAATACAAAGGACCAAGTGATCTGCCAATGCAGAACATCAGGGAGGATTCTTGAACTGCATTCAAACCTTTTTTACAGTCAAAAACTAACACTTGTCAGTGAAGTTACGCTCAGGAACAAGAAAGAAAAAAAACTTCTCTTCAAATGCACAGCCACAAATACAAAATGTTTTATATACTATATTATTTCCATAAAAATAATGCATTTTAATGTATAGCATTACTCTGCTGCCATAAGACATAACCTATCTTTTCCTCTGTCATAGTTACAGTTTGTATGTACAAGAAATTAAAATCTTCAGCAAAATAATAGTAATGTTACTGTGAATAAGTCCTGGAGAGATCCCTTTGTTTACATCATCCACAAACTGCTTACAGTACTTTTTTTTTACTAACACTGCAACTTGTACGGACCAGTCATTGTGCTTCTTTTCATACCTACAGTAAATATGATAACATAAAAGCCAATTTAAAAGTAAACACAATGTCTTAGTCAAAAGAAGGCCATTCTTCCACTAGTACATTTTAAGTCATATATTAATAATTTAACGATGATTCAACATCCCGACCTTTTGACTTGGCTTGTACAGTTAGTCGTAGCTTCCTTTGTCCTGATTCAGATGAGCCAGCTTCTGTTCATCTTCACTCCCCTGAAGATTTCCTGATGTAATCAAACTCTATAGACATAAATAAAATGAAATACACAAGCAGTAACGTCTAAAAAAATGGCATGCCATTGGTCCTTTAAATATTATTCAATAAGTAGGCTGGAATGCTTTTAGATTCTTTAATACCTGATATAGAATAAGTGAGGGATAAAAAAAGCTCCTTCCAGACACAATAAATAGCTATCCTTCATATAGTGCAGTAATACAGTACTCGCACTAATCCTACAGTAATTGCACAGTAACCACATGCAACAGGCTAAGGAAAAGAGCAGCCCAGTCTATCATCCGACTTTCTTTTTTTTTACCTGGCCCTCAATCCCTACTTCCATCTTTCTGTCTATTCTTTGACTTTCTGCATCTATCCAGTCTGCTATCTCACATGAATACCACATTTTCTACTTCACTTGGGGTCCCAACATTGAGCCCTGGGGAACGCCAGCAAAAACAGAGAAAGAGACCCTCTGGAGTCGCAGTCCAAGGCAAAATGGGATGACATCTGTGTTCAGGATGACAGTCAGCTCAGCTACAGGTAGTTTGGTTAATCAAGTTAAATCATACAAGCTCGGTTATGAGCACAATCGCTGCGGATGTTGTCTTTGTGAGATCTCCCTTCCACTCATGTTGTGAATACTGCGCACCAGTTGTCAAGTCAATGGTGAAGACAGACAGCCACAGTAGTAATACTTCTCTCTGGGGTGTTTTCCCGGTACAACAGTACATGATTAGTCCTGAGCTTCAGGCTGTGTCAGTGTCCCTGTGGGTGCTCTCAGGTAACTGACATTAGTCATCTGCGCCATCTTGTTTAGTCTGTACTTTGCACTGAAGACTCTAGTGGTATCCATGTTGGAATGATCCCTGTGTAATTGGGGCAGTGGAGGGGTCAAAGGTCTTTCCATCAGCAGTGTCTCTTGGAGGAAATCCTGTGAGACTCGCCCTCTTTTGCTGCTGTTGTCTCTCATCATATCTTCCTCTTCCACATTCACCCTCTCTCTGGCGAGTTCACTGGAGTGATGCTTTTCTTAGAGCTCTCCATCCGAGGGTGGCAAACACAGCTTGAAGAGCCTGCAGACAAAGACAAAAATGCAAATGAGACAAACCACCTTGTGTGTGACCACAAATGGTGCAGTGTACGGACGGTATGAGCTGAGGCGCCTGCTGGAACTGGTTTCTATACATTACCTTGGAGCAGACGGAGGCATCTGGTCCATTACCTTGAGATTTTTAGCAGAGAGCTCAACTCTTGCCCCCTGGTGGAAAAGAGAACACATGTTATAAGCTCCACATTGCAGGTGGTTTAATTGCCCTGAATGGCAACGATACTTATAATGTCAAGAAATACTTGTTCTATACAAGGAGACCTGATATATTTTCAAGTAAGTATGTTTTGTATGATTTTGCCTCAGACATCCATCCTGTATCAATGTTATGACTGAGTTACTCATACTACATTTAACTCCAGCTGGTCTATTAAAGAATATAATAGACTGTAAAGAATATTACAGTGACAACAGGATCATAAGTTGTTATCATTTAAAAAACATTTATAAGACAACGCAAAAAGTCACTGACATAGATATGCCCTCCAGTCTAATGTAACTGTTCTGCCATGAAGTGCTATACTTCTATGATGCATATAATGCTCAGCTTTTTTACACTGTGATGGAGGTGTTATTTCAGATATATTTAGCACTGGGGTGAGAAGTGCTGCTGCACTAGACTATTATATTCAGAAGCGTTTCAAATATTCTGGTACATACTCTCATGTACATAAACAGGGAGGACAAGAAACCAGAAACTTTTAACTGAGACCTCATTAATAAATATATAATTAAATGTAGACAAATCTGAATATTAAAGACTTCATTAAAAGGTTGAATTTATGGCAGATCTACTGAACATAAAGTGGCAACTGAGTGCATATGAAAGGTGCCCACACTTAGATCAGAGGGCAAATGACTCCTTAAAGGGATAGTTCACCCAAAAAAGAAAATTACACTGTGATCCACGTGCGAATGCGGCTCCAGAGGAGGATATCAGAGGACATTTAGGCTAAAAACATGGTGTAAATGACGCCGTTTCAAGTCGAACTTGAATGACGGGACTAACGGACACTTGGATGACACCACAGGAGCAGTATGGAGGTGTTAGTTTTTGTCTGTTGTCTTTTTACGTTTGAAGAATCTGTAATCATTTACTTCTATTGTATTGGATTTGGCTGAAACTCCAAAAGTGTTTTGTTGACTCAAACACTTTTGGAGTTTCAGGGGTAAACAGCGTTTCACCCACCCCTCCATCTGCAAAGTGGTAAGTAGATAATGAGTGCATTTACATTTTTCGGGTGAACTATCCCTTTAAGGGACCCCTGCTGGACCCCAGGCTGAGATAATGGGCCCTGTGGTTTACCTGTTTACGCATAATGTCCATGGTCTGCATGATGCAGCGCGGCATGAGGCCGTGGTTCCTGGCTAAGATCATTGCCTGCTCCAGTGTCACACTCAGAGTACATCTGGAAAGAGCAGAGGAGATGAAGATTAGTGCTTGAAACACACACACACTTTTCCTGTAAACTTACTCTACTACTACTATCTAAGTTGCTTAACCCTAACCATAACCTAACTTTAAAACATATCTTCCCCTTAGAATGTAATGGTTTACTTGGGGACATGATTTTTGGCCCCATAAGTAAGCTAAGTCCCCATAATGTGAGTGATATCTGGAGACACACATACACACACATAAGTGGATTTGCTGAATATAGTGAAACTTAATTCAGACAGTGAGGTACAGCTGTTTTTGAGGGTTCAGAGGTGCACGTCCTTCCCTCTGAACCATGTTGATCTTTATTTTAGCCGGTGATATTACACGAGTAGTAGAATAGTGTCGGTGTGGTGCCAGACTGACCTCTGCATGCCTGTGCCACACATGGTGATGTGGCAGGCTCCCAGGCGGTTACACAGCTCAGACGACACACACAGCACGCTGACACCCGATGGGTGGCCTTGAGCGCTCGGGCGCATGTTGATGTACGACTGCATTAGTCGACAGAGATCATCCAGGGTGTTGAGGGGTCGCAGCAGCTATAAGGGGAAAGAAGTGAAGGTCAGAGAGGTTCAGGTTAGACTTTTCACAAGAAAATAACAATAGAATATCACAAAAGTGTCAATCTTACCAAATCTTTTAGACACTATTGAGTGTTAAAATGAGGAGGAAATGTCACTTGTTTTCTGTAAAGTTGTATCACTTTTGGCAATTTACCCAAGTCACGTGACAGAATAATGAAAAAAACTCACAAATTCAAAATTATTATGATTTTAGTTTTAGATAAATTCAACAAAAAATTTGAAAAAGTTGATCTGAGTTAGAAAGAAGTGAAATTATCTCACACACTTTATTTCTCAATACTAGACTCAGTTGAGTAACTGACTTGTCTAGATGGTGCACCAGCGCAAATACCAGCAGAACAATACACAAATAACAAAAGTACAAGTTCAACTCTCTGTAGTCCTGAGGATCATGTAACAACATTAAAACCAGTCGTCTGTTTAATGTTGTGGCTGATCCGTGTATATTACAACTATTCTCTAAGAAGTTTTAATCATTGGAATCTATTGCAGCTACTGTCAGTTTGGGTCACTAGAACTTTCTTTCTAATCTAATCATCACTGAGGTCGAGTTTATAATGTTGACGTGTTGAGGTTAGTTGGAGTTAATGGGGGGGGGTCTTGATGAGCTAGTGGGGGTTTCCAGTGGAGGGAAACAGGACAACAGTCCCTCTTACTTTGGAAATGCTTGGTTGCAGGTCTCTAACTTCAAGGCCCAGTATCTGTACTTGCATTTATATTCAGTCACAACATTATATACAAATGGACTTATGTTACAAGAGCAGGATATAAATGGATAAAAGTTCACATGGACTGTAATGTACACATTCTGTGGGCACAGCAGAAGCAGCAGATGGAATATATACATCAGGATAAATATATATTTACCTGGTCAATCTTCATAGCTGTGGTGTTTGAGTCTGTCGGGAGATTGGACTTCTCCAAATAGAAAGCCCTGGTTGAGACAAGAACACAACTCTTCATCTGGTTCAGAAATCTATACATTTCATCCTCTGCCTCACTCTATGAGAGAGCTGAGTCACCGAACATCTAGAGTACTTCACTAAACAGAATATGCTTCGGTTACAGCAAATATTTTATCAACAACATGAGCTCTAATAGACCTTTTTAACCAAAGTCCTATCAATACATTTAATACATTAGTCAAGCATTTTGTAACCGTATTAAACAAACTGTCAGTAAAGAATCTTACACATTAACAACCTTGTTTTGGAATTAATAATTTGTTGTATAGGCAATGATCCTAGTCCTTTTCTTTTATAGATGTATATATTTTCTGAGTCATGCAGGCAAATGAAAAAAAAAAGTTCTCTTCCTGAAGCACAACTCAAGTTTATAATCATCGAGCCAGAAGAAATGAACAGAAACAGAGGACATTTTTCAAAAAAAAGTACATCCCTTGTTGCCTCGTAGACAGGACAATAGAAAAAGAAATGAGTCCAGTGTTTCACATTTATTTTCTAGACTGTTGGCGACTCGCCATATTCCGATTCGTCCTGCCAGTTTCATAATGAACCAAGACATTTTTTACACTGAGGTTTCTAACTTGGTGTGTGCAGCGCTATGTGCTGTGTGCTCGCCCTCACTCTACCATGCGTTCCCACATGTTGGTGGTATGGTCCATAACATTCTCACGTCCATGCAATCATACCTGATAGTTTCAACTCAGTGAATGCACTTCTTTCTCTTATGCGAGAACTTATCTTTCACTCTTTAGTCTGTGCACCTGTCACTTGGAATCTGTTACACATAAGAGTGTCCTACGTGCGGGTGCACCCCCGCTACCGCCATAGATTGAACTAATTCTGTGGGAGACACTGGAATCTCATTCTCTATTTCACTGAGCTCACACAACAATGAAACTGTGTCCTTGGAGTAGCATTAACTCTGCCCGTCTCCGGGGATAACATAGTCATACTAATGTTGGAGAAACAATACGATTACATTATGAAGGACTTTTGCGTTACTAAATGAGCAAAGTAAAAAAAAATCCTGTTAGCTGATGTGGGACAGGTTTGAATAAAGGAGAAAAAGTTCTCATTTAGAAATTCTTGACCTTGGAACTGTTAAATGTAAAGTAACACAGTAACCGAAGTGCAGTTTCTGCTTATGCAACACCACAGGGTGAACTCTCCCTTTAAGGTGAAACATAATAACTGGTGATGCTGGTGAGTAAACTGCTGGAGGGCTGTGATGCAGTGTAGCACAGCGTACCTGAGTCTGCGGTAATAGGCCTTGACCTTCTCTAGTGAGACAGCGTTGGTGCGCTGCTGGAACTCCTCCATGGCGCTATAGTCCTGCTGGGACACTCCCTCTGGACGCTCCAGTGCTGGGTAAAACAGGCAGGAAGCATTTGGGTCAACACACATTTCTATGATCACATTACATTACACCCTCAAACCTTAACCCTCACTTCTGCAACTGTACAAATTCTTGGTTACTGTACTTAGACATTTTTCATGTATCTGTACTTTACTCTTACACTTTACTTATTTTTCTGACAACCTTTTACTTTAACTCCTGATATTTTAACACAAATATCTGTACTTTTCCCATACCTGGCCTTATTTAAATTCAGAATACTCACAATATTTTACAATTTTTCATGCTCACAAATCTTTTCTTGCTTTAACCCCCGTTATTAGTACATTGCTTTTTGTAAATTCTATTTGAAGCAACAGTGGTTAAGTTTATTAGTCTTCTGTACACCTAATTTGTACTTATTACTTTTATACTTTAAAGTACATTTCAGACCCTGTACTTTTATAATTTTACTTTAACAAAGGGGTTGAATTAGCACTCATACTTTTGCTTGAGTCAAAGTATTTTTAAAATTCTACCTGAGTAAAGAATGTGTGTACTTTTGCCACCTCAGATTACTCCTTACATTAACATTAGTTACATACACTCTGAAAAAGTGAGTACTGCACAAAATCTTCTTGATTTACACGATTCTTTAATCTGTATGAGAGCATATAGTGCTCATATATATGACTGCACACACACATACACTCTCTAACTCACACTTAAACACCTGCAGTGTCACAAGGTACCACATAACGTCTCCTCAACCTGTAGCCTAGTCTCTTCTCCAGTAGGTGGTGATGTTGGTTCAGATATCTGCACTACTGAATGTTTTGTTGCACTTTCTTCCACACTGAAGTACATAAGAACAATATGAGCTCTCTCAATGGATTCATTTTCCCAACTGAAATGTCTATATGGAAAATTAATGGCTAATTGGCAGATGGGCACGATCCATAGTGGTATCCACTCACACTAGCGCCAGCTGTGGCTGATGGAGGATTAGAAGGAGCTTGGCCGCAAAAACCGAATGTAAAGGTGGAGGTTTTAAAATGGGCATCAGAGAGCTCTAATGTAAAACTAAAAGCACATAAAGCTATCAGGAACATGAACATGAGTGAGAGGCTTCACGAGGCACTGAGTGTATCTGAATCATTCAATTCTACATAAGTGTTTATGTCTGAAGATAAAATCAATGCATGTGAGATATATGGCTTCTTTGGTTTGTAGAAAAACCCATTCATACTCAGTAATATATGGGAAAAAATGCTGAAGCTGAGGTACTGTGTATCATAAGGACAACAGCCTACCCTTCCTCATGTGACTATTGCATCACACTCGACCAGCTGATCTACACCCTGCACCTATTCCCCTGCAGTGTTCTCACTTTCTCAAGTTCCTCGTTCCCAGCCCGCTCAGTCTTACCCTTGGTGAAGAGGACCGTGTGGAGCTTGAGGCTGCCGCCGTTCTGCAACCGGCTGGGCAGCTCGCTGAAGTGACAGCTGTCCAGGTACAGGGTGACCCTCAGGGCCTGTCGGCTGCCCTCCACCTGGTAACACACCGGTGTGTCTGCAACACACACACACACAAACACACACAGGCTTTAAGATATTTTGTTACACATGTCTACTGACTGAATGCTAATGAAATGATTTTTGTTTTGCATTAACATTAGAGAATAACAGTAAATTAGTAGCAAAGTTTTACAAAGAACAAAAAAAGAAACCTCTGCATTGTCATCCACCATGAAAGTTAAGTTTTCATCTGTGTTTGTTTGTTACTCAGCTGGATTTCCCAAAAACTATTTCACTCCATAAAATTTTAAAGAGGATCTGGGGCATGAGCCAAGGAAGAACCGATTTAATTTTGGTGTAGGTCTGGGTGGATCCTGTTTTTTTTTTTCTCAGAGAATAATTCATGGATCTTAATGGGAAAAAAAACCATGCATGATTTGGGGACTGATATTAATGTGTGCGCAATTTGGTACAGATCTGGATATAGTCAATTTAAATGTGGTTTCATTAGGGGACTGTTGGCACTGAATGCCAATCTCGTTGTATTAAGACCTACAATAAACTATTTGCCACTGGATTTCTGTTACAGTGCAGGTTTCCAAAAGCCATTAAGATCAGCACTGCTGCATTGATGAGCCGTCCATCAATTCAAATAATGTGTGTGTTGGTCTTTCTAAAATGACTTCATAAAACTAAAATCACTGCAGTTTTATAACATGTTCAAACCTTCCACAACAGAAGGTGGAGAACTGACTGTGTCTCCACCATCGTCTTTAGTTTTGTCTTGACACTGACGGACTGAACACACAATAATGGAAAAAGTGACACAGGTCTATTTAAATGTAACAGTAGTACTTAACTGTGTACTAGTCATGTTAGGAGCAGCTGGTAAATAAATTAGCAAAATGTCAGTCTGGCAGATCTTTTATTCTTAAAAAAATGCTTATGCAACTGAAACAATTGCGTTTTTATAAAAGAATTTGTCATTACTGTGTCACTTGTCTTCAGAGCAGTAACCTTTTCCAATCCTACCATCAACACACAAGTAGAAATCATTTATAAGTCTGACGCTGACTTGCGCTGACGCCTCCTAACATTTTGCGACTGCAAGACACGAGCGGTTGTCAGATAATGGAAAAGATGACCTTTACTGAGCGACCTCTAGGGTCAGCGCTCTTTCCTGGAGAACCCATCAAGCTGTAATCCTGTGGAATTGGCTGTGATTCTTGAGGCTGAACTCTTCAGAGTTACAGACTCTGTGTTGCATTCTGCCTTACTTTAGCTCCCAGCCTGCGGAAGACGCCATTAACAAATCAATACTGTCGAATGGACCCTGCGGCAACCTGAGCTGAATATTCAACTGCAGGAAAGCAGTTTGGTTAGAAACTATTCTTCCCTTGAAAGTGAAAGAGTCTGAACACTGTGTTCACCTCTAAATATCTGTCATATGTAATAAATAAAGTACAACATAAATGACCAAGTCAATGTGTTACATGTTTATGCAGCGGTTTGTATGTTCGTGCACATTGTATGCATGCAAACTCCAAATATTTCCATCTGCTGAGCGTAAAACCTAGAATAGTAAATCCCTGCCTCATCCATAGCTTTGCCGACTCCTCCTATAATGGGAAGTGCATGTTATGCTTTTCCTTTGAGCGGCAATCTCTGCTGGCCATATTGAGGCCGTTGAAAAGAGAACTGATTCAGGATGATGTTGTCATTTGTATCTGCTGGCTTTAAGGCTTCTGGCCGCCTGCAGCACCTTTGGTGAATACAGATACTGAGGTTATTAAAAGGCACAAATAGGCCCCGGGTCTTAACCTTTATACACACACGCAGGTCAAGACTCTGACAATGGCCACCTTTGAACAAACGAGGTGCATCCTCAGACTGCGGCAGTACACCGCTGTGTTCTGACCTTGAGCGTTTTGAGGACGGACCCAGTCCAAACAACAAATTGATCATTTTCATGCTCTGAGAGAACATTTCTCCACTGCAGCACACACATGTCGATGAAAGAACATAACATGTGCATGTGTATTTAATTGTAATGTTTTCTCTGGGTGCTTCGGCCACGTGTTTTAGAACTGCACTGAAGTTTAAATGATGCCCTGAACAGCCTGTCAGGAGGAACCATGTTATCTGTAATGAAAGGACAAAGAGACTACATGCTCTGCCCTTGTGTAAGATGATTTATGGATCCATTATAGTGTTGTTTTAGCTCCCTATTCAGTCGCTCCTCACTGAAACGAAAATTAAATCTGCAATGGCAAAATGACAATTTCGCCCTCAATAGCTACCATAGATCCATATAATGGAACTTTATTCGGAGTTGGTGAAACCATACAGCTGCTGATTAGCAGCCGTCTGGTTTGAATGGGCCAAGTCAGTCTTTGTTGGTGTAGTCTCTTACTTGCGACTAGACACTCGTCCTCCAGTGGCCTGAAGAACACAGTGACTTTGTCCAAGTCCAACAGGGCCGCCTTGGTATCTTCCAGCATGGTCCGCTCCTCCTTCTGTCAGAGGAGAGAAAAAAACGTTCAGAGGTCGCGCCATGTGGGTTTTGATAGTTGTGACGACAGCTATGTGGCAAGAAATCCATAAAAACCCAGGGTATTTGATTTAGTGACACATTACCAACGTGGATACAACAGGAAATACACACAATGATTAAGTTTGTTCGCGGATCTAGGATTTTTCTAAATCAGGCGCCATACAGGGGCCAAAATTTACACTGAGGGGCCAATTATATGTCCAACATCCAGGCAAAATTCCAGATTTAAGTGCACATTCAAATTTAAGTCGGCCCTTGTTTACTGTTAGCTGTGTAGCTTTGATTAAAAACCACACATGATTGAGTATATTTTGAAAATTGTTCCTTGTTCAAGCACATTGAGTTCTTCAAAAAAGATAAAATTCTTACTAATCTTCATATTTACTGTTAGTATTGTTAGTAAGCGACTGGACAGGGACACTCCAAGGGCCAATCAGATATCAGTTCGGGTCAGTGCACCTGGATCCACCCCTGGGTGAGATCTCATCAACTTGTATCACAAATTAAAAACCCTCTGTCCTCACCAGGTGCGGTGCTAGCGAGGACTGGAAGTGCAGCAGAACACCAATGACGGATATTTGCTCCATCCACTTGCGGCTGGTCTCTTTGCCGTCTTCCTGGTACTCGCCAGCGTTGTTGAAGCGCGACCGGAGCGCCGCCAGCAGCTGCTCGGCCAGCGTGCACAGGGCGCCCGTCACCGCCTGGCAGAAGATCACATCCCGGCGCAGCTGCAGAGACGTGTCTGGTGGTGTGGGGTTGGACAGTGCAGTGGAGCAGGTACAGAGAAAGGGGGTGTAGGGAGTGTAGGGAGAGAAGAGGGGAGTCAGGAAGACAGGCAAAGGAGAACAAGGTGAGAAGGTCAGTGGGCAGGAGAGGGTAAAGCACTCTAACCGTCCTCGATTTAACATGTCTTGGACTTGCTCCTATACAAATACTTAATTCCATTAGCCTGACAGCCCCTGAGAGCATGTGTCCCATTAACTATCACCATATGCCACCGTGCAAAGTTCAAAGTGATTGGAGCATCATGTGCCTCGACACCGAACCTTTTCTGTACAAACACATCGAGCAACTGGCCTCAACCTGGAAATGATCCCGCTCTGGAAAAGGAAAGCTTTTCTGACAACTCTGACTTTTTAGAATTATTAAATTATACTGGAAACTAAGTAAATTTAAACATCTGCTTCATGTTTGGCAATGAAGCAGATGTGAAGAAATGAAAACATACATGACATGGGGCTATTATATCCACTATAAATGTAAAAAGTGGATATGCGTATTTTAAGAGCTGGTGTCACTAAATTAAAAGAAATAGAGATAATAAAAGTACAGCCTGATTAAAGGATGTATATTTCTACATAAACAGAATCATGATATTTTAAATAAATCATTTGAAAATGAATCTTCCTTTGAAGATTTTTTTAGGACCTACAGATGTCCTGAGGTAGAACTGGCTGTAATTTCATATGATGGATGATCTCATTTGCAAATTGCTCTAAACTGCAATCATTTAAAAATACTCCACTTATGAGACCTTTCCTGCTCGAGTTCTGCTGAGAGATTGCACAGTCTTCACTTCTCTTCTGGTAATTTAATGGAAGATTAGAGCCGGGCTCTATCTAGTCTGATTATCTGCCACTACTGTGCTCTAAATATGAACTGGTTCCTGTCTAACACTGATATGTCACTCTACCTGTGCACTTGAGCAGAGCCAGGAGAAGCTGGTTCTTTCCATCTGTAGGGGCAGAAGGAAAACAAGTTGGAATGACTGATTGAAACTGTATACGTCCACATGGCTGGAGAGTGTACGTGTGCCGTGTGTGTGTGTGTGTGTGTGTGTGTGTGTGTGTGTGTGTGTGTGTGTGTGTGTGTGTGTGTGTGTGTGTGTGTGTGTGTGTGTGTTCAACTAACCGTCCACGAATCTCTGCAGGCTCTCCACCAGGGTTTTGATAGAGCTGGGTAGGTTCCAAGGGTCTTCCTGAATGTTCTTTTGGATGACGTAGCGACAACGAACTGTCCAGTCCTCGGTCTGGCGAAACTCTGTTCGCATAAAAACCAGGAAATGTGTGACGGTGCGTGTCTGCTGTGTAACAGAATCAAGGCGACACAAACCAACACACGGATACACACACACATAGTATAAGCATGTGCACACAGACATAAACAAAATATGTACCTGGTTGGCTGTGGTCAGAATAAAAGTGCTTGGTCTCCTCACAGGCCTTGGTCATGGCAGATCCTTTCAGTAGGCTGTTGATGGAGTCAACCTTTGTGCGGAAATAAAAGCGCACACACACAAATCGTCAGGTAATCAATCAGACTTTCTTCAAACCTCATTCTCAACACGCATCAACTTCCTTTCTTCTGCCTGCTACCTCATTTCTTTCTGTCATTCAAACATACACACATGCTCACACACACTTACAACTCTGCAATAACTTTTAACTTTTAATCTGGGTCTTTCAGCACTAACGACAACAAGGCTTGAGTGTGTTTGCAAGCCCCATGAGCTGCTGTTTCCATGTGGAAAAAAGTATACCAGTCAAAGAGGGTGTACCCCACGTGGAGTCAAACAACATCAAATGTTGGTTAGAGGAGAAAAAAAGGAGGTATGGATGTCTTTAACTGAATCCACATATCAGTTAAAGTCAATGTGTGTGTGTGTGTGAGAGTGAGAGGAGAAAGAGGGAAAGGTGGGGGAAAGAACAGAAAGAAAGGAAGTCAAGTGAAAGATGAGAGAGAGAAAAGCAGGATCCTGACCAGAGGACAGACGGAGCTCCAAGAGGTAACTCGGCACAGATGTTGACTGATTACTATCACAATCATCTGTTCCAAATGGTTTGGCAGAGGGGGGTGGTTAAAGCTGACATGTGTGTGTGTGCGTGTGTTATTTTTTCCTTGTCTTACATGTCTTGGCTGTATTTTAAACTGCAGTTTAGTTGGTCCACATTTAAAGATTTTGTATCAATTTTCATTTGACTAGGGTTAAAGGTAGGGTTGGTAATTTGTTTCATGACCGGAGTCTTCAGCAGGAGAGACACACCACTGAAGCAGAGATGAAAGTCAGACATAAGTGAACAAGTCACAGAAAACGTATCATTTGCATTTGTTCACAGTGCTCTTGCTAACTTTTCCAGGATTACCAACCCTAGCTTTAAGGTTTTGGTAAATGAATTAGCGATGCTAAAACACGCAATGGCACCTTGCCTGCACAAATTCAGCTTACCTGGTTGAAAAGGTGCTCCAGGCAGCCGTGCAACTTGTCCTGTTTGTCCGAGGGAATCCTCATGTCACATGGCAGCTCGTCCCCTGGCAGCCGATAAAACACCAAACAAATGGACGGGGAGGGATCAGACTTTAGGACACCGGTGCTCACTTCTATTTGACCATCTGCACGTTTTAAACAATCTCTATCCATCTGTTAATGTAAATTCTGATGCTCTGAATTACAGGCTGTTGATTAAAACAATGTGATGATAAACACATAATGAGCTATGTGACTGTGGCGTCTATGAAATGTTTGATCTAAAATATCTGACCACAGTCTCCTCATATCATATCAACAGCATTGCCATGATATATGATCATCACCACACAGTAAAGAGAAATAACAAGTTAGAAACTACTAATCTATATCTATGCAGACATGCATTATTTATTGTCTTTGTTTGACACACAGGAATCGTATATCTGCCTCAGCCTAGCTTATGTTGTTTATCTTGAATTCACTTTTTCTCATGCATAGGTTCTGAACTGATCATTGTTTCATTTGGAATATAATGTAAAAAGCCAAAAGCAACACAAAATGTGTAGCTGACAAAATATTCCAGTACTGCAGATATCACAGTGAGCCATAAACATCAAAGATGGCCAGAAAAAAGTGAGTTTCCTTTCATGCCATCCGTTCATTGCTTACCTGATCCCATCTCATCGCTCCCCAGGTACGAGCTGTTACTCCGCACACTGGTGTAGGACAGGACCGAGTCTCTGTTGCTGTTGCATTCACTGCAATAACGCACAAAACATACAAACACAAACATTAAAAATGTGTTATATACGTGGAGAAAAGGGTTCATTCCAATGTTAAACCACAGAAGGGATTTGTGTGTGTCTTGTAATTATGCTGCCACACAATCCCTCTGATGTAAAGGCCTTTTCTGATTTACAGTATGTGAGACCGAAGGTAATTAAATGTTTCTCACAGTAACAACCAGCCCCTGGTTGACACAAAGAAGCATTCACTCAACTGTGGCTGTATTAAGACTCCAAAACATTGGACTGATAATAAATACTGTACATACATTAGAATCAAACTGTGGACTGGAGCTCAGCTCAGCTACTCTTTCATAAACACATACTCTTTTCAGTGCTGTCTGTGTGTTATGGCTCAGTTATCAGTCTACTTCTTTTCCCCCCCTAGGAAAGTTTTATAAAAAAAGAAAAAGAAAAAAAGACTTAAGTCTGGCATTTATATGTCATACGTGAATCGACATGATTACCGGGCGCATGTGAGAGATTTATGTGGCTCAAAATTATACATCGCTTCAAGTGAGCACGCTGGCGATCCCCTCAGAGGAGCGCTGAGTGATTCACAGGTTGATTTGCATGACTAATGGCCTAGGGGCGACTACAGCTACAATATAACAACATCGGCTTTGTCTGACTTTACCGTTATCCGGCTTGGCTTGATGAAAAAGTGGGGAGTGTCAGAGGTGGGTATCAACCTGCCGGGTTGTTCTGTGGTGCCTAACATGTGTGAATATGTGTTTGTGTTGCAAAGGAATGAGACTACATCAGAGCTGCTGCAATAACAGGGAGAGAGTTAGTATAATGATATTTTAGTAGTCTGGCTTGAATTCTCTGCTGGCTTTCACCCATAAAAACACACCATAATAAACTAATATATGGGAGTGTGCTGGTAAATGTTCTTGTCTTTGTCCTCTTCACCTCAATCAACTTCATCTTATGATATTTCAGTCCTCTCATTGCGTCCCTCTTCATTTGTTTCCAAATATACACACAATCCCCACACAATGTCCCTGTATTGTTCCCCTTCTGGCTGCTTCTGCATGGAGAGTTGTGTTTTCCAGCTGAATGCTTAGACATACACACTCGGTCTATCACGCACAGAGACACACAAGAGGTGATTTCCAAATTTAGCTTCACACACCTCCTGCCAAATGTGTGAGCACCACTGTGACAATTATCCTGCTTGTAATAGTAGCAGATCTGGCGTAAACCTAAAACAAACGCGCCAACACACACAAACGCACACACACACTTGCATTAAGATTTACATAGGGTGATGTATTCACAGCTTGAGCTACAGGTGAGAATGCATTCACAGACACATGGAGAACACATTGCCATCCCAGTGAACAGCTCATTAACGGCTGCCTCTGAGGCTCCTTCTTTAATTGTAGCTTGTAGCCATGTCTCATTTGCATACCGTCTATTGCTATATGGACTGGCCATATGGAGACCAATGTTAATACTACACTTGAGCGTGGGTGTGTGTTAATGGACATATTGTCCAACAACACAATTCACAGGGAATACAACTTTTTGTGCCTGAGGAAGACAAGAAAAGCTGAATCTTGGATTGATTTTAAATGATCTCTTCTCTGAGTAAACAGCAGTAGTGTACAGGTTTATTTAGCACGTTAGGGAGGGACAAAAGATCAGTTACTACCACTTTCTGATGCTGCAAGTGAAATGAAATGACTCAAATGCTTCTGAATCTACTCACTCTAGATATGAATGGACACCAGTCAAAAGGTCTTAACAGCAACACACATGAACACTAATGATTCATGACAGACACATTGTACCAGACTTGGAACAGACGCTCACACACAGTCTGAGTGTGTGTGTGTAGAAGAAACCAGTTTCTCCTTGTCCTTGTTCTCACATTATGTTCCTCAGGCTGTGCTCGGCCCGTGACCTCCGACTGTTTAACTCCACTGTGGTCTGTCACCACCTCAAGCTTTAATGTCTGCTCCTCTCAGCAGGACTCTAAAAAAAAGAGATACGCCCCCTACCTCTAAAACACAGTAGCACTTTTATTCAAATCCAAAATATTACAAGTGGGACGATTCATCTACATACACGCGTTGCACTGCTACCTTCAAGAGTGTATTTATTTTTTACCACCGGGCTTCTGAACCCTGAGTAAACACCTCACTATGTGTGTGTGTGCATGTGTGTTTACCACACACACACACACACACACACAACAGCCTACATTTTCCTTTACATTTTAATGCGATGAGGTAGTTGCGTTTCACATGCCGTGGCCGGGCTATAATGACAGACTGGGTGAGGAGGCCGCGCCCCAAACATTTGGCTGTATTATACACCAGCCCACCGCACCAACAACCAATAACTACATCTTAGTGGGTGGTGGAGGGTGGGGCTCAGTTGAGCACTGCCCAATGAACTGTACAAAAACACACACACACACACACACACGCACACAAACACAGAAACATCTGAATGAACTCGCAACAAGCAAATGACATAACCAGATCTGACCAAAACATTTTGAAGTCATTTTTAGCTCTCCATCTTGGTTAAAATGCCAACATCTGGAATGAGTTGCAGCCTCCAATGGGGGGAAATGAGCAGCATTACAGGGGTTTGAATGTTTTATGGAGTCCTGTTAGAAATGTAGGTGTAAAACGATGGTGTCCCATGTCTTCTTTGCTATATCTGGTTTATATTAGGTTTTTTCACAGCATCAACAATTAATAGTGATTTATATCGAGCAGCTTATTGAGAAACAAAGACGGAAAATATGATTCTGTAATATTAGATTCTACTGGATTCAGAAAGAAGCATTCTTTTTTTAAGCTAGTCAGGTTCCAGTTTTTACAACTGGAAACCAAGGTAACATTTTAAATTCAACTTGAGCCAGTTTATGGAGTCTGTTTTTTCTTGAGTCGTTTTCAACTATGTATTCTGGAGAATGTCGACCAATTGGGTTTGGACACAGCAGGAGATTCTTTACTCAGACGCGTTCGCAACGGCACAGAAATCTCTGGAGCGTTCAGTTGAGGGTCGGTGCAGCGGGCAGAGGTGCGAGGTAATTAAATAATTCCGCTGCAGAAATCACATGCTTTTGTTTACAGCACATCCACACCGGCGTCAGACATTATTGCCGAAATCTCTCTTGACATCTGCATCGGTGTCTTCTTCGTTTATCACCCTCATATATTTGAATTTCTAAGTCTGTTTGTTGTTTTTTTAACCATCTGTTGCGTGTTAGAAACATCTTCAACAACCCCACTTGCTCTCAGTGAATCCTCCAGAGGATCTCCTGCCGTGATCTCACATGGGTTCATTCTGACATTAAACACAGTATTTACTAGGGGGCTGGAAGGAGAAACTCTGCAGAAAGTCCCGAGCCTCTCACTCGAACATTTGCGCTCTCACATCAAGCCCCTCCAGAGAGTGACAGGAGAGTGCAGTGCAGGTCTGAAAGCAGCTTTAGCGACACAGTCTTTAAACCAGTTACCTGTAGGAGTCCCTGTAGCTCATCGTGTCATGACCCGAGTCCTCCTGGTCCTCCTCGTTCACCTTGAAGCAAACTCTTTTAATGCCTCCTTGCTCCACTTTGTCCTGGTCACAGCCGTCCTCGCAGGGGGCCAGAGACGGCTGAGATGGTTCGTAGACCGGAGGTTCCCCACCTTCCCCTTGGAGCTGTGTGGGCTCGGTGATAGATGACAAGAGGCTAAAGAGGAAAAGGATAGAAAAAAACAATATACATGGTATCCTGAGCATCAACACAGTATTATTCTTACTTTTAAATACAGTAATCCCACCTTCACTATCCAACACACACATCTTCACACCCCTTCCCTCAGCACAGACACACAATATGCGTATTTTTTCCTTGATGTTATCCGGGCCTCACTCCCTGTTCCTGTACTGGGCCCGGCCCATAAATATTTTGGGCCTGAAGAATGTTCCTTTTGTAAATCCTGAGCTTTAAATAAGGAAAAGGGCAGACAGACAAAGAGAGGCTGACGAACAGCCTCGGGAGGCCGATGCAGGGATAACAGCTCAAAGCTATTTATGCAAAGAGCTCGAAATGTCACTATGAAGGCTATGAAAATCATCAACTTGCATATAAACACCATTCGCCTGCCAATATTTGATAATATCACCAGCTGCTGAAGCTGAAAAATACTTTCTGAATGGAGTAAACGCTTTTCTTTTTATTAGAAAGATGACACTTGTCAACGGGGTTAGCGATGAGAGGGTAATATGGAATCAGATCAAAGAAACAATAATATCCAAATTAATATTAAAATGGGTTTATGCTTTTCTGTTGCACAAGATCAATGTACTTATATTTTTGGTGACACTTACACATCGATCTGAGCGACATACTGCTTCATTTCCCGCACAGCAACATCCAGGCGGCTGTACAAGTGAATGTAGGCGTCCTGGGTCTCTGTGTCCTCCTGTTTGAGCAGGAAGCTCAGACCACCTTCGCCATGGCCACTCCGTCGACTGTCCGTCAACCCCTCGCCTCCGTCCAGGGCCACGTCCTTGTTGCCATCAACCTCATCCCCTTCTAGGCCGGAACAGTTCCAGCAGGGAGCTCCCATGCTGGTCACACAATGCTGGGTGTGGGACATAGGGTTCAGTAGTGCTACAGGAAAGGAAAGCAAAGGAGAGGAGAGGAAAGGAAAGGAGAGGGGAGGAGAGGAAAGGAGAGGAAAGGAGACAGGAGAAAGAACATATTAGTAGTGGCTGAGTAAAAAAAACCTTCACTCTCTGACAATTACATTTAGCCCAGATGTCCAAAACCTATGAAGTAACACTCTTGTCTGTTCTCCATTTGAACTTAATGGAAAACAACTTCTCAAAGTGCACTTGCAAGTGCGAGTGATGCGCACAGCGAGAGCAGGATTAAAAAAAACTTCTTTACTTTGGTTGAATGCCAAACTTAGATATAATAACCTCAGATGTATCAAAACTGCTGATGGATTATATTCTTCCTATGAACCCAGGAGTATATGCTATTAGTGCAGAACACAGTGAGCAGAAAGCCCTTAAGACATTTTATATACATTCCAGACATTCTTTTAATGCCCAGAGTAATAACGCAGGAATCTTTCACCTCAGGTAATACACCTCATCATTTTATTCAGTTTCTAATTGCAGCACTAAAGGCTGGCTATACTCTCGCTGGAGAAACCATCATCCCTGTGGCTGTCTGCAGAACACATAATGAAAAACACCAGAGCTGAAGTGAACATCTCACCAGTGCAACTGCGAGGCAGATGTCTCACTGGCAGCTGGTGCAGAGAGGACAGAGGAGGACGAGGCAAACTGGAACAATGTAAGCAATGCTAAATGTCTGCTGTCTAGACAGCTGTATTGCATTTTCATCTTTGCAGAGAGTAGCAGGAGTTCAGCGTTTAAGCCTCGAGACCCTTCGTTAATATCCAGCTGCATCATAATAAAGTCATGTAGATGCGAGACAGGACACTACTTTTTGTATCCATGGATTAAAGGTTTATCTTGTATTTTCCTCTCTCTCTCTTGAAATGATTCCATGGTGAATTTACATTCCACTTTCACTCGACCCCTTCCTCTCGCTTTCTTCTCTCCCCTTTGACCTCAACAGCAGCAGCAGCGAGTGAATGGCACACATTCCTACGCTGCCTCCAGGCGCCGTCTTTGCTGACATCATTCATTCACTTTTCATGTCAATAACATGAGTATGGCCTGGAGCTAATGGAGACTTAATGGCAAACCACTCATCTAATTTACCATGAGAATGTGTTTTTGGAGACCTTACGGCTGCTGCGTGAGTTGGGGGCTGGTGATCCCATCCCGGTGCTGCAGCATTTGAAATGGTCATAGAGGGTAATTAGTCAAAATGATCACTGAGCCCATGTTAAGTAGGTTACGCTGTATTATCATGAAGAGGTTGGATCTCAGTGAAGCTTGGATGTGGCAGTGGATATTTGACAGAGATTGAGCTAATGTTCAAATCTTCTTGGAGAGAGTTGTGTGTAAAGCTGTTGCCAGACATGAACTCCAGAGGATGTCCGCATAATTGAGGCTGGACATTTTGCAGTTTTGCGTCTGTTGCGTTTTAGAAATGGCATCAACACATCCACTCACGCGTGCGGAGGATCCCCTGCTGTGTTGCAACATCATCTCATCGGACATTATTCTGAGTTTTTACAAGGGGGCTGTCTGGAGAAACTCTGGAGAATGTCTGAAAGCTCTCACGCGGACATTTGCGGTCTCACATACAGCCCCTCTGGAGAATGTCAGGAGATTATCTGGAGCTCAGTGCATGTCTGAAAGCAGCTTGTGTATGTGCTGTCTCTACCTTGATCAGGGTCCAGGCCAAACAGGGAGTTTTTGCGCCCAAAGCGGATGCTGAAAGTCCTGCCGGAAGAGGTAGCACACTTGGGGTAGGAAACCTGCATCAGGTTGATGTGGCAGTTGGTGGGAACAAAGTCCATGCAGCCCAGTGGGTGAGGGTG
Source organism: Hippoglossus stenolepis (assembly GCF_022539355.2). Taxonomy (NCBI): domain Eukaryota; kingdom Metazoa; phylum Chordata; class Actinopteri; order Pleuronectiformes; family Pleuronectidae; genus Hippoglossus; species Hippoglossus stenolepis. The sequence goes on along the minus strand of NC_061488.1, from coordinate 21,303,672 downwards.
AACGCCGGCCTGCCTGAAGGAGGGCCACACCTTGTTCCTCAGCTCCAGGGCAAACTGGGTTAAAAAAAGGAAGGAAGGAATGATGAATAAGAAAGGTGTAGAGAAAGTTTAGTGAAAATACAAGCTGCATGTGACTGACAGCTCTAATATAAGTAGTGCATGATTCTAATAATCACTGACAAAACATTGTCACTGTAGCAGAAAAAATGACATTGAGATTCAATAATGTAATGTATTGCCCAAGAGCTCTTAAAATTTAAGGTTAAGGACAAGTACATTCTAAATATCAGATGTATTATTCAAGCTTTAAAAGTGTATAGAGATTTGGGAGGGGCGATATTTGATCATATTTATGAGAGCACTGTATAGACACTGACGTTTGACCTAAATCCAAACATGAATATATAAAAAAGAATGAGTATTGACATCAGTAAGATGGTGTTTGACCCACTTTCACACTCCACAGAGAAGCCTCTAACAACCTTAGCTGTTGTAAACACTTTAAAAAGCATGCGAGTGTCTGGTAAAATAGGAGCCAGTAAGAAATATACAGAGAAGAAGAGAGATTATAGATCTTTTCAAATAAATGTGGGGATACTGGTGTGAAAGTCAACAACGGAACTTGTGTTTTTAAGGTCAATGGCAATGAGCAGAGGACATATTTATGTATAACAATTCACATCTGGTTTGACAATATATATATATATATATACATACATGTTCTGTAGTTATGAATATATGTGCAATATGTTTAAGAGAAAGTAGAATTGTGTCGTTGTACCTGTTGATAGCTACTGATACGGCGTCGGATACTCTCCAGCTTGGTGTCACAGATTTGTCTGAACTCGAACTGAGGCATGGTAACTACTCTGTCGCTCTGGGAGATGAGCTGGCTGCAGTTACGAACAAAAAGGCTGTCGTCACCACAAAATGCCTCCAGGATCTGTAGAAACACGAAACATCAGTGAGGATGGACCACTCCTACAGACAAAGTTTATTCAGTCACAATCAAGATAAAAATGTATATTCTGAGTAACATTAACAACTGAAACCACAAGTGATGCCAAATTACCCTTTTGCTGCTTTTAGATCTTGTCAATAGTAATATAATAAAACAACTTATTATCAGTGACCTACAAACAGGGAAACCACCAGGTTGGGATAAGTGGAAAAACAACCGTAAGTAAGTAGTATGACTTGATGGCTGATCCCCGAGTTGTATTCTAGAATACGTAGCTGTCAGCTAACCCAAATACTTCACCTCATCTTCTCATAACTACCTTAGCAGTGAGGTTGAAGCAACCTTTGGGCTCCACAACCTTCTCCAGCACGTTGCTCTTTATGCCGGCAGTGCTGACATACTCGTAGACCACGCCGTGCTCCTGGTGGACGTTATCCACCGTCAGACTGACCAGAGGCAGCTCATCGGAGAGGGAAAGCCTCCCTAGCCGGTAATCTGTGGAGCACAATATTAAAATTACTCAATACATGTCATTTGAATAAACTCAAGTTAACCATTATGAAGTCAGGAGGAAGAGTAGAGGTAGAGTCATGCCACATGTTATGTTAGTAGCACCTCATCAGCTCTGGGTAGAAATACAATGATTTTATAAATCCCTTTAGCAGTGACGCAGGTGAAAGTACACAGTGTACTCTACATATGTCAAGTGTGCCTCCTCTGCCAGCTCTGTCGGAAAAACTGGCCACTTAGTGTAAATACAGTAGGAAAACCGAAGGTTACTGGATGACGTCCTGTGACTGTAGTGTGAGCATATGTAATTTTCAGCAGTGAATTTTCTATTTCCAGAGCAAATTGCCGAGTGCTGAACCCACTTTTCACTGCCACTGTAACTATGACCCGATTCAGATGTCATCTGAAAAGGCTATCGAGGTGGAAAATATTGTTCTATGTAACGTTTTTGGCAGAGACAGAAGTTAGTTTTTTTCCTGACATCGAGTCTGCAATTAATCTGTGATCACGCACAAAGCTGCTACAGTTCATAATACAGGACACTCCCAAGTAACGCTCATGTTGTTCAGGTATGTTTTGCTGCAGGATGGGCCACACATGAAACTTGCTCTGTAGTTTATAAGCCCTACATCTGGTAAAGAGGCATTGTTTTTCTGTTTCAAAGTATTGAACTTTTTCTCTTTTATAACAGTAGTAATAATAATAATAATAACAGTAGTAATAATAATAATAATAATAATAAGGAATTTGAAGATAACATTAGGGCACATATACAGAAATAAAGTGTTACAGAAAAAAAAAATGTAATGTCAGATTTTATAATATTCTTCAGTTTAACTAAAGAGAAGATACATGTGCACTCAAAGGCTGTAACTAACAATTCACTTTTTCACAGGAAGTAACATCACCTTTTCCATTGGTGGCGTTCCCCTCCTCGTGGTCCGATCCGTTCTCCACTGGATAAGGACTGAAAGGACTCTCCTCCTTCTCACCTTCGCCTCTGTCTCTTTGCAGCTCCTCCACATCCTCAAAGGCCCGGTACACCCACTGGCACTGTGGGAAACAGATCAACGCTGAACAATAAGACTTTACTTCTAATCTGCCATACTGTGCATCGTTATTCGGTGTAGTGAAGTGAAGGAGACAGTGAGAATGAAATGAGCAGAAAGGGACAGAGATACAAAATCTTGTGAAGATTAAAAAGCCAAAGCATGAAAAAGAAAGAATGTGGATATTGGTACATTTAAGTGAAGGCATTTTATGCAACAGATTTGAGAGGAAATAATCTCAAGTATTTGTGCGCCATGGACACAGACACTTCACCTGACAAGCATGCGAGTCTCAGTGTCTAGAAAGTACAATCCATTTAGAAATATATTGACAAGATGATAGATTATACATATCTTTTGTATGTGAGGATACTGATGTAAAAATGAACAACAAAACTGCACTTTTCAGGTCAATGTGAATGAATAGGGGACAGATTTAATGTAAGAATTACAATTCATCTGATTTGACAGTTTATATGTACTATAATTATCAACAGTAGAATTGTGTATATCTGTAATATGCAGTAAATCTTTATGAGGTTTAAAATTAGGAACTGAGTGGAGGAGGAAGTGAGTGTGAAATGAGCAAAGCTGACGAGACAAAGCAGGATTTTGGTATATTTAGGTGAAAGCGCAGCAGAATGGGAAGGAAATAATCTTAAGTATTTATTCCGTGCGGGAACTTTTCACCTGACAATGAAGTCAGGGCTGACTGCACCAGCCTGAACTCAGCAGTGCAGTCAGCCACATCAACAACATCCTGGTAATTTCTCCTGCTGGTAAATGAACCCGCGAATGTATACTGGAAGAAATCCAAAATGAGTATGAGTCTGTTCACTGTTCACTTAGAGCAGAGGGGGTTTATCAGAAGAGTCAGTCGGACTCAGAAAACTAAACGCTGTGCTTTATACAGTGAGGAGGACATCCTACTCTGTCTGCAGTCTTGTGAAATACTGCCTGTAGACATGGATTGCTGCTGCAGGAATGTCAAAACAACCCGGTGGGAGTTTGTCATTTTAGACGTTAGCCATGTAAAGCCAAGTGTAAATACAAGTGTCTAGTCCTGACCCAATTTGGAAACAGTGCTAAATATGCAATGATTACTTTAACACAGAATAAACCTTGAGCTTTCTTGGAAACAAGAATAGGCTGAAATACCATGGGGCTACTTTTTCCTCTTGGGGCAGGAGGGTATTTTGAGTTGAACAATATTTAACTCTCACTATGTGTCGCCTGCAGCGCCAGTGACAGCCAGTAATTTATGTTGGGAGATTACTAGGCCACCCAGTGTTGGAGCCAAGAACGCCGACAAAGTCGATGAAATCGCTGCAAAGTCGATGGAATCACAGAAGTGTGTTTCTTCTCAAACATTAAGTTGCTGTATCTATCTCCAGCTCCGCTAATTCTGTTTTATGATCCATCTCAGAGCAGGAATGTCTGGGTCACTGGGGCTTTCTGTGAACTGTCCCACATTGTTGAAAGATTAAGTAAATTAACTACCAATGCTAAAGCCAATTCTAATCATGATATCTCATGGCATTAAGTAGTTTGTATTATAAATAAAGCATTCAGGAAATGTCCTGTTACAGCGAAAGCCATAGTAACACACAGAAGAACTGATAAGAGATTAGGAGATTTTTTTGACTGTCACTAGTTGTATTTGTTAAATATTCTCAATAAATCCATCCATTATCTATACTCATTATCCTCTGAGAGTCGCAGGGGGTGGTGGAGACAATCCCAGCTGACATTGGGCAAGCGGCAGGGTACAGGTTGGACAGGTTGTCAGTCCCCATCACAGGACCAAGATACAGAGACAAACAATTCACTCTCACATTCACAGATGAGGTCAACAAAGTCTGCATGTTTTTAGGACTGTGTAAGAAAGCTGGAGTAACCGGAGAAAACCCACACAAACATGGGGCGAACTAACCGGGATTTGAACCACGACTTTCTTGCTCTGAGGCAGCAGTGTGAACCACCGCACCATTGTGCTGTCCAATTCTCAATAAATGCCACATTTAAACTCTAAACTCCAGTTTTCCCTTGTCCCCTCACCGTCTGCAGGGGCTCCTGGTGCGTGTGCTGCGCAGCGAAGTGCTCCAGAACCTCGTCGTAGTTGCTGCAGTTGACGTTGTTGCCGTTGACTTTTAGGACGACCTGGCCGGGCTGGAGACCTGCCCCCGCTGCCTCCCAGCCTGCAGTGCGTCAACAGAGGGTAAGAGGTAAAGGGTCAGCGAGTGGTATAAATACAGCAGAACTGTACACAACACATTGGGCTATTATGGAAAACAAGACATTCGAGTAGGAGGAATAGAGGCCTTTAATAACTTGTGTCTCTGACGTCCGTTGTGTTATTTTTAAATGTTTAATCTAATTAAATTAGTTTATTCAATTACTTTTTTTTTTTAACGATATATTTGGGACTAAACTCCCATATCGGTAACTTAACCTCACTTTTGTTTTTCCAGGAAAAACAGAAAATGACTTGGCTCAGTGGTGTAACACACTGTCCCCGACCTACTAATGGCTTTACAGCCTGGGAGTCCAATCAACGCCTCCATCTTCTTCAATCTAAAAATACCAGGGCTGGCAACACTTCCACCCAAGGTACCAAGGATTACCAGACTTCAGGGCTACTTGACCCATGAATGGCTTGCACAGAGGGGGGCTGATTTAAGAAGAGAAAAAAAACACAAATAAAGACCCTCGAAAGAAAAAAAACATCATACACCAGCAGGGAGCCAGAAGTGATACAGGACACTGGAAAGACAGAAAAAAGGAGAAGGAGTGAGGAGAGAAAGGGAAAGTAGTCCTTCTGCCTAAAAAAAGATCACATTCCTTGGCCGAACAGCAGCTCCTCTCCTCTGTTTTTGTATGTGTGTCCTCTTCTACTCCTGTCTGGTTTACACATTGGGATTCATCCCTAATCCAACTTGTCATAAATCTCTCAATTTGCTAGTTCAAGACAGTGCTATGAACATCTGGTCAGAGGGTCAAAAGGAGAGAGAAGGAAAAATGAGATGGTAGAGAAAAGGTTTGGATGTTTTTTTTCAGTTACCTATTGTACTTTTCGCAACAGCTCTGATCCCACAGCATTGAGTTTGTCTGTGTGTGTGTGTGTGTGTGTGTGTGTGTGTGTCTGTCTACTAAGGGTCTGAACTCTGACCGCAGGCTGTCTGTCTGACAGGTGGCCATAAAAACCATAATGGAGGTTCACTAAAAGCAGAGCGTAACAGGTGGCTGGAGGCTTGAGTTACCTCATCTTTCCTTTGAATTTGTCTGAAATGATTTGTCTTTCTGACACCGTAAACAATTACCGACAGTGATGCAGCAATAACAAGGTCAAATTCTTAAAAATCAGTTGACAGACAGATCCAGCGTGAGTCATAAACAAAGTAAACGTCTGTTTTAATAGAATTCAAGAAAAATTCATTTTATCACATCTCCGTGGGACACGTGAACCTTGTAAACCACTCAGCAGATTAGCTTTCCATTACATAAAAAACTGATGCCGTCCTGTTCTTATATATATATATATATATATATATATATATATATATATATATATATATATGTAGATGTATGTAGATTTAGGTATATTTCTTGTAACAGAAATCTATATTGTGTTTACATGATTTAAATTTATATTTTAATTTAGATGATGAAAAAAGTGACAGATTCTAAGTTTCCATATTTTAAGAAGCACGTCTGCATAAAAAAGATTTGTACTATCTAGTCAAGAAAGATCTATATAAGCTATGATAAATTGCCTTAAGTGATGTCCCTTGCCTTCGGTTGGGGCTAAAGACACAAGTTTGAAAGTGAAAAATAGCTGCGGGTGCATTAGAAAGAAAAGAGCTCAAGTCATCAACTCTGCTAGAGGTTGGGAGCTTGAGGTTGCATTCAAATCTCCACCCGAGCTGTCAATTGTTGAGTAGCATTTAGGGTAATGTAGGTAATTAAAGGAAGCTCTCTGGTACTGCTGCATCAGTTTCCGTTATATAATCTGTCCATCATAGTTCTGACAGTGTAATAGAAGTGCGAGGCTAAACTGATGGGAGTGCTCTTACAGAGAGTGAGTCCTTAACGTGTGTTATTCAACACATGAAGTAGTTATAATGAAATTCACCTAGAAAAAGCAGCGGGGTGATTGAACTGGCTCAAGGAGTCAGTCGAAGCTGTCACTCACCTTTCCTGACAGCATGGACATGAGGAGGGGCGGAGCCACACAGTCTGAACGAGAGGGTGTCTGGGTTGTCAGGGATCTTCACAATCCTAGAAGAGAAAAAAACAATGAGATCAATGTACATGTGTGGAGCTTGAGTGCGTGCGTGCGTGCGTGCGTGCATGTGTTCCCTCACTCTTTGGCCTTGGTGGCGACCAGCAGTCTCAGGGAGCGTCGTATGCAGAAGGCTTGGCTGATCATGGTTTCCACCTCGGAGAAAGGCCTGAGGAACAGCAGGTCCTCATTGATGGTGTAGATCTTCCTGCCCACCTGCAGACCAGCCATCTGCACAGACAGACGAACAGATGGGGGACAGAATGCAGTTATTTTTAGGTTGCACTTTATTTCAACTCCAATCTAAACTTATAATTTTCAAATGGGGATCATTAAATTTGTGCATTATCACCCCCGTGTCCCAGTGAGATCTAAACTGTGTACAGCATAAGTCTCAGAAAAAGCACGATTAAAGTTTTTTTACCTGACTTGTTTATTACTCAGAATCAAGTCCCTGCTCAGTTCATTAGCCTCCAGGATGGAGTTGTATGTTTTTCTAGTAGACGTTGAGTCTGACAATAAAGAAGTAATTGAACCAAACCAAAACGAGAGAGAAAACCAGAGTGTACTGCTCAGTGTTTTAACAGCCTGTTCAGTCTTGTTATTCATCTTCCAGCCTAAGAAAAATATTTTTATAGAGAGTGCATATCAAGATTGGCTACCAGATAGGATTAAGCTGCATGATAAAGTCTGCTGCCTGTTGGATTTGCACACATTTCCTGAATGAAGGGTAACTTTCACATTTCCCTATCACTCTCTTTCTAATGTAGCCACAACTTTCTATTTTAAACCAGTGGTGAGTTATCAGATCCTGCTGAGTGTATGCTGACATGCAGTATAACAGTTGCACAAACAAATACACTGCACATGCTCTCAGAGAATCAAACACCCTCAGCTTTGCACAGTCAGATATCAGCTCCTAAAATCTTTTTTTCTTTTCTAATAACCAACAAACCACATCATTACACGCAGTCATCTTGCACATCTTCAGCCGCGTTGTGAGAATAATGCCGCCTCTGTACCCCCGCTGTGTGAGTCCAGTGTCCCAGGCACAGATCCGGTGGGGTGGCCTTGGCTTAGCCAGGCCCCAATTTTGGATTACGGCCCAAGATTGAGGTAGGAACGACTGGGAGGATTCACAGCCATCTGAATGTGGAGAGATGTATGTGTGGTGCGTGTGTGCGTGCATGTGATTAAACAGCATGGGTGCTGGTTTGCACGTGACTCTCTATAATAGTATCATACAGTGAAAGAGGCTAGTGTGCGAGTGAGTGTCTCTCAGCCCCTTTCAGAGCCCCATGGGAATCAGCTGAGCTTCATTCACTGGGCTGGCACACAGGCTGTGTCACAACTAGCAATCCTGTTATTTTGGCAAACAGGGGGCATGGGAGATGAATAAGAGAAAAAAAAGTGCAGGAGAGAGCAAAACTGAGAGGGTTCACTGTGGAGGAAGCAGGCAAAATAGAAAAGGAAAAGATTATCCAGAGAGTGACTGAGAAGAGGAGTAATGTGGGAAAATGAGTAAAATAACAGAAAGAAGTGCTTCAATAGAAGGCTCACAAGAGAAATTACTATGAAATAAAGTGGTGGAGAGGAAGATGGTAAAACTCATGATGCTGAGGGGAAGGTTTTCAATCTCTGGACTCGTGGACGATCAGGGCATCATCCTGACGTTTTAAGAACGCTAGAAACATCATAGCAAAGGCAAAATCACAGGAAAAGAAAGAAGAATGGTCTTGCATTAGACATGCCATTGAAAGGCAGTGGTTGAACCTGGGGGGGTGGGGGGGACCCCCTGCGGGGCATAGACCCACTGCAGGGGGAGGGTGAAACTAGGTTAAACAAATATGATTGATGTTGGGAAAACACACAAACAGGAGTTTGCTGAAGAAGTCTCTGAAGTATGTAGCCACGGATATGACAGCAGCTATTCTGAGCACCTGTTCATGAATACTATAGAATCGTAGATAATAATAATATACTGCGAAATTTAATATATGTATAGTAAAAGAAGAAAATAAATAATCATTTAGGTTTTAGATGTTTTGTCACGGCCTTATCTGCATTGAAGAAAATGTTGTGTGGGTGCGTGTGCATGTGAAGGTGATGCAACTAAGCATGTCTAATGGCTCTACTGCCAATCAGAAAAAAGTCCTGCATGGGGAATGGATGCTGACTGACAGCAGCCGTCCAAACAGTCGACAGCCATTACCTACTGGAACTAATATCCCAGGGCATGTGTGTGTGTGTGTGTGTGAAAATGTGTGTGAAAATGTGTGTGTGCTGACCATTACCTCAGCATGGGAGCCCCTGGTGACAGATTTCACCACAATGGCCTTGTTTTTCTCCTCGATCTCAAAGCCGTAGTCCTCCTCCTCAGGGTGAATCTAGCACAGAGGAAATCACCTAATTACTGGCCCGTTTACACTGTTGACTGATGGCTTCTGCATCATGTGTAAGCAAATCTCTAAATAATTGTCATGATGCACATATTCTACAGTCATAAACATTTGATCTGGCTCTGATCCTGTTTTTGCACACGGTAGAAATATGTAGTCATTACATAATTTGTTCATTTGCTGCAGTGACTCTGCTTTATTATGATGTTAAAAAGTTGATGTATGCCACTCTCTCCGGGTGGTCTTGGCTTTTTAAGTCCTGCACATTTGCAATGTGTGATTTTCATCGCATGTCAGGTGTCTCGCCTCTGATGATGTTCTCTGCTTCCCACATTGTATTCCCCAGTGGGGCGAGGCTTAGTAAAACGCTGTCATCGCCAAGCACATTAGCCGGCTTCCATTAGGTAAAGCTGCTGGGGCCATCTTCCTGCTGCACGGCCCTGATAAGATGGGGATCTCGGCCGTTACATCAGAGGAGATGGCTGCGGTAAATAAAGAGTTCCTACACTTCACTTCAGTAATGGCCAGGAGGGCGGATTAGTTCTGCTAATCAAGGGAAAAAAGCCCTTTCCACTTCTTGTGGAAATCCAGATAGCGTGGCTTCTTCCCGCTCTGACATAAAACAAGGATGCTGCTGATGCTGCTAGGTTTCCCTAATGATAACAGTCTTCACTAAACAGTTCACTTTCCAATTAAGTCTCTGGAAAATACCATCCATCTTAAAAAAAAAAAAAGAATGAATGTTAAGTATATCATCTCCTTCTATCTGTTGTCAGTAGCAGCACAACAGGGACTTCATCCCAGCCAGTGAAGTTGAACATATTTCCATGAGACAAATCTCATTACAATGCGGATTGAGCACATGCAGCAAATTCAGGTCTTTATTGTCATCAAAGTAGCCTCGAGTCCCGAGAGGGGGAGGACTGATTCTTTATAGTGATGCTAATTATGTCTACCAGTGAGATGACAACGAGGAACATACAAACACACACATGAGTGAAGGATATTATTGATGCCAGTATGTCAGCTTAATTAGCTATATAGTACATTCCTGTTCTATTTTAAGGATGTACATACAGAGTATGCTATATGTTATATTACTGTACATGTCAGGTATATACAGGTACAGTCTGAACACATGCACATTTAAACATTATATATAAATATATATATATAAACTTTTCCTGCATTGTGTGCATCCATCCGCATTAAGCCATTGTGTCATATGTCATATTGAGGCTACATCCAAACTACTACATTTTTGTGTGTAAAATACATTTTCAAACTAAAAATATCTCTGTTCACATGAGCATTTTGGCTCAGCATCAGTTTGAATCCCCGTCCATACGAACAAGCATTAAAACGCATATCACATGACCACTAGCGTACACTGGTAATACATTTGCATTCTCTTGATTATTCTAAGAGTTTTATGTAAGGGAAACAAAAGCTATAGTGTGAGTCTGGCACTTTGGACAGAATTCTGAAATCAGGATCAATGTATCCATGTACAGTATAAATGTATGTGAGAGAGTGTGGAAATGTGTGTGTCTGTGTGTGAGTGCATGTGCTCCAGCTCACCACCAGAGACTTGGCCAAGATGTTTTCGATGAGTTTAAAGTCATTGCGCTGGAGCTGCTTGCTCTTGCTGCTGGTTCCCTCCGTCTCCTCATCCGCATAGAAACGGAAGAACTGGGACTCGTCTTTGAACTCACTCTTTTCCAAGACTGGAAAAGAAAACACACACACACAGAGAGAGAGCATGTAATCAGAAAGCCACTGCAGAAAGGAGCAATGTGACAAACAGCAATTAGGTCACATCTAAGTCTTTCCAGTTAAAGGTTGATGATAAAAAGGTGAAGTGGTGCTACAGTTACCATCATACATGTAAATGCTCATTTGTCCATCACATGTCAAAGCAAATGTGCTGATTCTGTGGAGATACGTATATTTGCACGAGCAGAAAGCAAAAGAAGCTGCCACTTTACGCGTGGACACAAACAAGATAACAGTTAATTAGCTCATTAGCTAATGATGCTAGAAGAAACATCTGCAGTCAAACCACACCTGGGTTGTATCCAGCACACGCCCGGGTTAGTAAGAACCTCTGGAGATGTGTGTGAGTGTGTGTGAAGCCCTCTGTTGGGCTGAGCCTTACTCTAACACATGGGGCACTTCAAACAGGTCAGGAGCACATTATGGAGGCTTCTCTTCTCACATCGGTTTTGGAGCCTGAGCGAAAATGCCACAGAGCAATCCTACTACACTACGGTTTATTTCTTATGCTTCTCTCAGCCACTGAAGTCAGGCCATAAATTACAGTACGTGACCCTTTATTCCTTTGAACACCTATTTTCTTAAGTGAGGTCCAACAAATTGAACCTTCATTTTGTTGGTTTCTTTGGAACACTGAATTAAAGGCAATCGTAAACATGCTGCTCTTTGTTTGAATTGTAAATTCCAGTCCAGTCCTTTTTCCACTGGTCAAAAAACCAACTAACGCCAACGAAAATCGGGCTTTTGTCTGCAAAGGGAGTAAAGTATCCGTAAAATAACAGGACGCCCACCACGGCGCAATATATGCTTTAACAGCTGGCACTGACATCACCTCGCCCCAATTTTTTGATGTTCACATCTGGACTAAAGCCACGATGCGGGTGAATTATTTTATTTTGTTGAGCAGAATTGAGAAAACATTTTGTTTGCCAGTAGTAAAAATCTGTCTCAAAGCTCCAACAAACATCCACAGACCTTCAACCAAGGATATTTCCTAATCTTAGTGTGTGTGTATGACTCTGACTCTGGCTGGGGCTAGTAGAGGCAGTGCTGAATACCAAAGGTGCCCAGGTGTTCAGATATTTGGAGAGCATCTGGCACCGTCAGATGAACAAAAGCCTTAACAAACTAATTACACGTACGCCACACCCACCCACACTGGCCTCGTGCCAACTCAAACGTGAGTTATTTCCCTCTGAGTCACAGAGGCTGTGGCCACATAACACATTAACTGGAGGGTGTGCAGCTCCGGAAACTACGTCTTAACCTTATAATATGCACAAAGTCTCACTCAAACACACACACACACACACACACACACACACACACACACACACACACACACACACACACACACACACACACACACACACACACACACACACACACACACACACACACAATCTAAATGTTAAGAGCAGTTGACCATATTCAAGTGACACTAAAAATGTGTTAAGACTCATTTTGTTCATACACTTGATTGTATTTTTAACCACAAGCACTGTATATATTATACAATCTGACATATTGGCAGTGGTGGCAGAAGGGCTCAAACATTTTACTTAAGTGACAGTACAAATAAACAGACAAAAATGTACTCAAGTAAAAGTAAAAGTACCACATAAGCTTTTCTACTTGAGTTAATTTCTTGCTTTTAAATATACTTAAACTATTAAATGTGAAAGTACTTGACAATTTGGCTCAGGAGTGGAAAGTATCTGTATCTTGTGAAGGTGTTTCTGTACATTGAGCCGCCTGAAGGGAAAAACGCAACAGGTGTTCCCGACAGACATGTAGATGAATGATTTCAGCAGTTAAGGGCGGATGAAAGACAAATTAACTGTGTTGTCTGTTAGCAGTGAGGAGCCAGACAGTAAAAAAGAGAAAAGAGAGAGAGAGAGAGAGAGAGAGAGATGACTAGTTAAAGAGGAACCAGGTGACAGAGCAGCAGATGTGCTGGGTAAGGACTACAGTGAGTGACGTGAGGAGAGGTCAGGTGAGGTGTAAGCAGACAGGCTGCAAAGAGAAAGGTTGTGACCCTGAAGAAGGGCGGAGGACAGGGAGAGATAAAAGAGAACAGGTCAGTCCTTCCAACAGATGGTAGAAGGAGGGAGGTGTGTGTGTGAGTGAGTGGCAATGAGGCAAGTGAAAAAGTGAGAAAGCCATTCTGTGACTGTGGAGCGGATTTATGTGTTCAAATGAGAGTAAAGTCTCTTTTCCATTGGCCAAAAAACCTTTAAACAACCACTAACATCTGGCTTTTGTCTGCAATGGGAATGGATACAATCAGCATTCACTCAGGGTTCAAATGACTGAAGTAGACACAGGTTTTAATCGGCGTCGGCTCTGATTGACAGAGATGGCAAAGTGACACCAAAGTGAGTGCGCTAATTTGGCAAGGCGATGGGCGAGAGAGCATCCCATTTTTCACAAACTGCACTACTGGCTATTAGCGAGTTTAGCAGCATCTATAAAACATGTCTATACCAGCTAATTTTGGAGTTACAGAGGTATGATAGATAAACCTATATGTTTGACACAGGAGCATTTATATAATTTATCTGTCAGAGAATCAGAGAACTACGACCTTCATCTTAGATTTCAGTTGTTTTGCATAGTGCATAAGACAGCGTCAATCTTCAGTTATCCAACACCAACTACTCCTTACAACTGGTTCTCACTTCACACATAACTTGGCCATTGAAGATGATTAATTCAATTTTAGGCCTGAACCAGTCTGGGTTCGGTCGGGGCAGTAGTGGTAAAACAATATTTAATATAATAACAAGTGAGTAAACCACCATAAAAAGGTGTGTAAATGCTATTTTGTATTGAAAAGGTATGTAAACAGTGTTTACCCCCCACTACAGCCCGGTCACGGTTCAGCGGACTGACCCAGACGGCCGTGTAGCAAAGCCAAATAGATCTGGTTAGGGTACACTGCTAATGCTGTTTACGTTCAACATGCTGGGCTCGAACCAAAGCCGCTCCACTGCAACGTGGTCAGTGAGGTTACCAACTTGGCTAGACTGGATGTGCTAATTTACAATGCTCCTTTTTTAGTGTCTGACATCATAACGTAGGAGAGGCTAATGTTTTTGTGGTGGAGAAAGAGTGACTGTGGGACCAGTGAAGGACAACATGCATTTCAAGGTAATGAGCAGCACAGAAAAGAGGGTGAATGGGTCAAGAGGGAGAGTGAACACATCACAGCAGGATTAATGACATTTAAATTGTTGTGGCAAAGACAAACACTGTAAATAAGAAAAACATCACTGCACCATGTATTTATCAAGTCCTCAAACTAAACTGAAGTAAAAACCTCTGCTGTGTGAGTGTGTGTGTGTGTGTGTGTATGTGTTTATCCATCCTCCATGTATGCATGTGTGAGAGAGAATTGAACTGACCGTGGTGCATGAAGCCATTGTTGCAGAGCCCCACGCCCAGCGTCACAGCGTCCTCTCGGGTCGAGCAGTCTCCCTGGGAAACCAAATCAATGACGCACACAGTCGGTCAGTTCCGATGCCTGTTTACACCTTCTCATACTCAGCAAGCCACAGCACAGCTGGGTCGACTTGTTTGTGTATTTGCTGGTGTGAAGATGGTGATTTGTGACGCAGCATGTGTTAATAAATATGTGTTGAAAAAAAGGACATTGAGGGATTAGAAGACTGGTTCTAAATGTTTAAAATCGATTTGAGTAAATTATACATTCAAATGGGAGCTACTGTATTACTGCAAGCTTTCCCTTTATTGCACCTAAAAAAGAAAGATAGCACAGCGGAAAATATGCACAATTTAAATTTCTTAAAGGAGACGTATTATGCTTTTTCTATCTTCTTTCCTCTAGTGTGTTATTTCTTTGTGTGTATAAAAGTTTTACAAAATTTCAGACAGAGGCTGAAAAGAGGAGCGGCAGCAGTGGACAGTATGAGGCAAGTAATGTATTTTCTGGACATTTGAGCATCTAAACCTGTTTAAGTAACCCAATTTAAAATTGACTGAATATGGCCCTAAAATTTATAAATTCAAATAATTTCCAATCTGTTATAATTAATTAATTATGACTACTACTACTTACTCCTTTTGTAGGAAACTCAAATGTGCAGTTGCAACAGTCCTCAACTGCGCTCTTAAAACTCAGTGAACAGAAATGTTTTTGCAAAAAAATGTGACAAACCCATTGATTATTTAATGCATTTAACAATATTTTGATAAACTCGTGATTCGCTAGTTTCGCTTGCATTGAATGGTCGGCAAAATACTCAGAAATGTTCTTTTTTAGACATAAAGCGTGCAGTGAATAGGTACTGTACCATTACACTCAATACTACAAAAAGACACTTAGCTGTAGTGATGACAATTGTTTAGTATTCTGTGTTGTTTGGATAAAGTGGAAGTATAAGAGAGACAGATTTTACCTGTGAGAGAAGCCAGTCCACCAGTTTGCTCGCAGGCACCACAGATTTAAAGGTTTTCAGATGATGGTCTCTGTCCCTAGAGAAGCAAAAACAGAGTTTTACAAAATAAACTTTCACATTACAATACAGACGGCATGAAAAAATAACACACTTCACAGTCAGCAGCTTTATATCAATCAATCAATCAATAACATTTTATTTCTATAACCAATATTCACATATCACAATTTGTCTGATATCTTTGTGGTTCACACCCTTAAGACCCTACACTATCTGTTACGTTGAATTTACACATAAAACTAAAGTAACAGATAAAAGAGAACATTGTCTCTACTTAGAGTTAGAGAAAACCATAAACAACATAACATGTCATAATTCATATGTTTTTGGTACAGCACAGTTTTTCTGCAGGTTTTTTTAAATCCTGCAGAATCCACAGCAACAACACTGTACACTCTCACACAGACAATCCACGGTTGATCGGCTCGTTCAACATGCAAACAGGAAACACAACAGAGGATGTGCGGTTGCTTGTGTGTCTCAGTGGGTGTATGACATCCGATAAAACGGAACAGAATCTTCTATTTGCTTGAACGTCTCAGTATTGTGAGTAAATCATGGGCCGTATCTGGACCACCCATAATTCTAAACAGCCACTTTTAGAACAAAATCCTCATTCACTGTCAGTCTGACAGAACAAACAATGCATTAAAAAACACATGAAAAACAAACAATGCATTAAAAACACATGAAAAACAAACTACCGCCGCACATCATTTATAGTCTGTATCAGTAGCAGCATCAGCTTCTCCTGAATGACATATTTGGCATTTTCAATATTAATTATATACTGTATGGTTAATATCTATTATATCATATTTTTAACTTCACTGATTGTTAATGTTATTAAAGCGGCTGCCACTCAACAAAGTTTAGTAAAACAGAGGCATTTGATTATTTAAGATTCATAAAATGCAGCACATCCATCACTTTAATGTTATAATTAATGGATGCTACTTACAATGCCAATTTAGTGATGAATATAAAAAGCCAGGCTGTATTACATAATATCAGAATAGCAGGCAGAGGGATTGCCTTTGTATGTTAATAGGATTTGTCCCCTGACTAAAAGCTCTTTGTTTGCACCGATGGCGAACCCCGGGCACTTCAATCAGCGGGTGAGCGATGGAGGGACAGATAGAGCGGTGGGGGACATGAAGAGGGGAGGGGCTGCAGAGGACAGAGACAGTGTGTGTGTGTTTGAGGCAGAGTAAGAGGGAGACAATGTGTGTTTCCTGTGCTTCTGTAAAGATCTGTACTTCAATTCTGACTTAAACCGTCCAATGGAAAACATTTGTGCAGTGAAATCACTGCAATCACTGTGAAAAGTTTTAACCATTATTTGCCTCCGCCAAGGAGGTTCTGTTGTCATCGCTACTGGAACTTGGTGGAAGGATGCTGTATTGGTCAGGGAAGAACCCATTGAAATTTGGTGGGGATCCAGTTTTTTTCACGGTCTTTAACATTGTGAGAAAGGGCTTTATTTGGTGCAGCTTCATTGAATTTAAGGCGACTGTTGGACTTGGTGGAGGTATGTAGTTAAAATAAGTTTAATTTTATTGTTAGTTTAAAGGAACAAATAAGGACTGCTGGAGTGCTACGTTTGTAGGAGCTCCTGATGGGGATTTATGTGTACGTGTTTATCACTGTAGTGTTTATATTTCTCAGCATGTGAACTGCATATGTACGCAAGAAAGTCAAAGAAGGTCTGTGTGTATTTATGTTTATGAAAGCGGGAGAGAGCTTGAACAACAAATAAAAAGTGACTGATGGGGTTTTAAAAAATGTTACAGCATTATTTGGTCTAAGTCATGTAAATATAAAGTAGTTAATTTATGAATATCCAACAAACCCACAACACTGTAGAGATTAAAAAAAAAAACCTTCATAAACCTTAAAGACAAACCTCCAGTCATAAAAACTCGTCGTATCCTAGCTGAACTGAATCCTGAACACATCGACCCGTAGCCGCTCGAACACAGCACGGTGTCCAAGTTGGAGGGGAAAGAGGTTTGATTGGTTTGTCATCCTTGGCAGCACTACTGTTTGTCCAGTCATTACAGAAAAGGTGAAGTGAACCCTTCATGAATATGCATCATCGCACCTGGATCGTAGGGACATTAGCATATGAGGAGGGAGGAGGGCAGGTACTTACTTGATGACAGACGTGTGGAGGCTGTGAAGGCGGCAGTACAGCCTGACGCCCTAAAACCAGAGGGAAAGAAATGAGCCGCTGAGTCAGAGAAGATACACGCCTTAAGTAAACAAGTACAAGCATGGCCCCAGGACAAGAGATTTCATTTCTTGAAACGGAGACTGAGAACAGATGCAAGCCGACGCAACCAACTTATATTTATTATTAACCTTTGTGCCATTTTGGGGAATTAAGTTTTTGATTAAATTTTCTTTGAGGAGGGATTTAGTTCCTCCAGGGATTGTATTTGAATATGTGCATAAACCGTCAAATGATTTGCATAAATTATTAAAGAGCACTCACTGAGGTGTATGCTTATGTGGACTTACAATACAAATTTACATGATGAACAAATGCTAGTAGGAAACCGTGCCAATTTGTTTTTGAATAACCATTGAAAATATGCACTGTCAGCACAGTTGTGTTGGTAAAGTCATAACCATCATCAAGTCTTTAGGTAAAAGTCTTTGAATATAACTCACACCTCAATACGTGACACAAATGTGACATTTTCAACCCAGCATTTGTATTCACTATATTATTTATATAATATTTTTCCTTACTTCCTCGTTTATTTTCTACACGTCATTTCAAACACCAGTGAGGATATCCAGGAGCAGAATGACAGTTACCTTAGACATGATGTCCTCCATCTCACTGCGCGCCTTGTAGGTGCCGTCGTCGTAGCGGAAGCGGTACAACACCTGCTCGTTCTTGAACTGGTGCTTGTCCGACACTGAAATATCACCAGAGAGAGAAAGCGTCACCTCCGTTGGGCTCCAAAATATTTAGGGGATTAAGGGTTAATAATCCAAAAGGTGTGACTACAGAGTATCTGAGAAATGTACAATCGCTCACTTCTCTTTTTTTTCTCTACATATTTCCTTTCGAGATCACACACGCACATGCCACTGAAATTACTCAATATTCGTTTACGTCAGAGTTGAATCATACTTGTACTAAGTCAAATACATTTTGCAAAAGGGAGTGTAAGCTAAAAGTGCAATCACACAGGTATTTCATTTACTGAGGGTATTGGGGTAAGTAAGTGGCAACACTGCACATGTTATTATTGTTTGTGTTGAGCAGGCCATGACATTCAAATATGTAACACAGCAGACAACTGCCAATCCTCATAGAAAAAATCTCCAAACCAGCATTAATAAACCCAGAAACATCCACAACAAGTTTCCGTACTCATAATCAATCCAACATTGGTTATGAGTACGTAAATGGAAAAGGACCATTACACACACACACGCACGCTGAGTGAAATCTGCCAAACAGAGGCAGTTTGGTTCCACCACAACAAGTTGGCATGGGCTCAAACAAGCTAGTGTTTTTCTCAGTCTAGACTTAAAAAACCCTCGCAAAAACCCAAAGGACGCACCACGAAATCCGCCGCTGTAAATCGTCCAACGTGGAATTTGAAGTAGACGAGAACGATGGATGAAATTATGGGAGACATCAAAACTGCAAACATTGTGTCCACAAGTATGGACTGGTTTGTTTACAGGCTCAAACATGCACAGCTATTTGAACAAAGTTTGCATTTTGTACGATAAAATGCACGTGGTTGACCGTCTATCCTTGTCTCTTAACAGAACTACAGCACAAGTCAGTAGTGGTCGACTGACAGATTCAATTCCCCACTCTGTCACACAACTGCTCTGTCGCTGACAATTTTTTTTTCACTGACTAAGTGGTGATGCCTACTGTACACCTTGCCTGCAGGGCATGAGCCTCTCCAGTTTTCACACAAAGTCCCACTTTTATCCAACAGAGCCCTGCATGTCATCACTGAATCTGTGGCTGCAGGCTCCTGTGAGCGAGGATTTCGGGGGATTTTCCACAGGTATTAAGGAATATGAACGTTGGAGCTCAGCAAGGGGGAGCAGTGGGTATAAATGCTGACAGTGGTCTACACTTGCTATGTACAAGAGCCCCTTCAGTACGACTCTGGACAAGTGTATACATACATTATTTATAGCTGTTTGTGTATGCGTGTGCATGTGTGTCTCATTTCTCAAGAAGAAAGAACAAGCGAGGATGAGGTTACAAAACAAAGTTCGATCATAATAAAAACATGACAGGGGGAAATATAAAGAGCATCAAATATGAGGAAAGCCACACAAAGAATAGAGGATGACAGAGGTTTTAAGAAAAAGTAAGAGAAATACAGAGTATATGAAGGGGAGAGAGAGGTAGAGAGAAATAACAGGTTTCGTTTGGTCTCACCATGGTGGATGATACCATTTTCCAGCAAAGCTTGTCCCAGGTTGACCCCTTCGTCGGGTTTGCTGATCTCTCCGCTCTCTATCAGCCATGACACAAACTCACTGAGGGCACAAGACAAGGAAGCACATGATGAGGCGTGGTTTCTTAATGTGATCATCTGTTCACTGTTTACATTTTTTAATTGCCTAAATCTTTGACGTGGGGCTCCTCGATGTGCGGTTTTTGCATGGAATTAACCAGCAGACGATTCAGGACTGGTGCCACCAAGTCACTATGTTTTTTTTTCTTGAATTCCAGTTGATGACGTTTGCATCGAAAAAGCAGTTGTTTTTGTTCATAATCATCAATCAAGGCGCACTTTCGAAAAACCTAAGACAATCAAATCATTTGTATTGTAAATATATTCAGTGAAAACAATGTACAATGGGAAAGTAAGGATTATTATATATATACTATAATTAGGACACCACCTAAGGTTTGGGAACCACTTGACTAAATCACAATAAAGAATGAGCTGACAACCACAGCACAATACATGACTGACTGTGGCTATGATTTATTTGGTTTGGTTTGGTTTAGTTTAGTTTAACTTATACAGCATTAATACAAAACAAGTGAAAGTGAAATGTAAAAAAATCTGTCTGGGGTGTAGTACAAGCCAGTAACGGGGTATATGAAAACCACACCCAAGTAGAACAAAGAAAATCATAAAAAGCATACAACTCGTCAATAAGGGTTATATATTAGTTTTAAAGAAAAGAAAAAACATATATAAGTAAAACTGAAAAAATACAGAGCAGGAAGAATAAAGGTCATTTTTATTGGAAATCAAATGTTTTAACAACAGAACATTGACTAAGTCTCTTATTACCCAAACAGCATGTTAATGCACTGTATTTATTTTTACATTATGAATATAAAGTTCAATTTGCTCACTTTCATATTTCTCCTTTCCTCTAAATAAGATGAATTTAGACTTGTTGATATTTAAGAACGGCTTGTTTGTTTGAAACCACATAGAAAGATTGAGAAGATCATGATTTATTACTTTAATAAGCCTTGTCAGATCTCTACACACATAAAGCACAGATAATATGGGAATGCTGTTCCCAACAGAAGCGAGTATTGCTTGTTTTGCTTGTACTGGATTTCTATGACACATGCATATAGTGTTTACATTACACGTTAAAGCAGAGACTGCTGGTTTCAGTAGGCTCAACTGACACAACCAGGGACGTTCATTCTGAAGCTGAGCTGACCTTTATGTACATATATGTGTTTAATGAACTACTTTGACCACAGTGACACACACACACACACACACACACACACACACACACACACACACACACACACACACACACACACACACACACACACACACACACACACACACACACACACACACACACACACACACACACACACACACACACACACACATATTCTGTGTATATCCATATCTGTAGCTACAAATATGCCTCACACAGACTTTGATTCATGGATCAACCGTCCAAATCCAAGCGCTGCGACAGTCTTTTCACAGTCAGTATGCACTGAACAAATGTTTGAAGGAGAAAATTACATTCTCCCCTTCTTCGTCTTTTATGCTGCAGAGCAAAATAAATTTCCCGGATAATAATGCAGTGAACTGGAGAGCTGGTGTGTGTGTGTGTGTCACTGCCTTTATGTGTGGATATGTCATAAAGTGGATGCATGAACGCATGTCTCTGAATACTTATGGTTCATAAATGGCAGGCATACAAGGTGCGTAGTGTGTGTGCGCATGTGCGTAAGTGCGTGCGCTGCAAGGCGTGCGTGCGTGTACAAGATAGAGAGGAAAAGACAAATTGACAAACACATCCTTAGCTGTAGAAGACAGAGCTAATGGATTGGTGTTGATCACATTTCTGTCGCTGAAGAATTGTTCATTAAACTGGCACCCTGTTACAGTGATCATAAACAGTATGAAGTACTACTATACTAATGTAGTAATCTTCATAATGCGCTGTTTAAAGACAAAAATCAACAAACTTTACTGCATCTACTTACAGACTATTACACAATATGTGCGCCATTCTACAGCAAACTGCAACTTTAAAGGGCCACTGGAGACTAAACTTCACCCAGACAACACAAAATGTTCTTTTTCCAAACACTTAATCTTGTGTTTTCTAAGATCTCATCGCTATTTATCTGAATTTGCTCCATTTCCTTTGTGTGTTGCATCGTGGGACGATGGTGTGCATCAACGGCGCACAGCGAAACTCATAGGCTGCTTTGAAATATCCCGTAGTATGGCATTGAGACAGAGCTAATGCATATTCCCACAGAGGGCAAGCAAATATTTTTACAATGAAAAGCTATTGGAGCAGAAGCTAATGCTGCAATTGTGTCAGTCAACAGCTGAACCCAAATTCTATCTCTTCTCAGCACAAAAAAGGTGAGGACAAAGCAATACAAGGAAATTGTTTGATCAATCATCACTCAAAATTGATGCTAGACGTGCACTCGCATGACAAAAAAAGGAGCAATTATCCAATAAGAAAATGTAAAGTGTGTTAACACAGACCATTTTTCCATGTAGATGGAAGACAAATGATGGAATTATACTATCAAGGCGATGGGGTGCTGTCAAATTGGCAGGCGGTATCTGTGCTTAATGCAACGTGCACTCAAACTGTGCCTGACACTAATTTCATCAGCAAGACAAATGCAGAGCTAATGTGGGTTGCACTCATCGGCAGGAAATGGCTGAGCGATAAAGTGAGAAAAATGGGAGATAGTGGGAAGCGAAAGTGGAGGCAGTGAAAGAGGCGGACAAACTAGACTGAGAGCACATGAATGAGGCAAAGAAAGGAGTCAGTGACATGTTGGCAAACACGGGAGTCGGAACCATCTGCTGCTGCCATGGCACTGACTCTGAACTTTGACCTACAAGTGAATGATGGGAGAAGAAACACTATATCCCTTTAAGGACAGTAATAATGAACTGTTCTTAATACAGTGTGTGTGTCTTCTGACAGGGAAGACACACACACACACACACACACACGCACACACACACGCACAATGTAATTCGATCTAATCAATTTAATTGGACACTGAGAACACCACATAGACGAGGACGGATCTCTTATCAACATTAGATTTTTGAGGAACTAATTAAAATCACTTCTTGGTGGTTTGGTTGATGTGACACTAGTCAACGTATCATCATTACCTTCGCCAAGAGGGTTATGTTTGTTTGTTGGTTGGTTGATTTGTTTGTTTGTCAGCAGGATTACACAAACACAACTGAACAGATTTCCATGACGCTCTGTGAAAGGATGGGACATGGGCCAAGACAGAACCCTTTTAAATTTGGCACAGATCAGGACAGAGTGGTTCCAAGAATTTTCTATCACTTTATTTAACATAGTGAGACATTTTGAGTAATTTCCCAGTTAATAAATAAATATTATAGGGATATCATATTTATGGGACTGATGTTCATTCTAGTAGTCATTTACCTGTTGGAAAAAGCTATCTAATATGCAAGATGTATTTAATAAATTAAAATATACGGAGAGGTCATGTCAGCGGTGTTAAACCCAATCACTTTTTACAGGACCAGTCAGCAGTCCCCATTACATTCCAGTTAATTTGTTGTTACCCCGAGGTGGTGCCAGACAGATTTAATTTAATTTAATTTAATTGATCTCACAAATGCTGTTGGGTATGTGGAGATACTGAGGGAAACTTAAGCAGGTCTCTCATTGAATATTCACTGCACTGAAACATCAGGGGGACAGAGAGACAAACAGCCTGTTGCAGAGCTTTAGTTAAAGGTCCTCTGGTAATGAGAGTATGGATGGCAGTGTGTATGTGTGGAGAAGATTGGCCCTTACTATAACTCATGAGGGCAGACTATGAGGGGGGTGGGGACTCATTACAGGCAAGAGGATGCAGGGATAAAACAGTTTAGGCATTTTGCCAGGACTCGGGGAAGCTGGATACCAGCTCTTTTGAAATCCCGCTGATCTTATGTAACAACAATTTGTAAAGATCCCCTTGTGAACAGCATAGCATTGCAGTCACATTCATGGAACCTGGGGAAACCAGACACTGCGGCGGCAAAGAAACTCACTTCCCCATGAAGCACTTGGGCACAATGCTGAGCTTCCTGCGTCGATCCTTTATCAGGTGCCTGCTCTTGCTCATCATCATGTGGTAGAGCTTCTCCCCCTTCTCTGCAATCATCACGTAGGCATCCCGCTCCATGCCCAGTTTGAGACCTGCAGATAACAGAGACAGACAAATCTGATTCAAGAGGATTTGTCATATTTTATGCACTTAACCCTCAACAGGGTGAGCATCTTTTGGGTTCGAGAGACAAAAGACAAGGGGAGGGAAATAAAGGAGTAAACAAAATCTCAGTCCATTAAAGTGGCTGTATCACAATGCCAAGAAAGATTGAGCTCACCCATAAAAGAACACTTATTTCAACTTCCTTTCTGTTGCTATCTACACATCTTAAACCCAAAAGCCAAAGGCTGTCATGGTGCTGTTAGAAGAGACAAACAGGCCTTTGCTTGGACGGCCTGGTTGTGTTCTGGTATTGTGCATATGGAATGAAGCCAGGATCACAGCATGGCTGCTGGGGTCTCCCACAATCCTCTGAAACAATCCCAGATGTTAATCTCCTCTAGACAAGTTGTCTTTAGAGTGAGTAAAGTTCAGGAGGGTATAGTTATCTTGATCTTGTTCCTGTGCTGTTTGGTGAACTGTTATTCCTCTGTGTTAAAGCTGAACATGTGAGGGCCTATTGTAAGGCCCTGCTGCCCAATAAACGCTCTCCAGTGAGCACACTGTTTGAGCTGCTTAACCTCGTTGCCGAGATTGATGAACTTCTGAATTGCACCATGACACTTTCTGACTCGGGCAACTCAACTCTGCTGCACTGTGACTCCCAAAGCTGCTTAACTGGGCCGAGAGGCACATTAAGCTGCTACAATTGACTGTAAACTTTTCTCATTTACGAGCTATAGCGTGCTTAAAAAAGTACATCTCATATATCTGCAGCATCTGGGAACAATTAATTTATCGTTATATAGAAGGTAAAAAGGTTGAGTGGCAAATGTTTGGGCTGGGGGTCTGACCGACTGAGAGGGAGCAGGGTGGGACAAACAATGTGAAAAAAGTTAAATGGCCAACGCTGGAATCCAATTTTCCCATTGAGACGTTGGCGTTCCGCGCTGGCAGCCTGTGATGGAGGTGGGGTTTTATTTCATTTGACAGCAGCTGGAGTACACTTAAACAATGAGTGTCATTGAACAACAGACGGGGCCTGTCCGGCTCCGAGGCCCCTCAGCTTCTGCTCCAGCTGTCAGAGTTTGTCTTGAGCTGCTCCTCGTCTTCCTGCCTGCGCTCGCTCACTGGCATGAGCTAATGGCCCAATGCATTATCTGACCCACCCACGCATTTTCCCTGCACTTCCATGAAAACAATGATCAGACGGAACACCTCCAGCTGGCAGTTGCTGAACAATCAAAGCCTATTGAGGCGAGACAGCATGTATGAGACAGGGAAGAACAACAGCATTACATGGAAAAGGTCAAAGCAATAATTCATGAAGGAGGGAGGAGGTAAAAAAAAAAAAATGTTACCAGGATTTATTGCATTCAAACATCATAATGTAGCTGTCTAGACTGGAGTAGAGAGGCTGAGAGAGAAGGAAGCACAGAGCAAACTGGTGAGCGAGTAATAGAAAGTGAGAGTGTGGGGAAATTGGGCACTGTGACTGATCTGGCATCTGTTAGCCTCAGGTCGATTTCCGCCAGGTTGAAACTTAACACCGCAAGCTGTAGTGCACTCCTTCATACTTACTTGTACTCTGAAACCCTTTCATCGATGGATCTGATGCTGGTGAGCCCGAAGGCTGCTGTCCAATACTTACTTAAACAAGATCCAAATCAGTATGGCTAATTTACAACAGTACAACATGTTCTACTTGATGGGTGTAAACCACAAAAAGTGCTAAGCTAAACCAATTAGCACATGGGAATAATCAGCCCAAATCATTTTCAATAGAGTTTTGATCTGAAGCCATCAAAGCTATCAGGTGACCTGTTGTGCACCGCCACCAAATCTGGTTAAAGCCTCTCACACCATTTAATGCACAGGACGTAACAAAGACAGATGGCCGGTGCTGAACAGGTGGGGACAGATTTGAAGGCAAAAGAGGGAAGTCGCACGGTGCCGGGAAAACAATTTTGGGAGCAACAAGAATATCCGTTTGCATTACTAATCTTACACTAGTGGTGCTCAGGCTTTTATTCACCATCAGTGCTTTTAAAGTAAATCTCTGAGTGGACTCTTGGATGAGACTTGAACTTTTGATCTCCCGCACATTAAAAACTAAAAGACGTTCCACATTCTGCAAAACACACTGGAATGGATACAGCTTTGTTTAATGTCGGTGACAGTAACTCTTGTTAGAGTAAAAATAGATGCAGATTAATTAAAGGTGTCTTATGCAACTGCACTTCACTTGCTCTGGCATTTCTATTTTAGGCGTGAGACCAAGGTGCTGTTTTTAGCGCATCTGCTGTTTGTGAATGAGACATTTGATTTACTTGCCACCCAGAGCTTTAATCAGTCAAAATACCGCCACTGCACTGATTCCTTGAAAGTCAAGAGCAGATAGCAGCCTCTGCTCGGTGCACAGGTCATCCAGGCCAACTGTGAACGTCGTGTCACCTAAGCCTCTATTTACAAAACAAAAGCAGGCAGCTCGTTCAAGGTGGGACATAACCGTAGGGCACAAACACTGTATCCAGGTCAGAAGCACGAGGTCATTACTGTGTGCCAGCTGAGGGAGGGCTGATGGTTTGTGAATCTAAGGTGGCACCAACATGCAGGGCAACATACAACGAGTTCAAGAGAAGGAAACACAGCACATCAGCATGACTGCAAGGAATGAAAAGACCAAAACCAGCAGGATAGGGAAGGATGGAAGGACATTTAAGTATCATGTGCAGCTGAAACAATGAAGACAAAATAAAATGTGAAGATCTTGGAGCTCAACAAATCAAACAGAGTCAGCAGGGGGAGAAGAGCGGGAGCCTCCTCTATATTTCACATGTCTACAATCTGCATCGTTCATCTGTTGTAAAGTACATGCGTATTGTAAAGGGCCTGATAAAATTCAGTGCTGAATTTAGTGAGATTTGGACACGAGATACATTCAATATTGATAAAGTTTCAATAAACTGGCAACTGTTGCTCTGTAGCAGCGGCTGCTGGGACTTGTCAACGTAAGTGACGCTGTCAATCACGACAACGGGGGCGTTCGCGACAACAGCAAGGACAAATGATTCTCTTTAATTGTTGCGGCTCAATTACTGAAGGTCACTTCTGCTGTTTTACCAAGAAAAGCCTCATTATTATTACCACAGCCCAAGCAAACAACTTTCCTTTTAAAACATGGTTGATGGGGAAATATGGGGGAGTTCTGCGGGCGGGAAACTCAAGTATAAAGAAATCGTCTCTGGTTTTCTGCTTTAAGTTCCATTAAGCCGTAAAATGGCCTTTAAAAAGAAATGTTACTCACTCTCTCTCTGCTCCCGTTCCCTCAAAATGGCGTCCAGCCACTTCTGCTTGTCCTCGGCATTTTTGGCCATGCAGACAAACCACTTGTTTTTCGCAGTGTTGTGGATTTTCCAGCCGTTCGTCACTGTGTAGTTGTTGCTGTGGTAGTCCGCTGCAAGGTAAAAAAAAAAAAAAAAGAAAGAATGAATGAAGCAATTCATTTTTTAAATGGGTGAGAGGTCATAATGAATAATATTAAAAGACTTAATTATGGAGCAGAGTGAGCTATTATTCTTTTTAGTCTTCTAATGGTCTTTAGGGTTTAGGGTTATACTTGAAACTAATCATCTTATTAAAATAAAAAATTAAAATAACTATGATATAAATTATAATAAATAACTGCTTTTTGTTTTTGGTGTTCTCACGCTGCAACTAAAATCACAGACGATAAACACTGACCCCGGTGGTAAATATAGGAAGTGAAAATGAGCGTAATTAAATCATAAAGATGTTGTGCAATTTGACATTCATATTTTCTCTTGTGTGCATTTACCACTCAAGCAATGATTGACAACATCATTAAAAAGATAAACACAATGCACCTCGAGAGCAATAAAAAAAACATCTTTCCACTGACTCAACGAAATCTCCCCTCGCACCCCTTTCTAATTATATATCCATTTAGCTGCAGGTGAGCGGCCACTGAATAATGAATGACCGCTGGTAATGGGGTACATTAGTCTCATGCTCAAAGGTCATATAAATAGATCTGAGAATTCAGGCCCCACAGGGAGCTGCTCCCTCTGCTCTGGAAGAGAAGGGAACTGGGTTGGGACACGGATACTACAGAGTGTATTCTCTTTTTAGCCACTGGGACGGAAATTGGATTTTAGTAAGGACTTGCTGAGACTTGTAGGGTGGCATTTATCTGGGCAGAGAGCTGCTGGATGAGTCAGTGAAGAGGACGACATTAAGAATTTTTGAAAATATGAACTACATTTACGATAATAATAATCAAACAATCATGTCAGCTTAGTTTTTTTCCCTTTCTTTATTCAAGAATTTGGTCATTCGGTTTAAGAGCAGGACTTACTGATTTCAATTCAGATTCTATAATGCTTTTACTCAAAACCCTGTGCTTGCACTCAAATAACCCTGCTTGTGCATAGATTTCCTTGGATCTTTTTTGTGCAACAAGTCTTTCAAAATTCCCCGACCAACAGAATGCCAGGTGAGGTATTGAAATGGGAAATTCCCCCTCCCTCGTTGTGGGTAAGTTGGCTTTATGTCTTACGGGTGGTTACTTTAACTGGGTTTAAGTACTTCTACCTTCCTGTCAATCTGCTGGAAGGAAAACAACGAGGAGTCCAGCAGGTACCTGGTCAACATGGAGCAGCAAAATAAAGGATTTCAAGTGATTTTCTATACTTCATGAAAACACTGTTGCGAGCAACTATAAAAACAAAATAGCTGCCGCCCTGTTTCTTTTCCCCCTGTGTTGTATGGAAATAGTGCCAAAAGCAAAAACAACCAAAATGAGAGCGGTGGAATTTAATTAGACATCGCTACACCTGGCCTTCTATTGGTTGGGGAATTTTGACAGAATTGTTGCACAAGAAAATCCAAGTGCAGATGATAAAATCATCTTGGAGAAATCCAAGAGCAGACAGGGTTATAAGTGAAAGGATTACCAAATCTGAACGTGAAATCAATAAGTCCTGCTCAAGGACCAGACTCTTGAATATAGATATGAAGAAAAACATTTTAAGCGTATGATTTTAGGTTATAGCATATTTTTTATTGCTCTGGATTATTGAAACAACTTGAATATTTTATTTCTAGTTCCATGTACTCAAACATTTCACATCTGTTTTACTTAGTAATCAGGTTATCTGTGTTTAAAGTTCATGTGCGCATTTTCAAGGTGGCACCCCAGAGTTCCGTGAATATGGCATGTTTTTGTTTGTGGTTTTCCCTCGAGCAGCCTAAATATGACGCACCAAGAGGCAGAAAAAAAAGGCACGTGATCTTGCAAAAATATTCTGCCAGTGCAGAAGAGAGAGAAAAAAAAAGAGGAAACGTGCGAGAGAGAGGAAGATGTGTTTCTACACCAGCAGACAACAAGCCCTGCACGGGGGCTCGCACAAAAACCGCAACAGCAAAAATTTGCATTGTGTCGACGGTATCGCTACCAGTAATACGATAAGCAGCCCATCTCTTGCAAAATATTTCACCCAATACGAGATGTCAAGTCAAAAGGACATCAAAAGAACAAGAAGGTGCAAGCTACATCCTGTTTGAAAGTAGGTGCAAGTATGATACTCCACCCAAACTGTCAACAAGTACCTGATTCATATCCAACGAACAGTTACTAAACTGCACAACTGTCATTAACTAAAGTGTGAAATGAAAAATGAGAACAGTTAGCAAATTGAAAGTCATAATTATTACTTTCACTGCACAATATACATTTCTATATTACCAAAAGCCCCTTTTCCACTAACACCCACCAACATCTGGCTTTTGTCTGCAATGGAAATTGATTAAATCTGCATCCACTCCAACTCTGATCGGCAGTGATGGAAACGAGAAACCAAGGTGAACATACTCATCGGGCAAGACAGCATGGCGAGAGAGCGCCTCAGTTTCCGCTGCGTTTGTGACGTCGAACATAACACATTGGGGGGAAAAACAGAAAGGCAAACGCCTCTCCTTGCAATGGGAAAGGCGTTAAAGTGGCCTTTTTTTAAAAGGGTTTACTCATGTTTAAAACCGCGTATACCTCCTAATTTTGGTGTAAAAAAGTTATAAGCTATTAAAGTGAATAAACCATCAGTTTGGGAAGTACAGCTGCATTACATCAGGAATGCATAATAATTTAAGCAAATGTCCCCGGAGAGTTGCATGAATGGACATATAGACGTTCTCCAAAGTCAACGCTGCCGGACAAACACAAACCTGTTCCATCTTCCACATTTTCCACCTCCATCACCTCTGTGTTGATTCGGCCTCTGAACACATAGAGGGGCCCGTTGATAGACTTGGTCCTCTTGGTGGACTTCTTGCCAGAAACCCTAGCAAATGGGACAACACTGTGGTTACACTCAGGCAGGGAAAACATCCGTTGATGCCAGTGCCGTAGTAAAAAGAGAAGCTGTGTTTGCAACACATGCACATTCATGCACAGACACAGGTATGGGTGCTGCAGGCTCGTGTAGGTGTTTTTGTTCTGCTTGCATTCTAAAAAAGTGTCAACACACATAGGAATGTGGACTTTTTGCTCCAGATTTTCCTCGCCTGGCTTCCTTAGTTGGTCAATAAAAATGTTTTGTAACTGCTCCTCTGACATGCTGTTGTGGTAGCTACTGTAAAAGTTGTGTGGATGTTGCATTTCTTACCTGGACTTCCTCTTACAGTAAACCAAAAGGTTGTCAAACAGGAAGAAGACGCGTTCCTGGATATTGCCTGCTGAGATTTTAAGGAGATTTCCATGAAGCAGTAACTCTGAGCAGATATCTGTCAGGTTGGTTCCCTGGAGAGAGAAAAAGATTGAAACAGAAGATTGAATCAGGTACTGACACAAGTGAGTATTAAGATATTCAATTTGACACAACAAGGTGATTTACATCCGTCAGAACCATTATAATTATCCACTTTTTGTGTTCACGGTTATTTTATGTAGCCACAACTTATTTTGTCTGAGCAGAACATGGAACCTCAGGTAGGGAATTGCAAAATAGGACATATTCGTCCTTGTCAACCTTAACGAAACAATACGAAATCCAACTCTGGCACTGTGAACAACTTGTTTTCATTCCACAGTCGATTATAGGAAAAAGTAAACACGGCTGTCCCCCACCTAACTTCAAATTTAGGCCCAATGCAAAACTACAAACAGATTAACTGCACACTCTTCTCTGCCAAGAGAGTTAGCCTCTTGCTAGTCAATCGTTGAGCACGTAACAAGTGACACCAAAGCTTCAGTGGCAGAGGCAGCCTCACAACAAACTATACCTTGGCCTAGTTGAGAGTTTCCTGGGGGATTCTTATGTAGGAATATAGTCATTTTCTTCTCTTTTCAGCATATAAACACATGTACGCACAAAGACTGCACAGACATGCTTGCCTCCTTTTACATGAAAATACAGCTGTATCTGTATAGAGGGTAGTGCAGATTGTAGGTAGAAGTGCCACAA
Source organism: Hippoglossus stenolepis (assembly GCF_022539355.2). Taxonomy (NCBI): domain Eukaryota; kingdom Metazoa; phylum Chordata; class Actinopteri; order Pleuronectiformes; family Pleuronectidae; genus Hippoglossus; species Hippoglossus stenolepis. The sequence continues at coordinate 21,272,014 of NC_061488.1, read as the reverse complement.
GCCTTAAAATGTACCATTAAAGCCAAATTAATTCCTCTGCAACTATTCAGGAAGATGCAATCTGATACACTGCAGCCATGACAGGATGTGGTAAACTTTTGAAGACTGACGAGACCCTTCTTATTGAAGTAGTGAAATAAGGAACAATGACACAATCCAGTGATATTGGTCTTTTACAGTCAACACAATGAGCCATAAGAGTCGAGACAAACAAAAAGATTGTTCACTCAACATGTATTGCCTCATTTTCAGTACTGAATTATCAGATTAGTATTAATGATCAAACATGAAGAGGCATCTTTCTCATTTTAAACTCACTATTGAAATGTTGAAAATGTATATTTAGAAATGTTGTCAGTCTTTGTTAATGAAGTTGTCGACATCAATCTGGGACTGATTGACCTCGATTGACGAGAGCTTGCTGTCTAATTAACCTTTTCCCAAAGAGGCTGGACTTCACAACCAATGACTAATATTATTTTGGCTTCGTTATTTCCAGAAAATCTTTTCCAGCGTTTTCACATTTTCAACTAGGGAACATAAACGGCTTTCACAGATACAGACACACGAATGAGCAACTGCATTCTGGTGTGTTCCTGCCCAAGTTGTAAATGACAGATGAAAACCATTTCCTAATATCACAACAGGAACAATTAAGAAATTTAAAGGATGAGTAGTATATACATGCGGTTCACCTAAGCTGCCAAAACACGGCAACCGAAAACTAAAACTAATGAAGTTAAAAGACATCTCATTACTCACTGTTAACCGGATCATTCCACTCCGAATCATCCGGAACTAAATACACCCATGTGTGGGCTGAGGACAACCTCCCCCCTTTGGCTTGTGGAGTAGCCACCACATACCCACAGGCACACACACACACATCAGATCTGGACTTCACTGTTGTCTTTGAAGACACCTGTGGAAACCCCCGAGCGGCCACACCCATTCTCAAGCGTCCATAATTGATTGCCATGAGTATATATATATATATATATATATATATATATATAGAGAGAGAGATACATATGAAGTATGCTCATCACCGCAGAGTTCATAGAGAGAACAAATATTAGCTTTTTTTAAGGTGAATACCGACTGGGTTTGGGGAGGTGATTTAGTTTCAGACGATCAATTCAACCTCATGTAAAGCTGAGGTGGGGGTGGGCGTAAGAGAATGCTCTGACCTACATATGTGCACACATGCATGCACGTCTTGCTCTCTGTGTTTGCAGACATGTCGACGCTTTCCTGCATTTATAATGTATGTACAAATACACGGTATTTGTGCACAGTACATACGAGCAGCGGTAATGCGTCTGGCCCCTCTTCAGCGCTACTAGCGGGTTCTTCCATTAGGGCTGAAGGTGATTAGGCTGGAGAGTGGCTGGAGAGAGTGAGACTAATGCTGTTCGGTCGAAGGATCTGCGGAGGGGCAAGGTCGGGCTGAAGTGCCTTTCCAAGCTATACTTACTGGGTAGTTCAGGGAGAGAGAACAGAGAAATTGCCTTCTTGTCTTAGGGCCGCTTTAACGGAGAAGTTTCGAAACATTGTGGACTGAGATCGTTTTACTTTCAAAACTCTGTTGTGGTATCGATGTAGCCTTTTAATACATGTATTACAGTCTGACTGAGGTTTTGCCCCCAAATAAATTTGGGCTGACTGTGATCTGTTTAACGGCTCATATCATATGAGTTCAATCATCACTCATGATCAACCGACAAACATTGACGCAGTTACCAGTCTGAAAGTGTCTCACGGTAACACTAAATCCAAAGGCAGAAGATTTATCCGTCTCAGTGAAAGCAAAGGCGTTGGTGTGATATACAATATGTGATACATACAACATTAACCCTGTTACCAATAGGAAAGTGTCTACTTGCTATCAGGGTTGCATCCAACTATTATTTCAATTATTCATTGCTATGCATCCATCCATCCATTAGGTATACCTCTTATCCTTTGAGGGTTTTGGGGGAGGGGGCAATCCCAGCAGACATTGAGCAAGAGACAGAAGGAGGTGGGGAACACGCTCTTGTCAGTCTTTCACAAGGCTAACATACTTAGACAAGCAACTGCTCACACCTACAAGTTGTGAGCCAACCTGCATGTCTTCGGAGGGTAGAAGGAAACTGAAGTACCGTGAGGGAACCTACGCAAGCACAGGGAGAACATGGAAACTCCACACAGAGAGGTTGCAGCCAGCAAGTTCCAACACAGATCGTTCTAGCTGTGAGGTGACGGAGCTAACCAGTGTTCCACTGCGCCGCCACGAAGTCCAAAACTCATTTAAACCATCCAAAGAGTATCTAGAATTATAATTAACTGAGTAATGCAGCATTTGTTTTACATTTGAGAAGCTGGAGTATAGTAATATTTGAGTGTTTTGCCTGTAAAATTGTATTCTAATCGATTAGCAAAACCGTTCAATACAATTTCTCCGTCAGCAGCTCCACTGATTGGCTAACTGCTTCAGCACTGCTTTGGTTTGTACTTGGGTTTTACATAACATAAAGATGAGAGGACATCATGGTGGCTTAAGTCCAAACACAGAATAGAAAGACAAAATTTTGATTATTTGTCACAAGCGGAACCAGAACATATCCTGGTCTTTTACTACGAATATACTGAGGCTAAATAAATATTTCTTGTTTTTTGTTATCAGGGTCAAGTGGTGACATTTTTCTCCGGGACAGGAAGAAAAGGAGGTCTGTTTTGAAACCCAGATAGTGGGATGTCCCAGAGGGGCCCACTCTCTGGGTCCATCCTCCCAAGATCCCCTCATGTAACCCTCCCAGTGCATGTGAGACTAGCACACTGCTTCCTAGGTCTCTTCTGATTGGGCAGCATGCCCGTTGGCATCCCCATTAGCACCCTGAGTGGGTGGATTGTCCCATTGGTGCCCGCTAAGACAAGGCCTCTGTTGTGGTGGGTGAGGGAGGCGTGAAAAATTCACTGGACCCTTCGCTCGGCTCCCAAGCCCCGTCCGTGGCCCCTGGGCTTGGAGCAGTGAATTGGCTGCTACAGTGCTTAACTCAACATAGATAGAGCCTGTGGTGGTTGAGTCGTTCCTAAAATAAGTCTGGCTGTTTAAGTCATTCTTATGATATAGGAGCATTGAGAGAAACACACTTGTGTTGCATTTCAGGATTCTCTAATAAAAGGGCACTCATTGTGATAATTCTCTGTCCGTTTCTCGTTCCTTCAGTTTTCACTCTCTAAATGTCATGGCACTAATCCTGGTCTCCTCATGGCTAGTGTCACCCTGACCCCATTCTCATTCTCCCCGACTCCGTCCTCGATGATCTCACCTCCCAGCCCTCGATGTGGGACTGCAGCTGTTCCAGAGCCTCCAGTTTCTCCATCTGCCTCTTGGTCTCATTGATGTTGGAGCACACTGCCTTCATGGCCTGCAGAGCCTCTTCCACAGCTGGATAGTCTGCATGCTTTTTAGGGGTCCTCCTCAGCAGTTCCTATATTGGGGGAAACAGGTTTCTGGTTTTATACCATGCAACTTAACTTTACAGATGAATAAAGGGAAGCTGTCGTTAATATTATTAGTTAACAGCGCCATGACATTATTGCAGCACTTGTGCGCTACCTTCAGCAGCAGAGGGTACTTGCAGATCCTCTGAATGGGAGTGAGAAGGTAACCCTCCAGGGGAATGTCGGTGCTTTTCTTCCCTCCCAGTAGCATACAGTGCTGAAGAAGAAAAAACACAACCAATATTACACACTTTAAAAATACAAACATTAAATATGAAAAATATTTAATGTTTAAAACAGTGCAGTCAAAAAGACACATTCTGTAGTATAAAGTTTGAAAAGCGAATACCAATAAACCTTCTTTAACATCTCATCAGAGACACACACATTTACTAACCCTGAATGTTTAAAAATCAAACTACAACTGTATTAGAGGAAAATAATGCTTTGGATATTGTGCAAAGTAATCAGTGGAAAATCAATTAAAGATTAATCTGAATTGTTTCTTATTCTGTTTTTTCAAGGGGCATATTGCTTCAGTTACAGAGTCCATGTCAGCTTTCCACATCTACTGTATAAAACATTTCTTATCTTAATTAATGACCACATCCTGTTACCAAACCTTTGTTTTGGAAATTCAATAGTAGCTTCTGGTTGTTTTGTAGCTTCATGGATTGAGTTTGTGGCTCTTATTGTTGTTTATCAAAAAATAATTTTCCTTCTTCTTCTCTCACAAGAAAACAACAGCCAAGATATTAAAAACAAAAAAGAACACTGTCCTATGGCACCTTGTTTAAACACAAAACTCTATGACCTTGACTACGCTATGCTATAATATACAATAGAATACTGTACTGTATACAACATTACACTCTACTTTACTATTCTGTACTGTCCTATACTATACTACACCACACAATACTGTACTATTGTGTACTGTCCTATATTATGCTATACAATGCAATGTGATGCTATGCTATGCTATACTACACTTTAGTATAGATAGTATACTACTCTACACTATACTATATTATACTATAGTATCAATACTTTCAATTCTTCATTTTTACTAGTAAAGCACCTTGTGTTTTGAAAGGTGCTATATAAATCAAGTTTATTGTTATTATTATACTATATTATAACTATATTTCTTCTGGTGTGCCACTGAAAAGCCCTCACAAATATTGATGTTTTTTAACAGGGTCAGTGAGAAACCTCATAAATGTCTCCTCATTCCCCAGAAGATTTGGGCTTTTAGAAACTAGCCCCCAGAACCAGTTGAAAGGAGAGGTTTTCTTCAGAAGTGGGGGGTTACAGTTACACTCGTGGTTTCTCTACGCCTTGAATTTTGCAGGAACGTAGGCTGTCAGTATGCTATGAGCTCATTGGACGGGATGAAAGATCAAAAGCAGCCATGCAGATAAACTCCTCGACTGTTCTCCAGTGGGAAAGAAGGCAGGGGATCAGTATGGAGCATTATAATCATATGGCAATTCCTTTCAGCACTGCAGAGAGAAGGAGAGGGTGGCGAGGGGGGGTGGCATATTTGATGGGAAAAAAAGCAAAAATCTCAACTTCTAAATTTCACAGATTCCTAATGTATTAATCTCTTCTCTCTTGTTCCTTCTCTCCCACAACCCCAGTTCCTTCAAAGTTTTCCTCAGCCTCCTCTCTCCATTATCCTCTGCTTATTTGTAATCTGCCTGCAGACAGAATTCCCTCTGCTCTTCACACTGACCTCCTTTTGCTTTCACTTCACTTCTCTCTACTGTTCCAGTGCAATTAACACTTCTTTTCTGCGTACAATTTCAGAAGCTCCCACCATCGCATGATTCAATTAGCGTGGAAATTGTTTAATCAAGAAAAATTATTCCCCTGGATTTAGACACAGCGGAAAAAAGGGCCTGTGGAAATACATTTTACACTAATTGTTAACGCTTTAAGAATTGAAAAAATTTATTCTACCGTATATGCTCTACTTTCTAAAATAGAAACACAACACATGTATTTTCATCATGCCTTTTAAAGACAATGCTTTGCGAATTTTGTTTATCAATCTTGTTTCTATTTTGCTGATGGTTGCTACACAAAACACAAATGTTTGTCCAATATTTGATTTAATACTGAGCAGGCCTGACAACTGCTTCAATACATAACCAGATGTTGTGTGGTGATTTTATTTTGGAAGCATTAATGTGGCATAAGACCTGACCAATTAGGCAGCACATGACTGGGCCAGGAGAAGCAAAAAGCCAAAGCACACAGCAACACTGAGCCCACTGTTTCCAGTCCTGTGGGTCAGAATAATGCCATGGAAGCAAACCATCAGGCAGCGACAAACGCAAGGCCTCAGATCTCTCGGCCAATCCCAAGAAGGCTGCCAACAGTCCACAGCTGGCTGGCCCTGGATCCGCAGATGATTTCATTGTTAGGTCCCCGCTCAAAGGCCCTGTGGCCATTCTAAGTTCATTGTCTGGGGCCCATACGTTTGGGTGTCAAAGTACGGAAGCAGCTGGTGGCGGAAACACTACAAGAAAGACACAAAAGTGACCTTGATGGTGGCTACATCCTGTCCGGGCAGGAAGAACCCCACGACCCTATTGCAGTTTCTGCCCTTTATTCAAGTGTTAACATGGAAATACAGGTGTTAGGATGGAGGGAAAGGGGAAGGAGGAGCATGAATAAATGGCAGATAAAGAAAGTCAGAGGACTCACAGGAGGAAATAAATATCGGGCAAAGGAACAAGGCAGTAATGCTAACAGGAGGAAAATAGGTGAGAGGCTGATGTAGACAAACACGAAGTCAGTAGAGGCAAAGATTTGCAAAACTGATGTGACATAAAATTATGAAAGCGTGGAGATTTGGTGATACAATATGAGGAAGAGATAAGTCAGAGTCATAGCGAGAAGAGGAAGGAAGCTCATGACAATTCTGAAAGTTTGTTGAATCTAGAGGTGGAGGACGACTGCAAAGAGAAGGACAGATAAGTTATGCAGAGGAGAAGAGCAGTGGTGTCTTACCAGCAGGTAGGTCCTGATGTTGGGGATCTTGTTCAGCTCCACGAGAAGTCGTAAAGCCTTTTCATGGTTACTGCAGTACTCGCCATACACCGAGAAACTCCCCCTCTGCAAAAGGTAAAAGACCAAATTTACCACCATTTTTCTGGCTGGTTGGCAGCATTAAGGACTGACATGAGGAATACTGATAGTGCAGAGCAAACACTGGGGAGAAGGCTCCAATAACTACAGTGTAATGAGATTCAAATAACGAGGTAAATGGTGGATAACTGCAACTCTACAGCTGTTGTTGTTGCTAAACACTAGTAGGGGTGGGTATCAAGAGCCAGTACTAAATTGTTAGCTGTTCCTCATTGGTCAGGTCCAAAATCAATCAATCAATCAAATTTTATTTAAAGCCCATATTCGTAAATCCCAATATGTGTCGTAGGACTAAACAAGGTGCGACATCCTCTTTCCTGAACCCGAAACAAGAGTAAGAAAAAACTACCAAAAAACATAGAAACCCTCAGAGAGAGCCACATGTTACACTTCTATCCCTCTACTAGGAAGGATAGAAGTGTAACAGATGTCACATGTAGCAGAGCACATTAACAAAATAACAATATTTTCAACACCGATGAGAAAAGATGGAGAGGTGTATCAAGGTATTTATTGCCAATAATTGTAGTATAGGTGAGTAGGCATATTGTATATATAAGCAATAGTAGTAATCATGATCCACAATCAGCTGCCACCAGGATCACGATCCACCATCATGATCACAATCAATAGGTTTGCTATGTTCATTCTTATTTCACAAGTATTTTCTGATTTCCAACCAACCCCTAAGGATGACTCTGTTTGATGGTGTTTTGATGCGGAGCTTCTGATTGTGAAGCAGCATTAAGGCACATCACCAGACATTTGTTGACTAGACATTTGGAGCAATGTCGTCTCCCTCATACGGGAAACTCCAGAAACATTTTAACTTGTTATTTCTGGAAAAACGCAATCAAAATAACTGTTTAATCGTTTCCTATGTGTCAATGTCATTTCTTTATTTTTCGCACCAAATTCTAGAGAGAAGTATCAACGAGAATATAGATTGGTTTCGATAAGCAGTACCTGTAATGATACCCACGCAAACTCACTGCAACAGCAAAGCCTCTGAAATAATTAGAAATGTTCATGTTTTCATCAAAATCCTTTTTCACACTTCTCTTTTTCAGAGAATTCTATATATCGTAACAGAAAAAGACCACATAGCATGCCTACATACAGCACTTCTTCTATTTCCTGCGTCATGCTGCATCAAGACTTCACAGCCCTACTAGGACTGATGCAGAGGCTTTTGTCAAGCTGCCATTTAGTTTTCTTTTACAATACGTAACACAACACCTCAGCCACTGAATTGACTGCAGCTTAAAATGCATTATTCAGGCAGAAAACTGTATAGAACACCGTATACACAATATCACAGCAGCAGTTGAATTTACACCCCGAGGCTTACTGAAGCCTGTTGTCTATTCTCCACTGTACTACACTAATTGGGATGTGAAACCATGTGCAGAGTGGGGCCTGGGCCTGAGGTGTAGAAACTGAAACTGTCATCTGAAACAACTTGGTGAGCGAAATCCAAAACTGCAGGGGCTCGGACACCACTTTCAACTTAACTAAAACGCCACCGCCTTAATGCTTTGCATTTAAACCCTAACATAAAAAAAAGCAATAATCAAGATTCAGACAATATTGGATAATATTATCACATCATCTGTGACAACACCTTTAAAAAATACACGTTACCAAGCGCAACAGCTACAGATTGCGTTTTTAACCACACATGCAGGCACGAACACAAACACACCCAAAGACACGTGTGTGCAGGGGATTCCAGTCTGAAGCACCACTGGGAGCAACAGCTGAGCCAGCATATGGCGAGAAACCCCCAATTCTGTCAAACTGAGTTAGTGCTCTACATGGCTAAAAGGAAGGGAGAACAGTAAGGATCTGTATGTACACTAGAGTAAATGTACCACTTAAGTTAATTTGTTCATTTGTACAAATAAAGGTTAATTATTTGTATTGGAAACAGCCTAACAGTGCCCAAATATTCTATACTCTCAATATGGATCAAAAGCTATACTGCAGTTTCTCAACGTTTCTAAATCATGTATAGTATGTTTAACCAAATTCACTATTCCTATCGTACTGACTGCTGTTATGTTATTGATTACTATTCATTTTAGTGCATATTCATGAATAAATGTAGGTTAGCATGCCAACAAACTTGATTAGAAATTCCAACACATTTGAGATGGACAAATACAAAACATGTGTATGTGTGCACACCTTGTTAAATGTATACATGAGTTTCTTTATTTCTTTCTATTTACTTTGTTGGAAAATGTATTCAAAAACTTTATGAGATGTTTTAAAAGGCAGTTGATTGTAGGGTTATAAAATACTTGCGTGGTGATTCAAATTCTTGATATTAACCAGAGTACCTCAAACAACGTGTTGATTTTTCTTGTACCTGAACTAAAACAGTTGGGAGCGGTTGTGTAGAGAGGATAGAAGAGTCACACATGTACTCGAATCAACCTGATGTATAACAGTATTAAGTAGTGTTTCCCATTAATTATCTAGACTTCCTGTCCCGCGTCAGTTTCAAAATTGAGGATTTTTTTTTGCTTTTCATAATAACATAAGAGATCTCTAAATGGGTGTTTTGCTCCTTTACATTGTATTGTATAGCAGTGTGCAGCACTAATTGCCTCTTGCTCACATGCACTATCATCCATAAAGTAGTTACTGTCCTCGCAGACAGTGAGACATCATAATTTCAGCTGCAGTTGTACAAGTAGCTGCAAGTGCAGTGCTATACAGTTCTCTCTCTCACACAAGAACTTGTCACTCAGAATCTGTTGTGTGTGAGAGTTACGTTCATGAACCCCCGCTATCGCCATTTTTTTTTTGTGTGGAAACACTATTAAGCATGATGGTTTTTAAGGACATGTTAACATAGCCACTCAGCATCAGTTTACACTTGTATTTGGTATTTGCTGAATGTGAAATAACCTTTTCATCTTTCATCTGCGATCGAACCCTTTTGCTCACGTTATTCTTTTTTCAGCTGCCGTGTCTTTACCACCAAAATCCTCTCCTAGGTGTTGCCATTCCTCAGTGACAACTGGTCCACTGTCAATTCAGGCCGTCTTTAAGTAGCTTATAAATAAGACCAGAATGTGAACCTTGAATTTCCACGCAGTATATTTTAGAAACTGGGACTATCCCGAAAAGACTGAAAGACGTCAGTTGTACCCAGAATAACTCAAAGACTTGGGTTGTCCCTTTGATAAACACAAGTCTTTAGTTGAATTCCTCGTCATTGGAATGTTATTCCGGAGGCTAGATGAGAGGGTAGTATCAAACACAGAGAGAGTCAAAGCATAATGGGTGTAGTTCAGAAAGTGCATAACGACGTGACTGTTGCTTCTCGTGCAGTGCTTCACATACACAGTTGTCAGAAATAGAGCAAATATTGACGTCTCTGATTTCTCCTCAAACAAGAGTCACCTTTTCACCTTTTGCAGAGTTGGAATAATCTTAAACACATCCGTGTGTGTTTGGTCTGAGGAAACACACTCCTTCTAAATCATTGCCTCAACTCATGGCTTGAATAACTGCAAATATCCCTGTATTCATTAATACTAATATGGATATCTGTAAAGAATTTCAATGAAAACAATTCTGGTCATGTTCATTTATAATCAAACACTGCTGCACTTTTTCTACATTTGCAGCCTCCCGAGCCATCTTGGCAACATCTGACTTTGAATAAAAATGAATCATCCCATTTGTCTTCCCTAACTGTGAGTGGCAGACAGTCTTGTGGAATAATGCCGAAGGTTAATCAAATCCCAGTCATGGTATTGACCCCTGCCACAGGTCAAGGGCTGTGGCTGGAGGGTGCCAGACAGGGTCGGCTGATTGGTAGAGAGGTGTCAGTGTTGGAAGGAGACAAAGGTCATGGGTATATAGGAGAGGGAAGTGTAATGGATATGTAGTAACAAAGGTGGTGTGTGTGTGTGTGTGTGCCATAGTAGAACGCACATTCAAAACACACAAACCCACATACACAGAAAAAGATGGAAGTGAAATGTGTTTTTCTTGAGAATTAGACTTTGAAAATTCTTCACCAACAGTTTTGATTGATATTAATCATTCAAAGGACTGGTTCTACATTTTGGGAAATAGGCATTATCACTTGTTGCTGAGCCTTAGATGAGAAGATCAACACCACTCTAAAAGCAAGCAGCCAGTTAGCCTAGCTTAGCATGAATACTGGAAACACAGGGAAACGGCTGAGTCTGTCAAAAGGTTACACATTCTTCCAGTTGCCATGTTATATACATATCAGTATTGATTTTTACACTGTTGTTCTTACACTTAAAAAATGTCAAGATATTCCATTCATAGTTTTTGGAAAGCACTGGCAGTGAATGTCAGAGACAAATAATAAGTATCAGGCTTTGGTTATGCAGTTTATAGGTTTTAGAAGGATATATTAACTGTTTTAGTCTTTTAAGGGGATTCATTTGTTGACATCTAACAAGAATAAATGTAAAAAGCAACCTGATTGTTGATGTGAACATTTTCTGCTTTTGTTTTGTTCTTATGAACTGATCATTGGGTAGTGAATGGTCTCATTCTACTTGAAGATATCACCTTGGGCTCTGAGAAATCGTGATGGATATTATATTTCAATTGATGGATTAATCTATAATGAAAAGTACTGCAACCCTAAGCCATTCACTATATGTATGTATTACTGAATTGTAAATACTAGGGTATATATAGCCTCTGTTTTCTGTTAAACCATTACTTTTAAGTGTGACATCACTGCTACAGAGGAATTTATTGAGTTTTGCTTCATCACTATGACTCATCCTGAATTCATATCCAAAGGTTACGTCCCGGTTGCAAAGACTTGAAGAAAACTGAGATGATGAAGAGAATAAGGCTGCTCTCTTTAAACAATTCATTTCACCTAGAGCTTCCCAAACAGCCGTTCTGTCTGCCCACAGAGCGGCGTGGAAAAAAAACAACCATGTCAGGCTCCTTTAATCAATTCTCCACCCTGACACTTTGGCCTGACAAACTCAATGACCGTGACGTCTCGCACATGTGTGAAGGTACGATTGGATGAGCCAATTCAACAGCAATTCAACAGATGTGATTAAATGTCATTCATATACCACAGGCCAGTAGTGGGTAGATTATTTTTGATCGTGTACTTTCACTTCAAAGAGGTGGTGTGGTTCATAAAAGGGCGTGTAGGTTGATTTTTTATTTCGCTTTATAAACATTTCTCAGAGGCACAAATAGTGTTCAGTGGTCAAGATTCCAAGAGCTGTGTCGCTAGTATTTGTCCAGGTGTAAAAAATAAGCACTGAGCAGAAATTTGGGGATTTTTGATGATTCAATCAGGACATGTTTTTCTTCCTCTGAGAAATGAAAAACTTCAATCTGCTTACGTTGGGCTCCTGCAACACTGTCCTGCACACTGATACCTTGCCGAGCTGTATTGAGACATATAATGTGTATTGAAGATAGTTTATGAGAGTGAGAGCGAGAGCGAGAGTGAGAGCGAGAGAGAGAGAGAGAGAGAGAGCTACCCACAGAAGCATTGTCCCCTCCCTGACTGACACACCATCTCTTCCTTCCCGGACACAGACCCTTCTTTGTTTGTTCCCTGGGGCCAAACAAGTTCAAACAGAGGGGAGCGGAGGGGATGGTGGGAGGGAGGTGAGGGGAGGAGGGGGTCACAGAGCGGAGAGGATGATTTGGATAGAGGGATGGAGGGATGGAGGGACGGAGGGACGGAGGGGGCAAAAGAAGGAGATGGCAGAGACAGTGACTTTCACAGAGTGATGACAAGGGACGGAGGGAAGAGAGTCTTTTTCCTGACCGGATGCAGGCCTGTTAGGAAGAGGATTGTGTGTGTGTGTGTGTGTGTGTGTGTGTGTGTGTGTGTGTGTGTGTGTGTGTGTGTGTGTGTGTGTGTGTGTGTGTCTGTCTGTCTGTCTGTCTGTCTGTCTGTCTGTCTGTCTGTCTGTCTGTCTGTCTGTCTGTCTGTCTGTCTGTCTGTCTGTCTGTGTGTTTGTGTCTGTGTGTGAGAGAAAGAGGGAATTAAGGGGTGTTTTCGCAGCAGTCTTTGCACGCTTTCCCTGCTTCTGTGGTTACGGGTGACCCATGAAAAGAGTTTGTGTGTGTAGGTTTTTGCATGGAAGAGGAACTCTCGCATGCATACGCCCCCCACATGCATGTCCATGTGCCTGTTTTTGCATGTGACTGTCTGTCTATTTTCTCTGTGTGTGTGTGTGTGTCATGCACTTACAAACTGGAGGAAAACGTATCCCAGTGCATGCTGGGGCTGGGGTTCAGGCTTCAGACTGGCCTCCACAGCAGACAGCACTTCTTTGTGCAACTCCAGGATGTCCTCAATATTTGAAAACAGAATCTATAAACAGAGGGATGATGTAAAGGGAGGGGATACAGAGGAAGGAAGAGATAAAGAGGCAGGGTGGAAGGAAGAGAAGGAAAAACAGCAAGGAAGTGACCAACAGATGGACAGAGATTTGGGGAAATGTGGTAAATAGGAGAATACAAATTTTATCTGAGCATCTCAAGATAGATCATTCCCGCCGCCAAGAAGGTTATGTTTTCATTGCCATTTGTCTGTTGCAACAGACAGATGTCTGTTGGGAGGATTACGTTAAAACTGAACTGATTTTATTATAAACTTGATGGAAGGGTGGGAAATAGGTCAAGGAAAAAAACATTAACGTTTGAAATGGATTAGATCAAGGGGAAAGATCCAGGAAATTTGTTCACTTTCTTTAATCTTGCAAAATATAGTTTTTTGACATTTTTGTAAATTTCTCATGAAAAACTCAATGGAATGAAACATATTTTCAACCAGGGCTCTAAGTGTAGGTGTGTAAATCAAGGGTACTTTTGGAATCAGTCTATTAGCCGCAACCCAGCGGCATTGACTACAATTAGTTTTATGGGGCAACTGCGACAGTCCACAAAATATCCACTAGTTTATTTTACGAATAAAAGGTTGAAATTGTTATTCAGGGTCTTTGCTACATGTCCGGCAACATCACACATGTCTCACTCAACGAGAAGTCTCACTCTCAAGTCTCCTGGGACCTGGGTTGTTGTAGGAAGATGGCGGTGGAAACAGAGTTTCAAAGTGCATTTGTTATATCAAAAATCTAAAAAAGGAGCAATAGCACGTTGCTGTGCATTGTCTCGAGCATCGGCTGAGGCGATCGACTGGATATGTCTGACTGCCTGGTTCCTGTTTTGTAAGTACCATTCATTTAAACACCTACACTTGTAAAAAAAGGGCCCAGGTTGAAAAATACCAGAATTCCCATTTAAGGGGAAAGCTGGGGCTTGGCGGAGAGATGTGCTCTACTGACTGACATTCTAGTTTTGTATTGACTTATACGAACAAAAGTATTTAAAGACCGTACCTTGACATGTTCAGGTGACAGACACTGTTGGTCATCTGCAGTTTGTCTGATTCTTTGCAGAAATGCCTGTGGAGGAAACAGACACAAAGCAGGTTAAAAAAGAAGAAGCACTGTGCTTATTTATTGTGGGCCTGAAACATTTACAGTACAATTCAGTCAGCATCATATGGAGATATTGAACTTCCAAGCCTGGCTCAACAAGAAACCAAGACAGGTTTTTGAAACCATCTCATGTGCACACAAAAGTGGTCTGAAAGTGGAAGTCCAGGTTCCCTCTGCAGATTATTTTAAAAGGTAGTGTGTGTATGTGCTTTTTGTTTTGAGGAAACAGCTTCATGTTGAGCCAGTGTCGCATCATTATGCATGAGGATAAACACACAGACCTCTTAACAACAGAGAGTCACATGTACGCTCACACAAAAATTGCCTTTCATGGTGCACAATGGACATGTCACAGTTGCTTTACTGTCCTCTATAGGCGCCACAGAATTCTCCATTATATGACATGTGTTTTTTTTTCATTTGTTGTGTATCACATGAAGCTCACAGTGTGGAGTTTGTGTAATGGAAGCGAATGCACCTGAGCATTCAGCTGCAAGACATCAGCCAAAATAACTGATTCATTGTTGCAGCGTCTCCACAAACCACTTCAGCAAAGAAAACCGTAATAGGCTCATGTCAGTTTAAGCTTTACGCGTGCAGTTTTGTGTGTGCGAGTGCGTACATGCCTGCCAATCAGAATCCTGACTTAGAAAAACAGGATAAATGGCAAAGAGAGGGGGAAGTGAATCTGCAAACAGTTTCTTTTATTCTGTCTTCCCCATTTCTCTGTCGATCAGCTGTCTGACAGGCTTATCCTGCCTCAGTCTGGCTGTCTGCCTCATCTCCACACTCAAACAATGTCTCCAAAAAAGAAAACGGATACCGTAGAGGAGATTTGTATCCCCCAAACCACCAAATAAAACTCCTGAAGACTCCTTCATCTGGCAGAATCCTGCTGTATCTGCCTGCGTTTCAGTGCCTGAAGTCTGAGAAACGATAGCTTGCCACGTGGATGAAAAGGTGTTACGAAGGAAAAAAGCATTGGGTTCAATTGAATTTAATTTCTTTATTTAGAACGATTCCAAAAATCAAAGTTTTTTCTGGAGGCTACTGCTGTTATTTAAAAACCTCCAGGTTGATTTTCAACAGGCAACTTCAAAACTACTCCATGCACATGTTAAATTGTCAGTAGTACTGAGAGTTTCCGTCCAAGTACAATGGAGATTAAGTGAGGCATTGAAAAGCCACATTTGAAAAGTGTTTACAGCAATGTGTCTTCATAGAAACAATGTCAACATCTGCACTAACACAGGAACAATAGGAACAATAACAGGCGTTGAACCCCTTTTAAACAAATTGTGCCAAATTGATCACTGCATGAGTGTTAACATAAAAAAATTACCACATAAAACATTTAACCACACAGCTTTAAAAGTTTTCCAATTGAATTAAAAAAAAAAATCTGATGAAAGCATATAAATGTGACCACGCACTTCATTCAAACCACTATTTCATTTTTTTAAACACTACGCTTTCTGGTCAATCAAAGTTCAAAATCATAAAAACAAGTCTCAGTGGAATTACTTTCTGCCAAACTGTCTGGATAAATACTGTCATTGCATTCTGTGGATTAACCAGAGGAACCAAAACAATCTGCATGGCTACTGTACACACCACAAGAATGAATGGTTAGAATAAAAAATGAATTTATTTGTAATGTGAGTGAATCTCCCCTTTGTAAAAAAAAAAGGAAAAAAAGGTTCCTTGCATGCTCTATAAAGCCCATTATCCTAATACATGTATTACTTACAGCACAAGTCACTTGCCCATAATGACAGACTGACACTCTTAATCACACATTTGCTCTAAAGATAGAACAGCCACCAGGCAGTCAGGCAGCAATCATATCATTTCCTCAGAGAGCAGAGAACAGGAGGACTGCTCCCCTTCGCTAGATGTTTTTTGCCTTCTTTACTAGCTTTTTGCGTAGGTTGGTTCCGAAACAGAAAGCACAGGTCTTTAACAGTGAGCGACAACCTCCCTAATTAAGGTCCGTATTAAAGAGAAGCAGTAGTTGTCGTGTTCTTGACTGGTTTTGGGAGTGAGCTGATTGTGCTTGAGGCGAACACTAATTAAATCTCCCATATGGCAACTTGTGCCGTGTCGACACTGGAGGAGTCACTCATGTGAGAGACCGCTCCCTGGCAGAAGGGACGAAAAGTGGCAGGAAACGAGGCTTTTTCCTCGGTTGTTTTCAGATGAAGGAAAGCAGCAGGGGAGAGAAATGGGGGTGAAGGGGACAATAGTGGAATATAGGGTAAAGTAAAAGACTAAAATATCCTTATTGACATCGTAGACAGGATTCACTGCTGAAACTAAATGTGCCACACAGATGTGGTGACAGGGGGATCAGCATGGAGGATGGTGGGAAGGAGCAACAAAGAGGTCCTTTCAGTCCAGGTCTCGCCTCATTCTCACCCAGGGTTGTATTGGCTGTCTTCATTGTTCCATCACAAAGCACACAGGTTTATTTGGAGAGAAAACTGGAAGCTCTCCCTGTCCACCATCATGACAGAGACACTGGCTTCAGCCGAGCCAGAGACATAACAAGGCATACACTGGGCATGCACTGGGCATGCACATGATTTTTACAGTCTGGACTGTTGCAGTTTGAGAGCCTGGTCAGAGTCAACAAGAGGAAACGTCCAAAAAAGGAGGTGTGATGAGTGTAATTGGCAGGATGTTGACATCTGATGGACTTCAGCTCACTGTGCTTAGAAAGCCAAGCATTATAATTGGACAAACTGCAGTTTGGAGTGATTTTTCATATTCAGCATCTCTTTGTACTAATGACCACCAATCAAGGCAACATCCTGCCGAGAAAAACTCGTCATTCGCACCCCTACAGTTACTCAGACTCCAATCTGGTCTGTTTTTACTCCCTCCACAGCGTAAGTCCATAATTTGGACGAAAGGCAGGCTACCAATAATCAGAGCTTCCAGTAATTTTACATGACTTCTGTTAGCTTCATAATTTGGCAGATGCAAACATAATATGCGAAACAAATACCGAGATGAAAAATAGCACAAAGCCATTATTTGCCACTTGTTTGGATAAAAGAGGAAGAAGCAGATGTGGTTGCACCCTTAGATGACCCTAATTACAAGTCATGCATCATTTGCATGGAGCGGGCAATACCTCGGAGCAGTGCGGGCAAACATGCACTGACAGTAGGATAAGAGAGGAATATTCAAAGAGCCATCATGAGGCTAGACCAGTTGTTATCGGAAAAAGAAAGTCAATCATGAAAAACAAACACAGTAGTCATGACAAGCACTGTAACTCTACTCTGACCACTGGACACAGTTGTTGAGCTCATTACTTATTAATCAACATGCTGAGCGGCAGCAGGATGCGGCTGATGCTCCTTGTTTACTTTCACGAGAGGTAAATGCTGAAGCAAAACTCAACCTAAACCAAGTTCATCAGTTATCTGATGTTGAGATTAAGTTAGATCGATGAATGTTAATGAGATTCCGTTCAAACCTTTGCTGCTTAGCAAACCTGCTTTTCATAGGAGCCGTTAACTAAGGTTATGCAATGTCGTTGTTGCCTTTCAACTGTGATTAACATCATTCAAACTACCATTATAAATGCTGCATGTAACTTAAGTTTACATGGAAATAGAAGTTAATATTTGCTTGTAAATATGTTTCAGTGTCTGAATTATAAAGGCTGTTGTCAGCTGCAAAGACGACTGAGCAATGATGAAGAAAGTCAGTCTTAATGAATGTTACATAGTTTGTGCTCAAAAGAATAAATTAAAGTATATTATCATCTTATTATCATCTAAATGATAACCAATCAAGTGTTGTTCAGCTTTTATTCCCTCTTTTTATCATATCTTAAGTGCGTCCACAGAGCATAGAGCCACTTTGGTACTCTGGGCTGCTTCTGATGGTTTTAGGGGGGCGTAGCATCAATGCATCCTCACTGGCGGGGGACCAGTCTACCATCTGCCTGTCTGGGTCTGTGGGTCAGGACAGGGAACATGATCTTCATGCTCAGATACAGGTGAAGATGTTGCTGGTTCTCTATCACTGAGGATCTGCAGCAAATGAGGAAGACATCCAGAGCTGCTCTTCTTCATCAGAAGAGGAGGAGACGACCTTAAAACCATCAGAAGTAGTCCATAATATGGAAGTGGCTCTAAGCTCTGTGGACACACAATACTTTATGATGTCTACATGGCTTCACTGAAGTTTCACAACTGCCCTCTAATCTCTTGCGTTTGGCATTACAACTTGCCGTCGTCAAAACCCCTGAACCTTGCTTGGAGGGGGATGGGGGATGGGTTTTAGAGGAGTAGCCCAACACGCAGACAAACACAAAAACCACTCTCCAAATATAGTTGTAGGACATGTCCATGACCTTGCTGCTCCTTTTCTGACATCAGCACATCGTCATCAGCAAGCCGAGGGTGTATAAATCATGTTCAGTGCAGGATCAGACATGGATGAATAATATTTACGTAATTAAAGGATATAAAATACTCTGGCTTCTGCTGGCTAAGAAAGACAAGTTTGTCATTCTGTAAAATCGAATTGTAGTCCTTTACATAAAGACACAAATATATACACTGCAGCGTTTCCTGAACAGGATGCTCTGAGCAGCTCACATTAGTTTGTGTGCACAAGATGCCTTGTTTCTCTCCAGTACCTAAAAATAGTGATGACATCAACCAGCGTGTTAATAATAGTTGGTCAGAAGGGACACAAATTCATTTTTTGATACCCTCCGACTCATAATAATGAGTCAGATTGTTTGCACGGAGGGGCCTCAGCTGCTGCACAGAGCACAGCAGAGATGTTGCACATGATGGTCTCTTGCCACAGGGATGATGGGAAACTGCTCATCCTCATCCCATGGGACACTGGTAACAAAACCATCAAGCTCCTTAATAGACCACACGAAGCTGCCAAAGACAACACTAATGCAGAATTATGCCACCGATGTTTCAGTATTGTGAAGACAGGAAAATTCAACATACCCTAGAAAGGTAATATCAAAAGATATTAAAGCTTCAAAATGAAACACTCACAAAATTTGGGGGGATTTTGTGAAGGCTTTTGTAACCTTGTTTAGATAAGTGCTATACAAATAAAGTTATTATATAAAGTCTCAGAACTAACCTGACATTTGTCAGAGGAAAGAATATAACAAAATAATATGTTACTATGAATAATAAAACATAATCTTTAATAGGTTATACAGAGGAATGGATGATATGGCTAGAAATTATATTTAGATTATATCACAATAAATATGTTCACTTTACTAATTCAATTTGTCGAATTTGATAATTACCATTATAAATAACTTTAGGCAGATTTTTGCTCCTGAGTAAAGGTTGTGGGTTTAAACTCTTCTTTATGAGCAGAGAATGACACACACTTGATAAACCGCAAAATATTCTACAGATCTGAGGTTGATCTATTATGTGTCCTTTATGGCCCTGGAGCTGGTTGCAAGAAGTCGGTTATGTTTCCTCTGAGAGAAAAAGGCGAGACCTTTAACAGGTTGACAGATCAAATTTAAACCCTAGCATACAGTTCTCATACAGGTTCCCCGAGTTCTCAGAAACAAGTATATTGGCTTCTCATTAACATATTCACAACCCCACACCCTCATTTACAAACTGTGGAACAGGGCTGTTTTCACGGTTTTGGTAAATTTACTTCAGTGTGAGACCTCCAGTCGAAGCACGTGCAGTTTAGATAAGCACCGTCAAGTCCACAGGAAATGTGAAATATAACAGGAACAATTACAGCTGCATTTTTTACCTCTATATTGCAAGCTGCAACTATTTATGCGCAAGAAAATCACACGTTCAAAAAAACCCAAACTGCAACAGAACGCACGTTTCTTCTCTGCCAGTATGTCTTAATGTGTGGCATGCAAACAGGAAGTGAAACACGAGCAATCACACAGAACAAAAAGGCCAGCATTTTGTTTCTTTTAAGCCGATAGGCAACTCTCAACTCAGCAAGGAAGGAAAACAAGTCTGCAGAGTGAGGCCGTGCCTCGCCGCAAAAAAAGCAGCAGATGTAAGTTCTGGACAGGAAGTGTGGCTTCTGAGAAAAGAAAGTATACGACACATTTGACTGGCCGATTACTCAACTGTGTTCTAAGTAGAGTCTTTCAAAGTGGTTTTGGTAGTAGGATGCAACCAAGCTGTAGCAAACAAATAAATCACTTTTGTGCACTGTGGGAGTGATTTAAACTTTAGATCTTTGCGTTAACTTTGCGGCACAACAGCCAGACTATAATGAGAGTGTGATGAGTGACAGATCATGATATTTATTTGTGTCAAAAGGAGCCAACAGAAATGCAGTCCTCCTTATTTACTCCTCTACCACCGAGAGGCAATTAAATGTCCACAACTCCACTTGGCAACACACGTCTAACCCAACATCCATCATCACCTGCCACCACAGACAGCTGTTTAACACCTATAACTGTTGTCCTATGAGGCATCCGGCATCATCTCATATGAGCAAAAGCCGAAGGGTCAGACGTGGCCTGGAGGGGTGGGGGGTGGGTGGGGGGGTGGGGGTTGTTCAATGTTGAGATTTACCAGAGCGAAGAGGGGCCAGACAGTAAGGTGTGAAGATACAGATGGACCATATGCTGGTGGGGTCCAGCGTCCGCTCCAGTGAACAGTGAGTAAGAGGCCTGCTGCCATCACGTCTGCCTCTGAACACAGTTTTCTACCTGCAGCCAAGCTGGCCACGTAACATGACCCAACATTAGGTCCACTTTCTGTGAGTCAAAGTCTTCACTTTTAATTGACTGGCAGAGAGCTCACAACTGCAAAGGTCACTAACGTGACTGTGAATGACACCGGGGTTAATCTACGATACAAGGATCAAATCTTTACAATAAAAATCATTTCTTGACACAAGAAATCCTGGATGGTTATGATAACAAAAACAGCAGGAAAATAACTACAGAGAAGTAAGAAGATGTCATAATTGTCCCGTTGTGACATGGGGGTAAGTCAGATGTACAGTCAGAGTGAAAGCTGCCGGAGCCGCCGTCATACTGCTGCAGGGGATGTTGCCTCAAGGGTCACTCAGGTTGGGGAGCAGAAGATCCTTTTAATTTGAATGTTTAACTTCAGCAAAAGGTCATCCATATTAAACAGGGATTAATGAGAAAATGAATGTCTGGGAGAACATGATCACAGCGCACCTTGACAGGCTGTTTGGGAGATGTGCTGGTATTACACTGGACTCAACTACACAGAAGGCTCCTTCTAATATGTTAGGCGATAAAAACAAGGATGAAAATGTCAAGGAGAAATTAAAAGACAAACTGAGGGAATAATGAGAGTATGCTTAATATTTATCTTCAATTTTTTTAGTGAGCTACTGGACAAGATCCAGAAGAAACTAAACTAACGTGTCATTCATTCCTTAGTTTACCTATGATCAGTAGCCTTCATCTGGTAATGATGCCAAATGGAGCTCAAGAAACTGAATTACTGACCTGACCTGATGGATTCTGTGCTTCCTGTGGAATATCAGTAGAATGACGCTATTAAATGTATCCACACGTCAAAAGGGTTTTGACCATTTCTTGGCTGGAACAAGTGATTTCATGCCTGTGACTACCATCAGCATTCAGCAACAATGCTGGGCCATCTCGCTCAATTCAGATATCTCACAAGAGACCTCATATATCAAGAACAAGCTCTAACACTTGTCAAAGCTTTTCCAGAGGGCCCTGAGAGCCCCCTTTCAATTCGCCCTGGTTCCCACACCTACTGCAACAGTCCTCAAACAGAATCACAGATCCACAGACTCAGGGCTTTTTTTCTGTCCAAATTCTCAGGTCACCAGCCTCAAACCCTTTACCCCTCTTCATCCAAGAGAAAAAAACAACAAGCTAAAAACAATGCATCCATTAAGGGTCTCTCTTTCTGCAGAGAGGGTTTTGGGTAGCCAGCCATAAAGAGGAACGGGCCAGTTTGGGAGAGGGGACGGGGGCCATTTTGGGGTCGACATGGCATGAAATTGAATAAATAAATGAAGAAATACCCTCTTTGTGGCCTGAGTGCAGCAGAGCCAGAGAATGGCCCGTGGCGTTGCCTCAATGAGGGACCCCAGTAAACCGTCGCAAACTTCTTTCTCTCTGAAGCTGTAATTCACATCTCTCCTAAACACTTTAAAAACTCCCTCTGCTCCCACCCAACCCTCCAACCAGTCCCTCGCTGTCTTCCAAGAGAAACCCCTTTTTGGCAGAGCCAATCACCAAAAAACAAAGTCTTCTTTGAGTCTTGTCCAGTTTTTTTTCTCCCCCTCTCACTCACTTCCGCTTTGAAGCGCTTTAAACTTCAGGGCTTTTTGAACTGCTCACATGGGCGGAAACTTGACACGACAGGGGATGAGACTGTGTCTCAACCACAGAGGACAGACAGACAGCACTGGACCAGGGACTTCCTGTTAAAGACTGCCTACTCATCAAGCACACATCTTTTCAGTCCAAATTCATTTTGCTGTCTAAATTGCAAAAGGACAGTAACAACTCTAATTTCTGACCATGACTTTTTTTCTCTGAGTTGATATGAAGTGTTTATAACTGAGGGCTGGAGCATTTGTTTCTATCTTGTTTTGCTGCATGCTCTTTTAACAGTGACTTCTTATAATTAATGTGCTTTAAATATCAATTATGATACCTCCACTTTTTCACGTATACTTCTGTCAGACAATAACACACTCTCCCTCAATTCTGTCTCTCATTACACATCTATCAGAGCGAAAAACAGAGAAGCGTGTGACACTTGCTCTCACATACTCCTCCTGTGACAGTGCGAATGGAAATAGCTTGCAAAGCTGTTAGTGTGGAAAATGTAATTAATACTTGTTTCTATCATTTGTGCACCGACTGTTAGCAGCAGTTCTTGCTTCTGTATCAACCTATAAATCTGTCAAGATGATCTAATTTTATATCAATGTGACATGTTTATTTACTTTCAACACCAAACCCTAACCCTCTTTTTAATTGTTTATTTAACTAATTTAATTTCTACTGGTGCTGACCCTCAATGGAGGTTTGTCTGCGAGCCCCTTTTCCAAGTGGCTTTCCTGTTGAGGGGTGACATGTGGTGATCTGGAGATAACATCATGGACCAGATTGCAGAGACCATCTGGAAGTTTGGACGCATGTTTTTTTGGTGCTGACAGACGTGGGCATCACAGACTGGAACAAGCATGGAGAGCACGGTGTTGAGTGAGCCATCGGAGATGTGCAAAGCTTTCAGAGAGAGGGATGTAACACAGGCGATCATATATGCTAAACTAAAGAAACAATACCTGTTCACATTTCAGAACAAAAACATGTGTTTTTCAGAACAAACACATGTTTTCGCTTTCATGCAGTAGATTTGTGACAAGCAACACCAAACCAAGCAGGCCAACACCTGGCATTCAGCTGGGCAGACGCAAACAGTGTCATGGGCACAGACAGAGAAAAGAGGGGGGACGAAATAAATGAGTATCCAACACTACACAATAATGGTCATTTGGCAAAGCAGGGAAGGGGAAGATCATAGAGAGCAGCCACTGGTTCTAACTTAAACAGTACTTACCAATGTGATACAGAACAGTGTTAGTTGGTCAGACAGACAGACAGACAGGCACACAGACAGATAGCTGCTAGTTAAATCCATTTTTGTCCTTTTCTAGCTCTGAAACCACGGATGAAGCTGACCTACATTCATTCAACTTCTCGTTTTTGGCAGCCACCAATGCAACCAACACTCGTCTTAGTTTCCAACTCTGAAAGTGATGCTTCCAGAATAATTCATCTCTGTGCAAGCACAATTATCACAGAGAGATAACAGAGTGTGGAACGTAAATTATGAGACTGAAAATAACAAGCTGAAGAAGAGACAAGTGTCCTGGTAAAATCCACATAAAATCGAGTGTAGTGATAGTAGGTAAAAAATTATCTGCCAGCCGATATCTGGAGTTGTGGACATTTAATTTTAAATAATAAGAACAGTGCAAAGCTAGTCACAGCTATTCTGTAAAAGATTCATGTCAATCACATCTGGAGACAAAATCCACCCAAAAACCAGCAGTGTTTATTCTTCATGTAAAATTGTTACATTTTCAGCACATCAGTACAAAATCATCAGAGTAAAGCTTGTGCTGTGTTAGTTGGCAAAACTGTCCTCAGAAAGAATGAATACCAATATAAAAACCATTCAGCAACCAGGCCAAAGAATTTATCAGCAGCTGTCATGAAAACAACTCAGTCAACAGCGTCTTTAACTCATGGGGTTTAATAACAATAATTGGTGTAACTTGTTTTCAATTCTATTAGGTTCTTAGTTTATAGATGTGGTAGCTAACTAGAAAAGTTAATCCCGCAACGCTCTTCGACTTCCCACCACTGTTCCATCCACGCCTCTCACTCAGGCTGTCACACAAAGAGCTTGGACACAATTTTCATTCGGTTTTGTTCACAACACACACACACACAGTATCAACAGTCTCAGCGTTGACATTAAAGAGCAGACGTGAGTCTGGGGAGCCAAAACAAAAGAGAGGAGATTAACAAGAAAATAATTATAATTTTATACAAGGATGACTGGTCACTAGCTTTATTTTGGAGGCGAACATTTTAAACAAGACACTTAATGTTACTTCAAAGTGCATTTCCGTACCATGGAACAAAAAAAAAACAATAGAAGACCTACTTAGGAGTGAGTGTGTGTGTGTGTGTGTGTGTGTGTGTGTGTGTGTGTGTGTGTGTGTGTGTGTGTGTGTGTGTGTGTGTGTGTCACTCCTTCTTTGTCCCATTGTGTCATGTGAACAGTTTCCTGGCTGGGCAGCGTACAGGCCAGGCATACTCTGACCCGCCCTGATCCAGCAAGATTTCCACCGTCTAGTATTATAACCCAATCTAAAATTATCCATAACATATTCTCTAAATTCCAGAAGCTTTGTGTGAAGGTGTTTAATTGTTGTGTTTTTTTGTTCCACATTTTTCTATCAGGAGTATGACCTCTGACCCCTGAAAGAAGCCACACATCTGGTTGTATTTGAGAAAGCAAACAAACATTGTAAGGCTGCCGCCACAGTACGTAGGGCAAACAGGAAGCTCCGAGGGGAGAGACTATGCCAAGACATTCTGCAGGTATCCATCCATCCCATGCATGCACCCCTCGAGAGTGCACTAAAAAAACATGGGGCACCTCCACTGCACCCAGTGCCTACCCTGAGAAAGTACGTGCCCCAACTTTGTCCGGGTCATGATCTCCAAAGGGACATTAGGGAGCTCATGTTGCCGCGCTTTTACAATTCAGGCCAGGTCACCCATTGTATCGTATATCAGCCTGTTGAAAAGCCCTCCACAGAGCCTTTCTCTCTCACACACACACACACACACACACACACACACACACACACACACACACACACACACACACACACACACACACACACACACACACACACACACACACACACACACACACACACACACACACACACACACACACACAGCCTCTTATTGGATGTTTGCTCCCATCATAAAAATGTCCCAAATAGCACATCTTTAAAGTCTCTCGGGCCACATTCTCGACACCACCCTCTCTAATGTCTGACACAGAGAAACCAGTGAGCTGATATGATGCCTGACTAACCACAGGTCCTTACCTCCACACAAACCTCAGATTCCACACTCCTGAATAAACTCACTTTATTAATAGTGTAAACATTAACCAGGAACTACTCAAAGAAAAATACATTAATTCGTTTAAACCAAAAGGAAATTTCACAGAGACCCCAAAACACACCCACCTCATACTGATCACGCAGAATGACTTTAATCCTATGCTAATTCATGGCTGGAAGAATTCACAAACATCTCTTGCGGAGGGAGGGGGTGGAGGGGCTGGGGTGTGGGGGTTGACATCATGCCTTCGGGTGTTACAGTGGTTTAGACTTGTTAACTTGAATTCTTAAAATTCCTCTGTCAGTCCTATGCCTCAAAGAACTGGCTTATCAACACACATGACTTAAAAAAAAAAAAAAGCACTAATATTGAGTTGGAAACTGGCATGACACCCCCACCCCACCATTTATGCAACACCCGGCAGAGCAATGAATTAGGTCTGCCACTGTAGACGCACTGCATGGCACCAATTGTCCAGAGATGGAATTCTGCACAGTGGCAACTTATAGCATGAATATGTGTGTATAAAAGGCAGCTCGTGGTTTTTGACCTGACTTGGGTTATGGTGGTTCTCTCAGTCTTGGCTAGATAGACAATACTACTTTTTCATTTGAAAATACATCAACTCTGCAACGGATATGTCTGGCGTCCACACTGCTCCTGAGTTGTAGAGCCGCTAAAACTGAGAAGTTTGCCCTGTTTTAGTTTGTACACTCCAGGGCTGCGTTTTAGTCTGGACGGGCAGAAACTGAGATGTTTGGACACAATGATGTAGCCACTCACAACCGCTGGCTGACTTAGTCTTTTTGGTCACGACGTAGCCTTAACGGATTCGTCACAGGATCCCCCTTCCGGAAGAAAACAACCAGCATTAGCCTCAGCTACCAGCGTAAGACGCAACATGGATAATCAGTTACAGCATTGCTGACCCTGTTGTCTTAACTAACTGCTCTTCCTTTTTGACATTGCTCTGTCTTTTCTGTAGCCTTGCTCTTTCTGCAAGTAACAACCAAATGCTTCCTGTTTACACCAGCGTGCACATGCCCAGTGTATGTGAATGGTCACGTGATATGCATTTTCAGGCATGTTAGCATGGACAGGGATTAAAACTGATACAGAGTCAAAACCCTCATGTGGACGGAGATCATTTGAACACCATTTACAAATGAAAACATAGTTTTAGAATGTAGCCTTAGTATGCAAACATAAACATGAAGTCCAACCTCTCTTTTACAGGAACACCCTGATCACATTCACACAGTTACACACCAGGCAGCTGCCCAGTACAACCACAGAGCTGCTGGCCACCGAGCAGCCCCTCTGTTCTTCTGGTTATGGACGATAACATTTAGCATGACCGATTGAATGGGCGGTTACAATATTTTTAAACCAAAACGTATAAAGCACGCAGCAGAGAGTTTAAAGCCCAGTAATAATAAAAAAAACCCTCACAAAATCCCAGCAGCGTGCCATTGTAACTGCTCTACCTGCTGTTAGGATGGACCCTCCCTCCTCTCGCTATATATGTGATGTGTGTATGACTTCAGCAGGGCTAAGGTTGCAGTGGGCTAAAACCACCAGCGTTGTGGCCATGATGAGAGTTCGAATCTGAAGCTATTTATACCCCCCCTCCCCAGCCCAGAGAAACTTGATGCTGGTCTTTCCCACTGAGTAGGGAGGGAAGGAGAGATGGAGCAAGAGAAAAATAAAGTAAAGAGGTACGCACAGGCTCAAGTTTGGAGAGGAAGCTCAAGGCTGACTTCCTGCATGCGAGTCTTCCAGGGCACAGGTCGCATTGGCGTCTTCTGTGTTTGTGATCATGTGCTCTTGTCATCCTGTTTGCTTAGCGGGGCTTGTCAACAGTGATTCCAGGTGCACGTACAGAAAGATCAGCAAAGGATGAGAAAGAGGTGTGAAAAAAAACTGCAGCTATAAAGTGAACGTGCAATCACACACTGGAAACTCAATATCATTTATCCACACAAACACACATCAGTATTAGACGTGTGTAAACTCACTCGTGTGTGGCCTAAAGCGAAAAGGTCACAGAGGGCAGAATTTCCAGATGTTTCCTATTATCCTGCAGCACTGACGAGGCCTTCCTGGACACCCTTCTCTCCATCTCCCACTCCTCCGAGTGGAAAAGAGAGGTCGAAGGCTGACTAACTTATTGGCCACACAATTCCCCTGTTGTCTTCACTATGCCATGGGTCAGCGTGGTAAAAACAAATTCAGCAGCCTTTAAATTGGCAAACTCTCACTTTATGGTTTTGAAGGAAAATCCCTCAACTCTATACCGGGTATGACGCCACTGACCGTATTCCTGTTGTTGATAGCCTACATTTCGGTCATTGTGGCAGGGGAAATCCGTTTGCCTGGATTAAATCAACAAAGCGTTGCCCTGAAGAAAATCACAGCTAATCTATGGCTCTAAGAAATTATCAATTCACAGAGTTGCAACAAAAGCTTGAAACGAGCAGTTATCACCATAAACTTTGAATTGAAAAGGAATCTGCTTGTTTAAATGAGGCCGCTAGATTAAGAGATTGACAATGATAGCGCTGAGCAAAATGAATCCCCTAATCCCTCTTTTCACACCCCCAACCCCCTTCTCACCTCTCCTCCTCCCACCACCCCGACATGCTTCCCTCCAGCACATTGGATGAGCTCGTTGGCACTGGTAATTGCCATGGGATGAGTGACATGCAGAATGGGTGAGATGCCAAAGCCGGATAACCATCTCTTTTGTGTGTCACTGCAATCATTGCGATTGATAAGCGATGCTGCACAGGGGCTATAGATCCAGGAGGTTCGCGGAAGAGCACAAAAGGGAGGTGCAAAATAAGTCAGCGATAAGGCAATGAAGAATGATGTGGACGGTCAGCGGCTAGCTGCCGTTCTGCCGTGGACATGAGGAAATAATCCCAGTGAGACGGAGGAAATCAAAACCATCAGGTGCCCTCAGATAAGAAGGAAGCTGAGGGCATCTACACAAAAAAAGCACCTGAGAATAGGGATGTGTTCTAGACTTAAATGTTTCAATGTCGACATGACGTCATGTCCAGATATCCTCAGAGTGGCTACAACGGAGTCTGACAGCAACATTGAAAACACTGAAACCCCAAACCTTGCTGTGTTTCAGTACAAGTTTGTTTTTATTGGCTGGGGAAAACATCACTCGCTGTTTCACTCCCACACAGTCTCTACTTATGTCTACATGTACATGTATAACTTACAGAGGACGTGTAAACAAACCAAACATAGAGCGTAACAGTGACCATCCACTTTTAGAAAGGCTCTGCTTACAGAAGTAAAGTTCTTATTCATTTTCTCCATCGACGTTCCAGAAAATCCTTCTTAAAAGAGTTTTATGCCTGGAACCACTCCCACCATCTACAAGATGAATCGTGACCATAAAACATTTGATCCAGAGCAAAGAATACAGCAGAAAACTGAAAATAGTTCAAAGGTACATTAAGAGTGAAGCAACTACACATCCCATAAACCACTGCAAATGATCCCTTCTAATGACTTCCCGTGTGCTTCTACTGGAATTTAACCTTGTTGTTTGTTGCAATATATTGTAGTTTGTGTCGTGTATATAGAGTGTCATGTGGTGTATAGTATATGCTGAACCATCCTATCATAGCCAATATGATATTCGCAGTTAACGTAACTGTGAGCTCCACCAATCAGAGGCGTTGCTACTACAACTGAGGGTTGTGGGTAGAGTAGTGCTTCTCCTTGACATTGCAAATAAAACATTTTTTTTCTTAAAACACAGTTGGTATCATACCATCATGGTATCATGTACTTGTAACTTCTACGTGAGCATAGAACATCGTTTCACTATCTCATAGCTTGTGGTGAGTCAACATTGGATGGTTGCAATAATATGGCTGATAATCAACATCTCTATTCAATACAGGAGGGATCCAGGAGGCAGGTGGAGAAAGAGCAGACACTCAAAAGATACACAGGACATAATTTATCATCCCAAAATAATTCAATGAATGAATGCGCTCTATTCATTCCCCATCACCGCGTTAGCATCTTCACACTGAGGGACTACGCATCCCTGACCAACTATCCCCCCCGCCCTGAACCTCTCTATCTTTACAGAAACCATATGCTCTGAGCTCCCACAGCCAGACTTTCCTTATCAACACCACTGTGAGCTGCATGGTGACAAAGCCCCAGCTCCTGCTGAGGGAAGCGGAGCGTGCTCGGCTGGACCCTGGATGGAGAGTACTCGGGGAGATTTACTGAGGATTGGCACTGGTGTCTTTGTTTCAAATGTCTCGAAGGCCATTTCCACCTCTAGGTATCTAAGCCACTGAGCCCAGATGCCATAACACTCCACTATAGTCGACTCAGGGAAGGGTCTCACATGTACACACAACATATGCTCATCACATCTAGCATGCTATTGGCATCAAGCTTGTTGCCATAGTATTGTATGTGCCCATATGTGAATGACTCGTAATTAGGGCAATCACATCCATGCATTTCAGCCTAGAGAAATTCTTGTTCACAAGATGGTGCAAAAAACCCAACATGTCTGTTTGTGCAACACAAAGCAGCAGAGCATGACTGGTTTAGCCTTTCTTAAGCCCTGATTCCTTCAACAAAAAAAAACATAACACCCACCAACATCTGCTTTTTGTCTGCAGTGGGAATGGATACAATCGGCATTCACTCCCGGGTCAAATGATCCTGCAGTAGACACGGCAGGGATGTAAACAAAACCACTGGGAGAACGTGCTAATTACTAACCAGCAAGGCGAGAGAGCGCCTCAGTTTTCAGTGCCTTCGTAACGTCGAACATGACGCACAGGGGAAGAAAAAACAGAAACTCTTCTTCTGGCAATGGGAGTGGAGTCATTGCCTTTTTTTTGTGTGTTTGCCCAAACAAATGCCTGCTTATTTTGGTGTCAAAGAGGTATTATACCAAAAACACACAAGTGCAAGAGCAGAATTTAGACAAAACATAGTTTGACACAAATCCTAACAAAAATCCCACTCTCTTAAAAATGTGAGTTAAGTCTTGACACCCAGATTGGCTGCAGCCGTATAAAGGGCATTCTATGCAAAGATGCTGGAGATAACAGAATTCCCCTCAAGCCCACACACATCACTCCGCTCCGGCTCTTCACAATATGGCTTAAATCAAAAGATGCCAATTGATGTGATGATGCGGAGAAGCACAGTCGAGGACTCAGATGTCCACAGGAAAGAAAAAGGCTCCCAGACTTCTCAGATAAATCAGTGGGGCTTTGTCTTTATCATTATGCCAGAAGTGGGGGGTTGTCAAAGCGTTTCCCTCTGCCGCCTGGTCTGCCTTGTAACAGAAGATAAGCCTTGACTGCCTCTTGTGTAACTGAGAAGAAAAGCAGTGTTACAGGAACTGGCCCCCCAAATTTCATAAGATCCTTTTATTTAAACAGAAGTTAAAAAGTTGGAACACATCATCCTGGAGCAGCATTGAGTGGGTATCGTTTTGAGAAAGTTATGCTTCGCCGACTAGAAAACTGTAAGATCCTTAAGTAGCCTATCTCAGCAGAGACGGCCTGCGCAGGAGGAAGTCTCCAAACATGTGACAGCGCAAGAGAGAAGAGGGAACTGTGACTTTTTCCCCCTTTTATAAATACTTGCCAGATGTTGAAATTTGAAATGAATACTGAATCATTAGCAAGTTCATAAGAAATAGGCTTTTATCAGCAAGTAAAGAATGGGTGCAGGCTTTTTAAAGAGTCAGCAGGGTGGCAAAGCAAAGAAACCAGATAGTCTGAATCCCCTCCCGGCCAAGGGGTGATGTTTTGCAGCTGACCCTGACCTTTGACCGTGTTGTGGATGGGGCAACGAAAAGACGGGGTTTCCATTCAGGCACAGTCACATCGCTGCTCTCGTGTTAAATGAAACCAATTCATTCAGTTGCAGTTAAACCTCACACCCAATTTTTCTGAAGCAGAAGCAGAACCACCTGCACCGTCCACCTACCTCACACGATGAGGCAAAGGTGGCAAAGGGAGGAGAAGGACAGTGACTAATGGGATAGTCTCTCTCGCTCTCTCTCTCTCCTGCAGGTGGGAGCCAACAACTACCGGTGTTGGTGTCTGACAGGGAGCGTGTAAAATTACCAGGACATTCACTCATCAGCGGAAGCTGGTGGGGTTGTGCAAAGACGGAATATATAAGTGAGCGTGCTGAAATGACTCCTTATCTGAGTCAGGAGGAAGAAGGAGGAAGAAGGAGGAAGAAGAGGAGGTGTGGTGGTTGAGAGTGCTCATGAATATCTATTTATTTGTAGAGACACACAGCATCTCCCCTTTGATTGTCTTGAACCTGAGCTTTACCAAACAATAGTGAGCTGTGAATGATGCCCCCCACCCCCCATCTCTCCCATACATTAGAGCCCATGCAGAAAAAAACACATGCAAGACTCCAGCAAGGAAAATGTGACATTTGAATATAACCATTAATAACATGAGGCTGAGATGCAGCAGTTACACTCTTTGTTTATATCAGGCTGCACCTCACACATCTGTATGAGGACGTCCACACAACCAACAGCTGTACATAACAACTTACGTTCTTTTTACATACACAAACACACACACACACATATATATATATATAAAACACGGGATTGAAAAGTTAAGCTATTATTAGAAGCTTCCATCCTTGTGGAGAGAAGGTCAAACCAAACTCCATGCGAATTTCTCTTGTTTTATCCCGTAATCTGCACCAGAGGGGGGGAATATTAAGTCTACTTTTTTCTTGTAACGGGGGCAACGTCATATATTGTTTATTAGCCGAATTAAAGAGTGTATCCTGCTATTTAATACAGCGTCGGCAGCTTTTTAATAGAACTCACGAGGCGTTCGTGTTCTCCAAAAGACGAAGCGACATCGAATTGAAGGCTCGGTGGCTGGAGTTTGGCGCAGCGGTCTGCCCGTGTGATGAGCAACGTGAGTGGGGAATGTGTCAAACTTACCGACTGGAGGAAAAGCAGCGTCCGAACATAATCCCTCTCCGTTTTGAGCATTTCGTTTAGAACACAGAGCCGGAGCCGCTTGCCGGTAGTTGCGTGCACAAATACTGAGACGTCCTCTTCCATGGTGGGAAGTCAACCCGGGGAAAGGTCCGCTCTGTGCCGCAGCGCTCTTCTTCTTCTTCTGCAGGTATATCCACGCTCCGCCGGGCTGTTGCTTCAGTCCATGTTGCAGCAGCAACTTTCAGCTCCCTCCTCAAACTCAACACACGCCCTGCAGGCAGTGATGGGGCGAAGCAGCACGCGCACACCGGAGGCTAAAGTTCCACCCGCGGAGCAGGGAGCGGACAGAGATCCGCTGTGTGGCCGATACACACCAGCTGAGTGCGGGGAGGACGATGGAGGCTCAGCGCCGGACCCGAGGGGGGAGGAGGAGGAGGGACACACACACACACACACACACACACACACACACACACACACACACACACACACACACACACACACAGAGAGAGAGAGAGTCACGTCTCCATGGCTTTACTTTGACTTACATTGATTTCCTGGAGATCAACCATAGTCACTACTTACTTAACCTTTACATAACTTTAAACTAACATTTACCTTAACTTAACCTAAACTTAAACTAAATTGAACGTAACCTAAACCTAATCATAAACTAAAGCTAACCTTAAAACTACAGCTAACCCTTAAACTAAAT
The DNA here is from genome assembly GCF_022539355.2 of Hippoglossus stenolepis. Classification (NCBI taxonomy): domain Eukaryota; kingdom Metazoa; phylum Chordata; class Actinopteri; order Pleuronectiformes; family Pleuronectidae; genus Hippoglossus; species Hippoglossus stenolepis. Next base: position 21,238,472 of record NC_061488.1, on the reverse strand, counting down.
CTAAACTGAACCCAACCTTAAACAAACATAGCATTTAGACCACACACACAACCTTGTACTTCTGTCTCAGTGTGGACCTTACCCATCACAACTAATTGCCTACCCCTCAACTTAATCCAAATGGCAAGTCTTAACCCCAAGGGGAGTAACTATGGATTATTATTTCTTACCAATGACTAATTGCTTATCATCTTTAGAAATAGTCACAATTTGTGTGTCAGACTTGCCAGATTACCAACAAACTAGTAGCCAACAGAATCGTAGCTGGAATAAAACTGCGTTATTGTTTGTTAGAAAGTTTGTATGTACTTTGTGTACTTTATGTGCTGCAAATTCAACTGAATCAAGAAAACCAACCACTTTATCATATTCTGTAACAGTCAATATTTTCCATTGAGTGTGACTATGTTTATTGGATGTTAATGATCAAACATCCTAACCTAGAGAAATAAAAAGCATAAATGTAGCCTTCCCTTCAATCAACGCTTTTTCAGAACTTTTGGGCATCATATGCGGCCAAATACAAAGAATTAAAAAAAAACTGATTAACACATTCATTAATTATCTTTATACAGCCATACTAGTGTTAGCCGCCAAAGGTATAATGACGAGTTATGGTTTTTATTTAAAAGAAATTACACAAAGAACCAGAAAATACTTTCATTTAAGTATTTTGAAATTATAAACATTATCAAATATACAAAATTAAGTTAGCTCAATATTTAGCCCCTGTAGTTTGTCACAACAGTATCCAATGCGTTTCTGGTAAATTCAAGAGAAAGGCGCCCTCTGGTGGATACAGATATAAGTGCGCAACTCACTCACCTTCAGGTCTCGAAAACACTCTCTGAATTGTACCTGTAGCCTAATCCTTTCCCTCCATATTTCACATACTTTGACCTGTTGACTTGTTCCTCTTCAGCGTTAAGCATGATCTTTCTGATGCAGCATAAATACATAATATTGACACAGCAGTCACACCTGCTGTGCGTGATTATGCTTGCAAACATAAATAAAGGTGGGGAACCATTAGTTGTTCAAGTCAACCAGACAAAAATACTATTTTCAGTTACAGTCCGTTATAATTCGATACGGCTCCGAGGCCTGGAGGCTTAGCTGCGGCATCTTTACAAGTTTTATCAAGTTATAATAATACTAGGCTTTTTTTCTCTCCCTCTTTATTTTACACCAGACCACAACTAACGCCGCAGGCTATCATTCAGTTTGTGGTGCAAATATTTATCATAGAGTAACTGTGTATTTCATTTGGCTCCTAGTTATCAGAGTTAACTGAGATCTAAATCCTCATCCTCTGCAGAGAAAATAAAATATATTTTTACGATTTTTTTCCGATATATAAATCCAGCGAACAAAAAGTCAAATATTGGAAATGGGAGAAATTAAAAGCTCATAATAGTTTTAATTGATGCATGTTACATTCAATACCCATTGTGATCCTCCCACACATAATTGCATACATACATAGCTTTTTCTCGCCGTCTCAGATGAATGCAACAGACAACTTGTAAATGCCCTACACTTTCATATATTTACATATCATCCTCCGCTTCTGTACATGGCAAATCCTTAAATATGATCAGAGGAGTAACATAGGATACAATGTATGACTGATTGTATGTAGTTTCTTTGAAGCATATTTAATGTTTTTTTTTTTTCCTTCCAAAAAAAAGGCATGTGCATAAAGCACGCTCGTAAAAAGTGAGTCACACAGTTAGACATGATAGGTTTAAAAACTCGCCGGCGCCTCTTTTTCATTCATATTTCACAAGATAAAACTCTTCCTTCAGCAGGGTTTTCTTTCAAAATGCACAAAAGTACAAAAAGACATGGAAGGGGAACCACAGGGAATAGAAAATAAAACAGAAAATGTGCTCAGTGCATTAAGACTTCCCAAAACAACATAAGAAACGAGAGGTGTTTGTCCTGTTCCATCGCTGTGATAAATAACTTCACATTGTTACAGGCAGACAGTGAGGAGAGCTTGAATAGACCAAAGTACAGTGAGTAAACTAAAGTGAAACTGTGAAGCCCCAAAAAAAATATTTGTGAAGGCAAAGCTTTTAATTTCTGTCATCCAAAATGATTGTGTTAAATTTTCTTTCTGGGTTTAGAATAAAAAAAAATACAGCTGGGATCAGGCAAGATGGACGTTAGACAACGCTGTTAGCTACAGTGATTACTTTGGCCTCTGAATACATCACCATAGATTTTGTAGACACTTCATTTGTGCCGTGGTTCTGTTTGTCATCAGCAGAATGGAGGTCTGCACAGCAGCGCTCGCTTCTATTCAGTTGTATTGAGACGTTGTCTGGGATGATCATTAAAACTGCATAGAAATGAGCGACGGTGTGTGTGCACCTCCATTTGTCTGCCTCCACGTTAATTCATTGGTTCAGCACCTGTTTGTGTTTTATGGGATGTGCAAATCTGTGACACGTTCGAGACTCCAAAGCTAAAATGTCTTTGTGGTCCTTATGTTATCAGCTCTGCGATCATCAAGTGCAAACTCCAGGAGCTCCGTCACTGCTTTACCGGCACACTCTCGAGTTACCGAGCTTTGACCGAGATTGAAATGTTCAAAACTGAATTTACTTTGAGACACATTTGTTTGTAAAGTGACATAATTCATCATGAAATGCTTTCTATGAGAGGTTTAGGGGTCAGTATGACTTCTTGTAGTGTTGATTATTTGAATAAGGATACATGTGCATACACATACACATACACACACACACACACACAAACACAGTGCAGTGGCTGCTGTGAGATGGGATGACTTTCAGACTGGCACAGAGACAGTGCAGGTTCCAAAAATTACACCCACATACAGTAATAGAACACAGGAGTCCTGTAAATCATCTGAAAAAAAACCAGTAAGCTGCTGCAGCGGCCGAATTTCTGTTTGCACTGGGAAGAATTTAGCAGACGTCTGGGTGTAGATGATTGGCCGTTAACGATGTCCATCATTTCTTCGCTCTATCAAGGCAACTTGCCTGAAAGCAGCAGCGATTTGGATTTAAAAACTTTTTTATGACGCTTGCATGTTTGTCTCCTTGGCAAAGATCCAGCTATGAATCTGTTTGATTACAACAACAACAAAAAACAAATCTGGGTTTTTTGGACACAACTCTGTATTACCAAAACCATCAGGAAATTCACTCATGTCACAGGGTTTAGAGAACAAACATTTTTTTTTTTTTTTTACAAGTTGAGAAAGGCCAACAGTGTAACTATTGTATTGCAGTTTGAAGACAAGCAGAAACTCTTTTGCCACAAAGCATGAGACCTAATGAGCAGAGACTGTTGAACTTCAGCCATTCAAATGTTCCGCGAGAGGCTGCGACACAGAAATGTAGCTTTTCCACCTTGGCATGGTTTTTGACACTTTGCTCTCAGAGTCAAAGGCAGACAGTGTTGATATATGTATTCATATAAATAACAAAATAGTACAGTATAAATATAAAGATTCTGTGTGTGTGTGTGGTGTGGGTGTGTATGTATGTAAATGGTGTAAGAGTATAGGTATAAAGCATGTGTGTGTCTGTGTGCGCTTGTGAGCCAGTGTTAGGACAGGGCAGGGGTATTAGAGGTGAGGCTTTCCCTCCCCCACCTCATGGAAGAGCGAGGTGTAAAACTCTGGCTCCAGCTGCTTGTTGCGGTAACGCTGGACAATCTCAGTTATTTTCTGCTTCCGCCTCACATGGGGCGGGTTGTACAAGTCACTTTCCAGACGCTTCCGTCGGCACACGTTGATGACCGTCTGACGAACCAGGAACCCTGGGAGAAGGACGCAGACAAGTGAGGTCGTCAGTAGTGAGAGGAGACAGTTCTGATAGTGGGTTCAAATAGTTTTAATTACTGCCTTTACTGGAAACAACAAAAAATAATTATAAAGAAAATCACATAATGCAAAAATGTTTCCTTATTTGCCGTTGTTTTTTTTTTTAATTTGGCACTGTGTTTTCTTTTTGGTTGTTGTGTTTTCTTAATTCCTGTTGTGCGTTTTGCTGCAGATTTTTCCCAGTTATGATTTGCACTTCAGGGCCACCGTACTATTAAACTTTTTTTCTACTACTACCTCAATTTGTTGTGTATTTCCAGTGCTTTTCAAACTTAGACACCCACCATAAGATTTATGTGCACATTATTTGAATAAGCTCCTCAATGATCATTATATACAGTATTCCATACTACAATGTTTTCATTTTTTGTCTCCATTTTAGCGTCTCTAAAACTCCAGAGTAGTGTGGACGCCAGGTGTATTCGTAGAAGAGTTGATGTGTAAAACATAGAAGTGTTGATGAAGCCTTAGATTTATCAACCCTGTTCTTTCTGTTAAGTAAAAGAAGTGAGGTTGGTAACGTTGGCGACAACGTATGGGCGAGTGCTGTTACCTAGAGCTCTGCGGCTGACCACCATGCCGTCCACCAGGGGGATCACCATGCCAAATTTGCCCACAGCTCCATGCAGCCGAATCCTGAAGAGTCCCGTCTTCAGAGGGTGGATGAAGATCAGTGGAACATCCTTCTCTAGTAAGCCCGACCTGCAAAACAACAGATAGAAAGACATTTAGTGATTTGTCAAGATAAAGAAAGGAAGTGTGTATTTAAACTGTTACAAACAGGGATTCATTTCTTGAGGGGAGTACAGTGAATTCACAAAGTATTCAGACCCCTTCATACTTTTCATATCTAGTTATACTAAAGCCTTATGCAGAAGTAAATAAGCACAAACCATTTCACGTGTCACAGTAAAGAATCGGACCAGTTATCAATGTAAACATTTTAGTTTTCACTTTGCCACTATGGCACACTCAGTGTAGACTATGAGGATTGTTTTAACTTTGGCATAAGGCTGCAACACAACACAAGGTTGAAGAGAGTTAAATACTTTATGAATGTGTTTCGGGAAGAGTGGGACAATGCTAAAACAGGGGAAAGCATGTAGCAACCTAATACGACTCCAGCTTGAGCCTCTACCATGACAACATTATGACATAGAATATAAATAAGATGTATAATGTTGCATTTCACTTTACAGAGGCCACCATTCCTGACACATCCTTAATACTCGACACAAATTACATTCTTATACGATTACCAAATTTAAACCCTGCATTAACATATCTTGACGGATCTGGCTGCCATCACGTAGCACTTGACTGAACTTAAGTGTAAAAATAGGTTTTCATGAAACAACCAGGCAAGCAGAAAAATGTATCTATGTCTGACTTGCTTCCTTCTCTGCTTCTGGTTTCTAATTTGAATGGCCTCAAATAAGTTCTGTGTCAATCAAGCAAACTTGAAACATGCCCACCACTCATTATCTTGACCTGGGAATTCAGTAAATTATTTGTAATTAAAGAAATAAATGCATCAGGTCACACACCTTCATTGTTTATGTGGTTAAACACAACACATTTAAATCCTTTCGAAGAATGTGGTCCACGGGCTCAGTCGGTGTTTATCTACAACCAAGATTTCCTGTGGCATGTCAAACAACCATCACAGCTCTGTGACACTTCCTCTTCTGTGCTCGCTTTTGCATACCGCCTGTTGTACTTCCTGTTTTGCTCACTATGTGTTCATGCAGTGGTTTATGTGCTACATGCTGTTTTGCAGAGGTGTTGTTTTTCTTTATTTTTGCAGAAAACCAATAGCCAATACATTAACAGCATGCGTACCATGCTGTCAGCAAAATGCAAACTTCTGTATACCTGCAGGAAGTGCTGTTGCTCATGCTAGCTTCCAAGCCCGTGCTGGTTTCCGCCAAGAGCTCAGTCAACGGGAAGTTCTCTAAAAACACAGAAACAATGACCTTCATGCACCATCCAGTGTTCACGAAGAAACTCCTTTTACCACCACAGAGTACTTTACAATTTTATATGAAGTAACTTACTGAAAAAGAAATTGAATATGATCTATAGATTAGATTAATATTATTCAATACCACTAGTATCCTCAAATTACAGGATATGGCAGTATAAAGAATAGGTTCCTACCAATATCATCAAAGCGCTCCACCCAAACCACGAACACTTTTGTCTCCGGACCCAGTGGTGGGAAGGACTTTCCAGTCGATGACCTCTTTGTCTTCACCAAAGGACTCAGCTAAAAGAAACAGCACAACAAACGGTGTGTTTAAGCAAAAGCTATTTCTGAATAAAATAAAAAATCATTATCAAAATACATGTCTGATACACCCACATAAACTATACTTTACCTTCTTGGCAGACTCAAGGTTTTCTGAATGGTTGGGGAAGAGCTCCAGTGTGAGGTTGGGTTGTTTAAGTAAACCAGGCACTATTTCTGTGTTGGTGTCTGCCTCCACTGTGGAGTCACTGTGCACCGATGACTCCTCTGGGTAACAACAAAGAGCAAATGGCAACTGTCATTCCTGATTCCATCACTGGCTTTTTATCTTATGCAATATCTAACCACTTCATAGAAGAGAGGACACTGACCCGAGTTTTCTGTCAAAGATGGAACAACGAAGGCAATCTCTGTCAGAGCATCAGCGTAGTACAAAACCTTCTTCTCCCCATTGAACACGGAACCTCCTGTGTCCTCAGGAGTAGCTGCTTCCTCTGCAGTAAATAAATGTGTGTGTCATTTACTTTGTTACTATAAAAAAAACAATCAACATAAAGTGCATTTGTCTTCAGATTTAATGCCCAGTAGCTTACCTATTTGTTGTGTATCATTGCTGTCGCAGAAGGAGTTCAGGGACCAGCTGGTATCTAGGTGTCCCGTCCAACCTGGGTGGCGTCCCACGTCCACAGGCCAGCCCAAGGACAGCAGGAACTCCAAGAAGTGAGGCTGGACACTCGATGATGACTCCACGTTCCTCAGGATCTGATCAAAAGGAGGAAAAAAAGATCCATTCTCATCTGAGATTTATATAGACATATTGTGAGAGAAGAAACAAGGTCAATTTCAACATTTTCAACTTAAATTTGCCCCAAAAACTCATACGAGTATTCTGAGGGGCTGCGACAATAAGGCTGGGAATTTGACCCCTTTCCAGCCCACGCTTTTCACGCAAGCACCAGACCTCTAATTTTGTAGGCTAACCTAATTTGTTGATGTAACGGCTACCAGACTAGTAAACAAGCAGGCAGCGCAGTAACTCATCTCCTCTGCTATCTTTTCAATGACGCCATCTTTTTCAAGTGCCATAAGAATCTCCTCCTCTGTTGCCACAACCAAAACAGTGAAAACATAACTGAATTTAGAGTGAAATGGGTGAAAGTATGATATTTCTAGGGTTTCTACTTAGAAATTTACATCAGAATGTCCTGATATTGTTTGGGTGATGAGGTGGTGAACTGTGTCATTTAGCTGCATCTGAGGCAAGATTATTTTCTTCCCTCTGTCTCTGCCCCACCGTTGCTTTTCTTCTGACCACGACCTTCCATTTCACCTGCGACTTGTTGTAATACTATCAGAAGCGGGTGCACGGCAGAGGCGCGACGTGATTACGGCGGTTGTCAGATAAGTGTATTTCAAAGGTCTGTCAACTCATTCCTGCTTGCTATATTATTGCTGATCAAATTATCAGTTCAAGACAGACCAAAAACACTATCAGGCCAGTGGGAAATGTCACGGTGCTCCCAATGTACAGTCCGTCACTGAGTATTATATAAAGACAATCTGTTGTGTGTCGCCGCAACCAATCAGCCAGCGTTCCCTCACCTCGTGGCTACTTTTCTGTCCAGCTCTCACGTAGAAAATAAAGACGGTGTCAAATGGTCGACAGGGAAGGAGGTCCAGGTAGCTGATGTCATCAAAAAATCCTGGCAAGGATGACTCCAGGCCAATCAGATGAGGAGGTAGACGACTGTTGTTGGGCTCCTGTCAAAGATAAATTCATATAAAACATTCAAAATGAACTGTATTAACAAGTACAATATTAGACATGTATATAGGAGGATTGTTGTTGTGCTGTATGAATGTGTGTGTGATTGTGACCTGTGTTGGAAGCGCTTTGAGTGTTAAGAACAGAAAAGTAAAGTGTAAACGCAGTTCATTTACCATTAACACTAGTATCTATGACTAGTATTAATTCCATCAGACAAATTATGTTCACCAACCTTCAGTGCCTCCAGAGAGAGAAAACCAAAGTGGGAGAGGAAGAGACGCGCCGTCTGGAACTCCTGCGACGGAGGAGGAGGTTTGCAGTCCGTCTGTGGGTCAGGGAAAGTGTTGGACTTCCAGATTTCCTCACTGTGCCGCTCCAAGGTGTTCTCATACTCTATCTGCTTGGTCATCAGAATACGAAGCCTGTCATGCTGAACCTCCAGCTGAAAAGACAAAGGGGATGGGGTGTATTTTTAAAGACAATTTCAAGACACTGAGTGATGAATGGCACTTGATTCAGTGTTAGCCCACAAAAGTCAAGTTCTTCAACCCAAATACAGAGGTATTAACTCCCAAAGTTGAAGAGTCAGTGCTGAGCAGTAGTGATTGTGTTGTGATCTAACATTTTAACAGAGAGGGAGTTAACATTCTATTAGCTAAACCTGTGCAATCTAAACCAATCCAGTGCAACAACCCTTTAATAAACTTTGTTTGAAGCTTTTAATGCTCACTTTCTTTTTGATCATTGATTCAGACTGCAGTTACTTGTGGCTTAGTAATGTTTTCCAGAGAATGAATTCAATCGATGACGGTAACTGGGGCGCTCATGCATACAGATTCAGTGTGAGAGGTACACATACTGAAGAGTGAAAGATAACCATAGCATGAAGTAACTCACGGTAGTGCGCGCAAGCACCCGGCAAAAAGAGCTGCACACAAGTTACAGATCTCTGTTATTATGAGAAGTGGGAAAAAAATTGGGTTCATTCTTAAACTGTGGCGGGATAAATATGGCGCGCTGCCACAGTCTAGATAATTAAGCGGAAACACTGCTTTGGATTGCATTAAAAACTACAAAGTGCTGAGTGGTGGGTGCACTGGATTGAGAAACCACACAAAACAATTAGCATATATTTGTCACCAAACCAGATGATTTCACCCTATTATCCAAGAGACGCCCAGTGAAATTTGACCTCTCCAACAACTCACGTGTGGGTAATAACTCAGTGTATTTGTAGCTCTTGAATCATCCTGCCAGTCCAAATAACATGCCTGAGTTTATACAGTAACAAAGATTGATTAATTTACTTTGTGGTTCTATTTCAGCAAAGACAACAAACAATGTTGGTTTAGCTTTCAGCCAATGAGAATAACTTGTTTAATATTAGTCATAACTTGAATATAAGACCAATACGCTTTTCTCTCACCTCTTTACTGACAATGTCATCCAGGTCAGGAATACTGACATCAGCCTTGACAAGAGGAATCTTATCCACCTCTTCAGGGAAGGGCCTCTGCTTGACGCTGTATTTTATCCCCACATCATTTTTCGGCAGAGGACGACCCTCTGGAACAAACACCTGCTGTGGGAAGAGAGATGTGTAGACAGACATGGAGTGTGTTATCAGATGTGCAGAGTTACAGAAATCGAGCATGTCCTATTCAAATATTGCAAAGTATTGCTGCCTTTCATTAGCCGGTAATCTACAGCATGATCTCACCCTCTGATTGGCCCGAGCTCCTCTGGGTTGGTGGAAGAGCTGCATGGTCCAGGCATGTCTGCCAGCTGTGCCTCGGATTAAAACTGTCACCGATGGACTGGGGTCTGTGGTGACAGAGATCTCCTACTGGTTATTTATTTTAATTGAACACTGCTAAGTTCTTGGTGGGTGATACAGCCTCTACTTGTACATTAAAAAGAAAACCCAGCAATTACCCCCAACATTACAATAAATCGATAATTCAAAGGATGGATGATAAGCTACTGACTCTGCTCGTTGCCGAGAGGCTGCTCCAGCATGGCGAGGATGACAGAGTTGTCCAGCACAAAGTAGCGGAAGTTGCTGGCTCCTGTGGCACTCAGTCTGGCGTAACGAATCAGGGTGTCTTCATTCAGTAGGCTGCAGGTGGAGGCAGGCCCGCTGGGAGAAGGGAAGGCCCCCAACACCTGCATGATACTAGGGAACACCACAGGCAATGCAAGGACATAAATATGATCAAACTGGGTCAATGAATGCATGTTTCACTTTATAGTAGTCATCAGTATCGAGGATCAGCAGAAACACAGGGGAAACTATGTCAATAAAGAAGCAGAAAAATAATTTTGTACAATATCTAAAACCAGTTTCTTCTACAAAAACTGGTATTTCTTTTTATATTTAAAGTTATTTTACTGCATAAAAATCCTCACAAATATTCAGAAATCATTTAGGTGGTCCGAGCTGCATATGGTCACATTCTTATAGTAGTGTGTTTGTGTCTTTGTCCAAGATGTCTGAAGCTTTTGAAAAGCCCATAGATATAAATTACAAGTCAGTCAAACACCTTGATTTGGTTTGATTGCAATATGCCAAGGAATAGACCCAGTCTGTATAGTTTTGATTTTGTTCTTCGTCTATTAACTTTAACCAGAATAGGCAGAGAAAGTGCTTTCCAATCTCTATTTGGTCTGTTTCAAACTGAAATTATGTTTATCTGTACTGTATTTAAAGCTGAGAAGTGAGACACAACAACAAGTGGTAACTTGAGACCAATACAGAGATGCATTTTGATGACAGGTCTGACCTGAGGTAATTCAAGATACTAATTTGTCATCAGATTACCCAAGATGCATGTTAATGCCAGGTATGAACAGGACCATTGTCAGTGGTCCAGATGTCACTGGGTCACCAGCACACAAGTAAAGGGATGGTGATGGTTTTATTAAAAGAATAAAACAAATAAAAATGTATATTACTATGAGTAACTACATCAAGTAACTCTATATCTGATCTTTTCTGTATAAATTTAAGTCGTCTCACCAGGACAAAGTTGCCTCAGCAGCGTCCTTCACCCTCATTGAAGCCGGGTTGTGCTCCTTCTCCCCTTTATGCCGAACTTCCTGTTCCTGTCGGGACTTGCTACCAGATATTCCCAGCTCCACAATCTCCAACACCTCTACCAAACAATCCTGATACAAAAAAGAGAGTTTGTTTTAACAAAACACTTACCCTCTCTAACCAAACAACATATTTTTTTACATCAATTCTTTAAACATACCTTCTCATCCAGCATGTCAGGGTGTTCTGTGAGCCACACACACAGAAACTGGAAGGCAGCTACAATCATAGAGTGGAGGTCTCGAGATTGAAGAGGAGCTGGACGGCTACACTGGTACACGATGTACCCACATATAGAGCTGACGGCACGTTTGCGGTCTGCAGAGTCCACTCCGACCTTCACCTGGTTTAAACAAATACCAGAAATACAGTAAAGTGACACACATTAGATACATTATCAAAATTCTTCATTTCATGACACTGGAAACAATTTTGGCAGAGTCTGGTACATAAATAAAATGTCTTACTAAGTTATGACACATTTGATTTTTTATGGTTTAAATTTAACATTAGAAATGCTCAAATAGGTATTTATGAATATTCAAATGCAAACTATTCAGGATTTTCATTTAAAAAAAAAAAAAAAAACATACAAAAGTAATCCCTTCAGCCCCTTCCCAGTGGTCAAAAAACCTTTTAATCGTCTCCAGTTCCAATCTATACCGATGGAAACATTACACTTAGGTAACACTCTAATTTGGCAACACAGCAAGGTAAGAGAGCACCTCTGTTTTCATTGCATTCATGACGCACTGGGGGAAAAAACAAAACGCAAAATTAGTTAATAGCCTTTTATTAATTGCCTTTTATTATCATACATAGGTTATTATAAATAACCTATGTATACATGTTTTTGCTGTAAAAGAGGCATTAGTAACCCAGTTGTTGTGCAGTGTATTGATCTGCAGAGACTTTGCCTTCTGCCTGTATTTTCTTATTTTATCCTTATTTTTCAGGATATTACCCACGTTACATCACTGTTTCCACCTCTCTCCCCTTCTCTACGTCTGTGGCACAGATATATAAAGAGCTGCAGGTCTGTGTGTCTTTTTTAACCAAGGGTGGGGCTGAGCCACAACCACACTGTGGCCTGGTGATGACAGCAGAGTGTTACAGTGAGTCTCTGTGGTGCTAGCTTTACCTTGGCCAGCCCAGCCAGCAGCTCCAGGGCAGCCAGTGAAATGCTCATGTCTTGCCTCCACTGAGAGTTGAGCCTCTGTGTGACCAGGTGGATACTGCGCACCAGCAGGCCCACCGCCGTATCTGGAAGAGCTAGATCATATAACACACCAAAATACCAAACAACGCAAAGAATAGAGCAAAGCACTCAACACATCAAGAAAAAAATCCTGGAAGCTAAACTAGTAGATAGGTATTGAACCATGCGTTAGCAGAGTGCTGAAAATCAGAACAGCAAAACCATTTGGAACAAAATTAGGAGACTGAAGAAAAGGTACATTATAAATTAACTGCTGAGGGATAGGGCTGACCGATGTCGGCATTTTGAAACTATGAATTTTGATTAACAAAAAAATTAAATAATTTTCTATACAATAGTTTATTATTCTATCACAGAAAATCCATTATGGAACAATAAACTGCTAGAAATTTGAAACCTTATAAGATAAGGCAGTCACATTATGGGGAGTGGACATTTATACAGTATGCTCGGGCAGTCACAGCTTAGCAAGCACCAATCACTCAAGATTATTTACCTCGATTACGAATAATAAACGATTATTTAACTATTGTGTGCTCGCAAAATGTTGGAATTTTTTGTGTGTTTAAATACGTGTCTCATAAACCGTAGAGTGAATCAAACAAACACAAAGTAAGCTTCAAGTACCGTACGTGTCCTTATAACTTCTGATTAGTGTTGGCATTATTGTTCAAATAACATCACAATGTCCGACATATTTCATCAGTTAAACATCGCTCAGCCCTCCCCAGAGAAAGTCTTTGAAACACTTCTGATTCAGCCACATTATCACTCTGGCACTTCATACTTTGTGTCAAAATGTTGTTTGAGAGCACAGCATCACAGCAACAAATGACTCTGTATCACCTACAAAGACATTTTACCCAACGCTTCTTTACTCTGCATACCACTTTAACCACGTTAGCTATGAAGAACAAATGTGTTAATTTAGTAAGTTACAGATGATCATCCCAGGTATGCATGATCACCACCAATAGCTGATGTTACTGTGTTAATTCACCAAGCAAAAAGATATTGGTGTATGAATGTAACCGTGTGTCTTACCGTAGTCCCGCAGCAGGGCCTGAGAAGGACGCTCAGAATCTGGGCTGGTTGCCTCTGTGCTGCCTCCGCTGGTGAAACTAATGCCGCTGTTGGTGCGGCTGTGACTCTGACTCCTCACTGTTACATGGCTCCCATCTATACTCCCCTAATGTCAGAAAAACACAGCAATCTTGAAGTCCAGTCTACCATGCTGCTCGTATCATAAATTGTTAATTATTCAGCAGGAGGAAAGTGCAGCAATCTCAGCCTTACTGTTTCAGTCTGTGCTCCTATGGACTCCAAAAGCGCTGAGTCTTGAACGATATTGAGCATTGCACCTGAGAGGGAGGAAAGACAAACTTAACAAAGAACTATATATAGACTTAAGGGATGTGGAGAGGCAAAAGAGATAAAGAGGATATAAATTGGGCAGCAGATACCCAGGATGAGCTGAGTGTTAGTGGGGTCAGTCTCAGTTTGCAGTGCTCCGATCAGGACATTGACGAGACGTAGCCTTAGGGAAAGGAAAGACACAGGCTGGTCATGAGGCCACCCATCCTCCTCATTGAACTTTCCCTCCAACAGAACCTGAGGCACACAAAGTCAATACTTAACAACATGGTTTATAGGAAAGCTAGACAAGCAATAAAAGCCTCTAGGGCTTGATTCCTTACTGTTATGTGAACATCTAAAAGCCTTTCAGAGTTAAAAAATTAAAGTAAAAATCCTGTACACCCTCAACTTGTTCAAATTTTCAAAAAAGCAAAGGGTAAGGGATAAAGGTGTTTAAATAAAAAAGGAAAACCTGCTAAATCCTGCATTCAAATAGCAGATGAGAAACCAATTCAATGACAATTATAAACAACATTGTATTAGATTTAAGAGAAGTCAGTCCAAGCTGTTACCTCTGATTTGATGTTGCCAAAGTGATGCGGCAACGGCAACATGGCGAGCAGGATGTTGATGGAGGCTCTCCTTAGGTCAGTAGGATTGACATAGATCTTGAATTTGGACAGCTCCCTAGAAGAGTACAACAAATCTCACTGAGACAAGTTTCAGACATCCATCCATTATCCAGACCACTTATCCTTTGAGGGCATTGGAGGCTAGAGCCAGTGCCAGTTGACCAATCTTAAAACAGTATCCTCAAAATTATTACCACTACTGCTTCAGGATAGGGCAGACGGACAGTAGGCCTTGTGACCTTTTACCATGCCAGAGTAACCTGCCGGTGTGTCGTCCCTCCCCACTCCCAGGATGGCCTGGTGCACTTTGCACTTTACAGTAAACACCAAACACTAATCCTTCTTCCTGTAGATCATCTCACAGCACCGTTTACCATTTAACTTCCTTGTTGCAGAAATAGCAAATCCCTGCATATCCAGGAACACATAAATATGAATTCATGGGGTTATTATTAATTTCAGCTCTATGAGTGATTAGAAAAGAGCAGGGAAGCAGAATTACTTGTTGATCAGCACAGAGTAATGCGCCTCAATATATTGGGACTGCCAAGTAGGGCCAGGCGAGGCCACTCTCTCATATAGTAAAGGCTATAATCTGTTTTACAGCTGGGTTTTACACCAACTCCACAGCTAAAAAAAATCCCAAACAAACAATTTTAAATTCTAAAATACGATCTCATTAAACTAACCTGTCTGGAACTATAGTCTCCAAGGCAGCTATGAAGTACGGCACCACCACATTGATGCCCTTCAGGTCAGTACAGAAGAGAGAGGAAGAGTTGAGAATGATAGAAGCCAGAACTGGTCTGCAGATGAAGTCAGAGATCTGGAGACCCTGAATCAGGACCATGTAGAATCTGCAGATAGAGACGAGAGGAGAAGCAATTTATTCACTATTCTATGTAATTTGTACAGAAAATTGTCCACAGTTCGGCCTGGGCCCCACATATTGAACGAAAGCTACATGCAATCACACGTGTGTGTCTACTGCAGCAGTGTTGGGGTGGCACTGCTACTGAGATAGAACTCGCACACTGAAAAATGACTACACTTTACCTTCTATTAACTTATCATAATTTAATTACAGCCTGCACTGGGTTTCTACCATAGACTGTATATATAGATGGACAACAAGCCTCCACTGCAGTAGCGAGGTCTCACGTGTGGATGACCAATCATGACTCATGCATAGTTTTCAAACATGATGTTTAACCCCATTTTTATAGCATTAAATAACAAATTAATACTACACTTGTGAAAAAAATTATTACTAGACCATACATCATGTTTGACAAATGTATTTGACCTGTACTTTGGGTTTTAGTTTGCTCCATGTCCCATCCACTAACTTGGAGGAGGTGGAATTTATGACTTATATTGTAGTCAGCCACCAGGTGGCTGGTGAAGCTGATTTATCTTCACTTTCAATGAGCATTCATATAGTACAGTCATGTATAAATACAGCCTATTGTTTATAGTATGACTATACAGTACCTGTGTAGCCTCCATTTTTTATTTTATTAACATAGAATTGTTGAAACAAAACTATAATTTAATGTCTTTGACATATTCAGACATACCTCAGACCATAAACTATAGTGAATGGTGTCACTTTTATGTAAAGTTGCTAATATGACAATCAACAGATCTTTCTTCCGGTCAATTTTTGCCCATTAAAAATCAGTGAGACATCAAAGCTCTAGATGCTGCTGCAGCGATGAAAGGAAGACCTAGATATTCACGTGCAGATGAGGTGGGCGGTGTGGCCCAGGGCTCAGGCTGATGTTAATGTCGGATCTAAAATCTGGTATTAATAGAATAAAAAAAGTTGATACCTGGAAAGATAAACAGGCAGAATCTCTTCTCCAGTTTTCTTGCTACAGAAGATGCGGCAGAGAGTCCCACAGGCCTCGGCTCGTCCAGCCTCATAGCTCTCTGGGAACTCGTTGGCGTCAAACATGGGGTTTGACACCATGGAGTCATTGGACATTTGAGAACCCTTCCTTCTCAGCTCCAGACCTACTTGAGTGGCTATCGCTGTAGAGAACGGGAAGAGACAGAGAATGAAAGGACACTGAATTGTAATGTCGTCATTAGTATTCATGCATGTATGAGAAACAGGCAAAAATAGACATACATGTGTCTACTATATGCACAGAACAAAAAAATTTACTGGAAAAACAAAAGCACCACAAAGCAGACATTTAATCATTACTATGAAAAAACAAAAAAAAAGATAAAACAAAGACTCAAATGACTGCAAACACACACTCATATCTTTTTAAAAGCATTCAATAAAGGGAACTCTGACACAAAGAGTTTGCCACAGACGTTCTATCTATTACTGGCACAAAGCATGACCAGGTGAAGTGTGCTGGTAATAAAATGTGTCAGTCATTCTGTGCTGCAAGACTATTTCACAAAATCCCTGTGTCAGCTCCCTCGCTGCCACAATTATATGACTGTCACTCGAGCTACAGAACATTCACTTCATGCATTGAGGCACCAAACCAATAAAATCAAAACTCAAGTGAACTGACAATACAAAAGGAAATTACGAGGAACAAAACATTAATGCTGAACTTGAGGTGGGGGCTGAAACTAAACAATAAGGATTAGTGTGACTCAAAGAAAAGAAAATGAGAACTTAAAACGGGGGTGGCGTCACAAACTGGCAACGGTATGATCGAGACAAGTGGTCAGCTGGTGAAACCCATTCCATCACCTCTGGAGAAACGCTGGGAGAACGCTGGTGAACTTTCATATGTATGACAAGGAGTGGGAACAGAAAAACAATGGTGATAATGGCAATGATCATGAGGAACTCAACTAAAAAGCAGGACAATTTGTCAAGAAACGCAAATCAAGCGAGGAAAAAAAACTGCCGTTCCTACTTACAAGATTTATAAGAAAGGAGAATTTGGATAAAAGAGGCTGCAAGATAACAGAAATAGTGGAGAGACACAAAATCAAAGCAGATCCAATATTTTGGGATCAATTCATATCAGGCATGAATTGCTTTTTTGTTCTCCTCAAAACATGACTTGTGACCCAGTACAACTCTTTAACATTAGTCAGACATGGTAGACACGTGCAGGACACTACACCAAAATGAGAAAAATAAATGGGAGAGCCAATGGTATGCCAAATGTATTTTCAAATGCTAAGTGCTTTCTGTGTTGTTGTTGACTCCTCTAGCCATGAATTTACCAGTACAATTAGTCTATATGAAGTCCTCAGCAGGTGCTTGTAGTCTATATGCAGTTGTAGCCATGTTTAAACAGTTGGTAGATGCAAATGAATTAGAATCAGATGGAAATCTCATACCAGGCCACTTCTAACCAAGCCCTTCACATACAGAAAAGCACAACGAAGTTTCTGAGAAAATGGTGAAAAAAGGATAGGCTATCCCAACGACATACAATAATAAATAACAGACAACACAGAGAACTCCACAAAAACATGTATACTAATGAACAGCAACAAAACACCCACCTGACCATGCATTAATGGAAACACTATAGCCATCGTCTCACTTCTTACCGGTCATGCTAGGGTCTCGGCTGAGGCCGCTGTGGAGCTTACAGTGCACCAGAGCAGCGTCAAAAAGCCACTGGCCGAACAGGTTAAGGATGCTGTTAACCTTCGGCCTTGCCGGGGCGGGCAGAGGCCGAGACTCCCAGCTGCTCTGGTTGGGGCTGGAGAGCAGGGTCGGGGAGGACGAATTTTGCTGCTGCTGCTGCTGTTGCTGCTGGGATGCTTTGGTTGGTTGACTACCACTGCTCTGCAGGGTGGGAAGGGACAGAGAAAGACATGTTACTAGGGTTTCGACAATAGGATCAGTGTAACTAAAGCCGTTTTCAGACATTAACTCCAGAGGATGTCCTCATAGGAGTTTGCCTTTCACACAGGAACAACGCAGCAGGTCTGACGCTTTCACAACAACACAGAAATCTCCGGTGGCTTTAGGTGTGGGGTGACGCAGCATGCAGGAGGCAGGACGTGGTGTGTAAATTCAGCTACGGAAATCACGTGTTGTGGTTTATCAACACCGCCGCTTATCACCAAAACTATAGAGTCTTGTTGTCTTTCTAAGTTGACATCTTCTGTTGCCTCTTCCACGTGTATGGCTCCTTTTTTCTTTTATTGATATATTTTTTCTTTTTTTCTGTTTTGCGTCTGTCTTGTGTTAGAAACGTCCTCAATTCGCCCATTCATTTTCCGGACAGTCTCCTGCTGTATTGTCACATGGACTTATTCAGATATTATCCAGAGTTTCTCCTAGGGGGCTAGCAGGAGAAACCCCGGTCTGAAAACGGCTTAACTAACACATCACACACAAAAATAAGTTAAAAAGAAGATTTTTTTCAGATCTCTTCACATAAATGAAGAAATGGCAGGAAATCATAAACACAATATGTCACAAATGTTTTAACCTTAATCTGTCTGTAATACAGCAGAAAAAAAAGTGTTCTTATAACTCTACCACTTTATATTTGTTGTGGTTTAATGCACTTACAGTTGAACTCTTGCTTGTGGTTTTGGTGACCACGGTGTGCCGCTGCTTGCGGCTGTGAGGGGGCGTGGTGTTGGTGATGGAGGGGGGCGGGGACATGCTCATTCTGTTGACCGGGGTGGGCGGGGCACTGTCAGCTCTGGGACGTGATATACCTGTTGACAGAGAGGTAAAAATGAACTGGGCCGAACAGTTTGCCTTTGCCCCCCTCAGTGGGGGCTGGGGAGATTGGGAATGTCTGATTAGTCTCATTAAGTTTTCCAGCAGCCAGTATTTTCTTTTGGTAAATATAATCATCTTCCAATTTCTCATGGTAAGAAAGAAAGAAGGAAATGAAGAGACTTCAGCGTATGTGAGGTGATCATAGGCAATATTCATTCGTTGACATGCAGTTAAAAACAAATCACAAGTAACTGATCTCCATCCATCTTGATTGACTTTTCATGCCCACAGGAGACACCTTGTTGAAGATCTTGTGGTTTATTCCAAACGCATCATTGCGCTACAGCAAAACTAATCCCAGTTGTTAACATCATCACCACCAATGAAATAGACCGTTATATGCCCATCTCATTATTTGACGCGTCAGCTGATGTCTGTACCATGAAGGAGCAGCACTGGGGAAAAAGTGAACACCCTCTCCCGTACATCTCTCTTTTCAACAGAGACACCTACAGTGTAAAGAGAAGAATACACACTGATATGTTTCTATTTAGATGTTTTCAAACAGGTAGTATTGACTGACTGACATCCTCCATCTTGATTTTACTCTGGAGTGGTGCCTGTGTGAAAGGAGCAAAGGCTGGATTGCTGGCTCTTAGTACATATATAACTTCACCACTCAACACATATACTTTATGTTTCTACTTACCCTTTTTTTAAAATACTAAAAATGTATTTTTCCTTCCTTCCAGAAGCCGATGGTATCCATTGATCTCAACACAGTACTAAAATTAACTTGTAACAACATGAGTGTTGCTTTGGAAAGATCAGAGTTAACGCTACAGCTGCTTTTATTTTTGTCAAACAAAATGTTGGGAAGGACGCGCTCTGCAAATCATCATCATCCAATGTCACAAAAGCATTTTTTTGACATGAACCAAACCTTATGTTGACATGATTTATGGTTAATTTGCTAAAACTTCTGAAACAGACGTTGAATCCTTCTGATAAGTCTCATCACTTCCTTCTCAAATATCCTTTTGTTAAGCTTTTAAACATTTAGGCTAAAAAGTCTCCCCAAAGGTCCCCCTTACCCAGGAAGGCATCTACTAGGCAGCTGACCCCCCTCATGGCCCTGAAGAAGATCTGGGGGAGCTGTTTCAAACACGGATGTAGGACCACTTCATGAGGGATACCGCTGGAGTTTAGAAACTGTTCCTGAAACTTTGGAGTGGTGCTCACTATCGCAGGGTTGCTCAGGTCCACTGGATTGCTGGAAATAAATGGACAGTAAATGAATTCATTAAACAGACAATTTAAATAAGTTAAATACACTGTTAAAGCTTGTTTAGATATATCCTCTATCAGATTAAGCAATCACTTGGTTATAATGGAATCCAATTTATTTTAATGTCTTTTACTGGGATCATTTTGTGACTATTTTGACTTTTTGAACACGTTCGGGACGGACGACAAAAAAAGTGACCTTAAATGTATGAATTTACGAATAAGAATGAGTAAATAAAAAAGACTGGATAAGATAAAAGTTAAATAAATGCATGAAAGATGGAAGTAAAGAAAGATAGAACAGAGAACTGTTTTATGGGAATCATATGAGGTACTTTATTTCCTCTATGTGCAACTACTTCCTTGTCTTTTAAACCCAATGAACAAAGAAAACAATTGTGTCCGTTAGGGTTAGTTTAACAAGGAAGTTTTCAAGTTGGACCCCAGAGAATGCAATAAAAATTATCTAAGAATTATTCACCTAAGCATGTGAAGAAAGCGGTACCACGTCTGTGCCACACAGTCATTGTCCATCTCCAGAGGAATCAGGTTGGCATCCTCATCAGGAACTTTGAACGGAGGGAAGGACGGTCCGTGGGTAAAGCGCAAAAGCCTGAATTGAAGAAAACAACCGAAACAAACACATTGTCTCAGTAGAAAATACAGACCCTGGAATGCCTTAACAAAAAAAGGAAGTTTATTTTTGTGTTTCCTATAGTCACGATTACAACAATTACAATTTGTTTAACAAGTAGGTTTGCTTCTCCCCTCTGTGAATACAGGTGTTTAACAGGTTAAACAAGCCAACTAGCTTAACTCTCTGGAAACAATTCAGTAATGCACTATAAACACTACTGTAGTTGATGTCTTTCCAACCTGGAGGTCAGGGCACAGGCCACTCTGCTCCACTGCTCTACGACTGGAGGGTGGTGTCTCCAATTGGCCAGCATCTCCCGAGCCGTCTTCCAGTATGGTGGCGTGGGAAAACAGCGGGCGCATGCCAGCAGCCACACCTCAAACAGCACTGCCATCAATTTCTCTGCCAGTTTCTCTGCCACGCCAACTAAAGAATGAGGAAATTGCAGGTTATTACTGTTGTTAGTAATTATCACTAATAACTCAAAACGTTTTCAGACATGAATTATTCTGAGGATGTCCGCACAATTACGTCCAAACTTTCTCATCATTTAAACTTTCATATCACTCATTTCGCAAGATGTCTATTACTTTTACCTCCAACTGTGGGTGGGGCAAGTAAGGTGTCATTGATGCGTAGCAGGAAGAGCAGCAGCACCTCCCAGGTTTCCCTAACCATGGAGACGGACTCTCTTGCCAGTTTCTGGACAGCAGTCAGAACCTGCTGGCAAAGCCTGATGTGGTTCAGACTGTGCTGGTCAGGCCTGGAGGGGAAGAGGATGTGTTTGAAATGAGGGGACCAGGAAGGAAACCAGAGGGAGAGAAGGAGCCGGAGAGGAAATGTAGAAAAAACAGCAGGCATGATGAGTTACATCAACAGTCACAGATTTATACAGGATGACTGTTAACAGTAGCAGACATGGTGTAAAAACAGACAACATGCACATCCTATTCGTTTAAATTAAAAAAAAATTCAAACAAAAAGGAGGAGATGAATAAAGGCTCATCTGTGAACATTTCTCACATACCTTGGTACGAACACGTTGTAAAGATGTTTAAGGATGGACTGGACATACATATTGGGCTCCTTGACCACAGGCTGAGGCATCGAGTCCCTGGGCGACACCAGGGCCATCATCCAGTCTGTGTACACATCTACACACAGCTTGACCGTGTCCCCTTCTAAGGGGAGGGTGAGGCCGTAACAGAGCACTTCCATGGTCCACTTTACCTAAGAGCAAAACCAGTCTCATTAATTAGATTTAATATTCTATGTTCTGAGATATTGATTATTTTGCAGCATTATGTAGCATACTGCAGTAAAGCATATGTCTTGTATCTCACTGTATGAAACAGAGAAAGAATGCCAGTTCTGAAAACCAAGTTTTAACAGGAACATATCCTCTTATATCTTCTGTCATTCTGTTGATATGACATTATACTGTCAGTCGGCACTATGTCAAGTGAGTAAGAATTAGCATTAAGCACATCTAGTAAACCTATCTGTCTTTTAGCAAGGATGGCCAAAGTTGTGTGGTGAGAGGATGATGTTAATAACAGTACACCTCCTCTCTCATACACATGGTTCTTAGTTTATTGCTAAGTCCAAAACAGATCAAATATACAAATGGCAAGAGATGAATGAAAACTGGGTAACTCTACAACTGTGGCATTTAAACATTGGTGCACATTTCTAAGAGACAACAAAGACAGAGGATGTCCCACTCACGTCTTATTACCCATGATCGTGTGTGGAGTCTTTATACTAAACATAACAAACAGATCAGAAACATAACTTTTAACCAATAACTACTAAGCTGAATCCCTTACGCTGGGTTAATGTAACGACGTTATTGTTCACGTCCTTGCTTGGGTACTATGTCTGTTACTAGAGAATTACAGTAGAGGGCACAACACATTCCTGCCACTTCTGGCATTGATCCCTCTCCCTTTGAGCTAGAACAGTAACGTACCCTACTAGCCACTAACTCCGGTCACTAGCAAATTTGCAACCATTTATTGACAGGTACCAACTGCATAACAAGACATGAGGTGAACCACTTGTGCAGAAAATCCCGACAAAGAGATGAGAGAGATGGTTGAGGTGCTGGGAAGACGGTTATGGGTTTTGTCATCTGAAGCTAAAGTCCTATTTTTCTCTGCACTGCTCTCATACGTGACCTTTCTGGAATCTAACTGATGGAAACCCGTCATAGCAACAGAGAACCTTAATCCCTGCTATCAGTAGTGGCAGGTAGGTTTATCCAATCTTTATCCTCAGCATGAAGTGAATTTCAAAGCAACAGTGGTACTTCAGATATAACTGAGAAATATTGCTGGAATATTTTTAACCCAACACATGCTGTCATACTATTAACTGAAAGTCCTGCCTCGCTCTGAGCTCAGTGCTTCCCTTGTTCATCACAATGTGTATTAGCAGATGTTCCAGAATTTCATCAGAGCACAGGGGAGACTTCTAAGACATCTTTTGGGAACAGAGCATACAACCAGGGGGATCAGAAACCAATCTGGCTTTTTATAGCCAATCAATCAAAACCGCCTTGCGTAAGAGGCTTCGAACATTTCAATTAAACATACTTATATTGTTTATCACTTTTTATATATGATTTGACCCAGAGGCTTTAGGATATACCAAATAGCCATTTACCACTTCTTTAAATTTGTAAATAATCAATGCACAACATTTAGAGAAAATAAACATACACATCGGCACCCAATCTGTGTTCAGTTTTGTTTACATGGAAAGTGGTGTGAAAGCAGAGCTGCACCGACAGCACTAATTGTCTGTCATGTTTCAGGTAAAAGATACAGATCCTACAGAGAAAGGAGAAGCTACAGTACCTCTGTAGTACTTCCTCACTCAGGCCTTTATATGCCACAGTAGCTACACCAGAGACAATCCTGATCCAAAAAACTTATAACAGCCCGACTGGGTTTTGCCTACAGGCATTTAGAAGGATGTTTACAGCGTAAACAGAGATCCCATGACACAAAAATGGCCTCAATGTCAAGCATTGCATGTGGTCTAAATCACGGTCAACACACATGCTATCACCCCAACAGTGAAACAATCTACTGTATGTAGTAGGACATAAGATAAATCCAGTGATGTAGAGGCTGTTCCTTTAAGTTGATTACAGCTCTTATCAATATATCAAACAAGGATTGTGCAGAATGACAAACACTGTGGTCACACTGAGCAGGTACACAAAAATAATTTGCATCACATTTCAAACTGGATTTTTCCATAGTTTAACCTCATTTGAAGAGATGAGATGTTTTTTTACTTTTGCAAAGACTAACCCAGTTGTTCCATCCTTAAGTTGCATGACCACATAGAAAAAGTACAGTGACATTAATGTTTTTTTCGACTGATCTAATGGATACTGATGTTTTCAAAAAATAAACCAAGCACAGCAATAGCACCACCAAACAGTGTGGCAAACACTGGGCTCTGCTAACTGTTGTTGTCTACCAGTATGGACCTCTTCCTCATCTGTCTTATTGTCCTTGGGCATGATACTGAACCCCAATTTGCTCCTGACAGCTGTGCTGGCAGTGTGTCATTGATTTGTGATAGAGAAAGTGTTGAACATAATGCAATGTATGTGTGTGTGTGTATGTTTGTGTGAATAGCAAAAAATGTACAGTAAAGTGCTTTTGTCATCAAGACCAGAAAAGTGCTATGTAAATACAGAACATTTACCTCCTTGTCTGTCTTGAGGATGTTCTCTGTGGCAACAGGGCTCACAGCTGTGCCCAGAGGTTTGACGACAGCATTCGCCACCTCCGTGCCCACATTGTTGGGAAAGGTGTGCAGAACGCTGAGGTGGCCCTGGTCGCTCTGCACCACCAGCTGCAGCGAGCGCCACTCGGAGTACATGCTGCCGATGTCTATTGCACTCTACTCACACCACCTGCCTCCACCTGCAGACACACAGATCCAGAAGAGTTAATATGGCAAGTTGAGAAAACTATGAATAGGTCACATAGTTAATATTCAAAATAATATTTGTTGTGTTAATACTATCAAAGCTAAGTGGGAGAAAAACACACACCTCTCACAGTACAAGTTTCTTGATTGGAAATCGTATTGATCTTTATGACTTAAAATGAAAGGTTACAATCAGTTTTAAGTTGTTTAAAGGTTCAGTGTGTAGCATTAAGTGACATCTAGTGGTGAAGTTGCATGTTGCAGCTGAATTCCCCTCACCTTACCCTACCCTTCCAAACATGAAAGAGAACCTGTGCAAGCTTTCAGTCACAAGGTGTTTAGTTTGTCCAGTTTGGGCTACTGTAAAAAACATGGCGCCCTCCGTAGAGAGGACCGGCTCCAGATGTAAATATAAAGTATTTAAATATAAAGGGCCCACTCTAGGGTAGAGAAAACAACCGTTCATACAATTTAGAGGAAACACACTAGGATTATTTTTTATTCGGTTTCTGCTGATAGATCCCTTTCACCTAAATCGTACACACTGAACCTTTAAGTGGTTTACATTCATCTTGAGTATTTGGATGGAAAGAAAACATAAATGCATTTGATGCTTATAAAGAGAGGAAATAAAGAGAGTAACTTATCATTAAGCCTTGTTGTAAAGCACTGGAGTCATGTGCACTGATGTGTAGTTTGACAGTGAAAACACCAGGTTTCCGATGTTACTACTAACGTCCTTGCCTTTAATAGAAAACATGAAGACGTCGGGGCTAGCATCATATTATGATGGCTCAACACTAGCTGGCTCTTGTGCCAGGTAAACCGAAACACAATAAACACACTACCCTCGAATATCCTGAACGTTCGGCTCGACAACAAGCAGAGGCGTCTCAACCAGGAAACGCTCCTGCAAATGATTAGCTTGCTAACGGGAGCTAGCATCGACATCAAAACATCTTGCAGATGACATTAGCTAAAGTTAGCTGGGGGCTGGTTGCTGCGCTACACCGCCGTCTCCCTGGATAAGACAAGACGCTGTCGTTGAGGAAAACCAGCGGTTCCGTGCGTTAACTTCTCAGCTTTCCACGAACTACGCTGTAGTTTATCCGGCGCTGCTAGCTAGCTTAGCTCATGTTCGCTGCGCTAGCCCCCGTCCGCTGACATTAGGTGTCATTCTGCTAGCTACATAACATTAGAAAGGCGCTAGCGTTTGCTCGACAGCCGAGTGAGCAGCGGTTTACCTGGACCGACTGGGTATCTTGTCATAACACGGCTCCGCAGTGAGTTCTTGTCCCGGTCTACACCATCACAGCCTCCATCTTCGCAATGTCAAGGTTTGGGTAGCTGAGCTTGACGGGCTAACGGGAAACGGGATCCGTAGATCGACGCCCCCTATGGTTGGGCACTGGAACTGCGTTGCTGCCTTCAGGTTGTGGTGAGATCACAGCATTGATGTGTTCTCGGTAAATTGTTGACCAGTGGACAGCAACTGGCAGAGAGCAGGTTATTATCAACTCTGCATCACCAGTAATATTAAACTTTACACAACATATACCCAAATAATCTGCGTCCCTCCAAACCTTTAGATATTCAAAACAAACTTAAATTCTGCAACGATGAACCAGAATCTTTGACAAACTTATTTTTACCACTGGACACATTCAATTACCCTTGGACTCAACTGATTATATGTTGTGTAAATCAAATCTCAGTGTGAAATGTGACTGTCAAAAATAATAAAATAAAATAATCTATATCTACATGACTGTTTATTTAACTGCACGGTCACTTTAACTGGATATTGTCTGTGATGAGTATCTGCAATGTTTTTACATATACACATTTGTAAATACATTTTGCTGAATAAGCTCAGAGTCATTCTTTGTTTTCAACTTGGGCAGGTTTATATGATGTGCACAAGCTGTGGGGAAAAGTCAGTTGAATTAACGGGATGCAAAGTAAAATGATAAATTGCATTTTCTGAAGAAACTGGGGTTACTGGCATCTGCTCAAGCTGAAGCTTAACTGAAATTCTGGCTGGAATTTCTATTAGAAAGTTATGGAATTGAAGCTGTGTAAAAATACGGAAGGTGAATATCTATACGTACTATATACTGTATATAAGAAGTGTGTGGAGTCAAATACAGTTATAATTAATATTTTGATCTATTCAAATTATGTTAATGAATAATTGTTACAACCTACTGTTGTATATCGCATTTTGTGTATGAGCATTAGCGCTGGAGAATAAAACAATATTATTTATTATCGCAATATAATTGTCATCAGAAATATGATGAATATGAAGTCCAATTTATATCAGGAAAATTCGTATGCATTTTGCACAGTGAAGACGTATAACACATCATTGATCTACGTCAGATTCGTAAAATGTTTTGCTCTTTGTCAAGTTTTTGTCTCTGCTCATAAAGAAGCGTTTAAAACCGCAATCTTCACTCAGGAGCAAAAATCTGGCTTTAATATTCAAATGTATCACAATGGCACATTTATTGTGATAATTATCAATATTGACTGATAAAAATAAATATTTAGATGTCATTTTAATCAGCATCAGTTTATATCAAGATCAAAACCTGAAACTGTTGGCCTCATTTTAGACAAAGCTTAGAAAAAAGCTTCCCTCTTTCCACCTTTGTTTACTTTCCCAGTTTGTGACTCAATTTGTGACTGCCTATTATCATCATTATTTAATTTGATCCATTAGACACTCAACAGTTAAACAAAGAATCAGTGTTACGTGCCGTGTGTTCTTTCTCTCTTTCTCTCTTTCTCTCTTTCTCTCTCTCTCTCTCATCTCTTCCAGGTGGGTGCTCTTTTGGCTCCTCCACTGTCCCAGCTGAGGCCACTCTGAAACCAAGGAGTGGCAAATAAAACCCTGAGCAGAGCGTCAGCTGTCGCCAGTGGGCCCAGCGGCAGTGTGAGGAGCTGCGTGTGGACTTCCAGTCAGCAGTAGTTGGTGTTTCCTTGTGTATTGTTTTCAAGGTTCATCTTCTTTTTTTTTTGTTGGAGATTGTCTTCCGTTAGTGGTTTTTCTTATTCCCTCTTCCGTTTTGGGAAGGGCGTTTTGTGTTCACCCTACAGTTATTAAATAAAATACTTGTTTTATTTGAAGGCATCCTACTGGTTTCTTGTTTTGGCCCGGTTTATTTTTTAATTGTTTGTCCCTCATGCCCTAGACATCTTAGGGACGTAACACCTAGTAACTTTAGTCTGCACTAAATACAAAAGTCTCTCCTAAGAAATGAAAGGTGAAAACACTCCTGAAGTTCTTTAATATACTTTGATGAAGAAGAGGTTTTACTCTTCGGGGGAAACTGGACAAACAGAAAAATAATACCACAGATCCTTTACTGTTTTGTTTGGGAAAAGAGTTTGCTATATTCAACTTTACAATTCAGGATTTAAATTTTTTAAAAAACATTTCGTATAAAACAAAATTATAAAGGTCTTTATTGCAAGTTCTTGTTAAATTTCAATAGTGGTCAACAAACATAAAAACAATACATTTGCTCTGAGAGAGCAGTGAAAGATCCGGATCTTTTCAGTAGAGGGCAGCAAAGTCTTGCTTAAAAAAAGGTAACAGTCTTAAAAACGTGTGTCTGTAAATACTGTGTGCTAGTAATTCTCATACTTGCATGATTCTTGATTAATAAATATGAACGATGGATCTATGTCCACAGACCATTACAAGATTAGTCTTAGTTACGCACGTCTGTATTATATGCAGCATTTCCGTAGTTTCAGGGCATGTGACTGGTCTGGTCGGGGTTTCTTGAATGTTGAAAGCAGTCCTGAAGATCCTGCGTTTAGGGTCGGCATGTAAATGTTCCCTCGTCACAGACCAGTGAGTGCACACACAACTATCCAATATATCCGAGCATGTGCTCGAAGAGAAGTCATTGAAGTTATAAGTATTTATTCTAAATTTAAATCAGATGTTCTCTTGAAAGAAAAAGGCTGATTTGGGCATGAGGCTCACATATGGAGCAAAGCCTTTCTCCAAAACAAGCCACATAAGGAACCCAACATTCCCAGCATGCCCTGCTCTGCATTTACAAAACAGACCAAAGAAATATCTTTATCTCAAGCTTGCTTTAAACTTTACAGTGAAGCGTTATACATTGACTACAGGTGTAAACCAGACAGTAGAAATGGAAAAGCGAGTCCCCTGTGTTGCAGAAAGCAGTCATCATGTAACCGTATTGTCCCACACCGCTCTCAAGTGTCTATGGCTTCCACATGAGTGAGCACTCAGCGAGCCAAACCACACATCGCTCCTGGATCATGTCCGCAAAGGGGAGAGCCGCGGAAAAAGAATTATGGATGAAAGTCAGCATTCTTCTCACCATCAGCCCTCCATGTATGGTGAGGTGCACTTGCAGTTCGGGGGTGCTATGATTGGAAGCCATATGCTAACGCATCTAAAAAGGCAGAAGGAGAAAACAGAGGTTAAAACATTCACACAAGACAAAGTGAATGAATTTCTGTGTTTGCACCACCATCAGAAATCAAATGGGATTAACGTGGAGCTATTCATTTAGTCCAACAGACACATGCTACAGTTTAAAGTATCAGTTCACTCAAAATACTAAACTACAAATCTTCTCTTTTTTATTTCCTGAGGATGTGATTTCAGCCTCCACCCCAATACTTGGGCACAAGTCATCTATAGTGCTCACACCATTTTTAAAAAATTGTTTGCTAAGAAGTTACCTTTTTCTAAAAGCATATTGACAAAACGAGTTACTGAACCAAATCAAACGTAAACAATGTGGACCTTGGTCGGGACTTTCAGGTGTGAAAACTCCTACAGAAGACAAACACCATGTCTGTGCATTAAAGGTTCAGTGTGTGGGATTTAGTGGCATCCAGCAGTGAGGGTGAAACACGAGGGACCCTGTGGAAGAAAACCCACTCCTGATTTTAGATAAAGGGCACCAAGTTATTCTTAGTTTCATATTATTATCAACTAATAAAATATTATATTCCATAAGTGCAGATAGATCCTCCTAAATCCTGACGATTTGGGAAATATACTTATTAGCTTTCTAACAAAGTATTACATTAGAAGATACCGTTTTTATGTCTGTGCGCTAAATAAGAATCTAACAATCACATTTTTGTCTGTACGGGTAATACTATCGTCCAACTTGGGGTTTGGGAAATACAGATCGACATTTTTTACCATTTTGTGACATTTTATGGACCAA
Source organism: Hippoglossus stenolepis (assembly GCF_022539355.2). Classification (NCBI taxonomy): domain Eukaryota; kingdom Metazoa; phylum Chordata; class Actinopteri; order Pleuronectiformes; family Pleuronectidae; genus Hippoglossus; species Hippoglossus stenolepis. The sequence goes on along the minus strand of NC_061488.1, from coordinate 21,208,497 downwards.
ACAACTAATTGATAAATCAAGAAAATAATAAACAGATAAATAGATCATTTTAAATAATTGTTAATTGCAGCTCTATTCTTGACAGGAAAAGCAAATAAGTTACCAACAGCTCACCAGTAAAATACCTCATATGTTTAATCTGAACTAAAACAGACAAGTAAAAACAACCATAGTGTTGTTTTAGTGGGAGTAATGCGCTATATCGTTTTCACAGTTTATCCATCCTACTTAGAAGTGTCTGCACTGTGGCAACAACACTCTTAGGAGTTACTTTTCATCAGCTTTCAGTTACACCCCTCAGCTCGTCAAAGGTATTTTAGCATCGTTTTTTTTGTGGATGAGTTGGCTGCACACCCAAGCCCCACTCACCTGAATGAAACTGTGCCGTGCAGCACAGTCCCTCCCCACGGGCCATCCGGTAAATGGGTGACACGCACACTCTAGCCGACGGGGGTATGTGCGTGAGGCGCGTCGACAAAGAGTCGGCCGGCAAATAGAGGGAGGAGGGCTGGCCGGGGACAGGGCCAGAGCCGCGCTGTCCCTCCCAGGTGAGCCAGTAGCCCCTCACACCAGCCACACTCCCCTTCCAGTCCACCTGCACTGAGTCACTGCCCACGGTGGTCAGCTGGAGGTCTGCCAGGGCCGGAGTCACTGGAAATGGAGACACACGCAGATAAGATAATCAGAGTGGAGTTAAAACAAAAAGAGAACTGAGAGGAATGAAAAAAGAGTAAAGGAAGAAGCTAGAAGTAAACAGAATTGCTATAATAGGAGCTGTACAGTAGAAAAACAGTCAGAACTGCCTGTACAGTCGTCAAACCTGAAAATAGCTGCTTATAATTATCTGAAATTGAATATGCAGACAGGACTCTGCTGTGTAGGATTAGTAAATGGATCCGGGGTAACCATGTTCCACCGCTTTCTCACCTTCCTGAGTGCACACTTTGACGGACATAGCTTTCTCTTTGCCCGAGGCATGCCGGGCGCTGATGGTGACCAAGTACGTGGTGTCTGGTTGGAGGTCTCTGAGTAGAGTAGAGTTTTGATTGCTGCCCACTGTGACAGCGTTGAGCCTTCCCCTGGGCAGGGCCGAGTACTCGATGTAGTAACTCGTCACCTTCTCTGGCTGGAGAGGCCCCCAACTCACCCGAACGCTGGTTGGTCCAGACTCAGAGATGGTCACGGTGGACGGGCTCAGCACCTCTGGAGCGTGGGAAGAGGGAAACAAATGTTGGTGGGGAGAAGAACACTTCATCTCATGGTTCAGCATTATGATTTATTTCCTAATACCTATAATAAGTATAGAGAAGTATAGATGGAAATAGTCCTCAATTGGAACAATTATTATCTCCACTTAATTATTAGCATTAAAAGTCAGTGAACAGTAGTTATTTGTTTACAGACATGTATACAAGTCAAAATATGTCAAAAGTAACATTTGTAATAATGGTAATTGGTTTAACTTGAGTTTTTCCTATTTTAATATTAAATTATTTGACTTGTAAGATAAAATGTTAAGTCTAAACATAAAATTGCAAAACGATAGTTTGTCAATATAAGTTTCTAAATGCTCAAGTTGGCATCTTTTAACTCTTAAATTTGGGGATCTGGTACTAATGTATCTTTGTAAGACTAGATTAAAAGATTTAGTAAATAAATAACGTGTAATGATCAAATTAAAAGAACACACAATGTGCAAAGAGGATGTGAGCCAACCTGGGTTTGTTTTGAAGGTGACAGAGAGAGTGTTAAATGCTTGATCGTTGGACTCCGGGGTCAGTGTGGCAGTGTAGGTGGTGTCAGGCTTCAGGCCCGTCAGTCTGGCAGTGCTGGAGTCGGCAGTCTGTGTCAGTCTCTCGTAATGACTCCCACCGGTGCTCGGACTGGTCCCAGTTCCTCCTCCGCCACTTGTCGAGCCTCCCGTCAGAACCGGACCGAAGCGTATCTCGTAGTAGCCCGTCAAACCGGAGAGAACGGGTCGCCACTGCAGCGTGGCAGAGCTGGTGGAGACATCGCGGACTTGGATTCGCTCGGCCCGGATTATCTCTATCAAAGGCAGGATGAAGAAAAATGAAGTTACTGTCAATTTTTGCAAAGAGCTGAGGAAAAGGATGGTGACAGGGAGGATGACAAGACAGCGTGCTAAAAATGCTAAAGACAGCCACCCAAGTAGACAGCCAGACTTGGGTTTTCAAATGGAGACATACAATAAGACAACTTGAAATAGCCAAGCCAGTGAGGCCCTGCAACAAAATAAGAAATGCCACAGAGGCATTGATATCTGTGATCGGATCCTTAGGCACTCAGTAAGGACTGGTGCATTTTGTCCTGGCTGTACACAAGCTTTTTTTATACTGTGCATCATATCTTACAGCTGCAGTATATACTGTCTAATTGCTGAGGTGTCCCTCATGAGGGTTTATGCAGTTACCTAATCTGGCCAGAGAGATGGGTGACCTCCCTGCTCTATTTATATGACTACGTATATATGTATCTTGTCTGGAACTCGGTGGCGTTGGAGGATACAACGAGGGAAACCGAATCATTAATCCATTTATAGATCAGCCTCTCTCATTACAGTGACACACACATGCACGCACACACACACACACACATGCAAAGACACTCCCGGCCCCCTATTCAGTCTCACTGTCTTCAGGAGCATGTGTGGAATCAGGGAGAAGCCCAGAGTCATGTAATACATCTGTGTATGAGTGGAAGGCAACTGGAGTGATTGTAGCTGTTTGAAAGGAAGTGATGTTGGTCAATGCTACTGAAACAACTGGGCAACACATTTCTAGCTTTGCTGCAGCTTTTTATATATTTGTCGATTATATTTTTCCGCCACTATCCAAACAGATTCTAGGTTTATGAAATGTTGATTGTTCTGTTCACAATAAATGAAATCTGTGTCTTCAATGTCTATCTGAGTGGCAGTGTTTTGCATTTGGCTGCTATTGGGGCGCACTTCATTACTACCTCTCCAAATAAATGGTGTTTATGATACTAGTTATTTTAATGAATTATTTAATTTATTTTTCCTTTTATTTCTAACCCTAACCCATTTTTTTTCATTATATCCTTTCCTACTGTTTCGGGTTGTAGAGGGGAACGGGGCGGGGTCGTTGTTTTTAATGTCCTGTAATTACTAATTAAAAAAGAATTGCATCAATCTAAAAATGTTCTGGCGCACAGTTCACTGTGCTGCAATCATTTATTTGGAGAGATCCTATGAATGTCAGATAATAAATCTCTGTTTGAACAAGTCCTTTCTCAATACTTAGAGTCATGTGATGTGATGTTGATACAGCTTAAATCAATTGATAAATTTGAAAACAATTCATGTTTTGGTTTGAGTAATTCTATTTGCATAATAAGTTCCAATACATTGTAAAAAATATTACATTTGCTAATTAATACTTGCAAATACTTTAATTTAATATTCTAATTCTGTCTTAACGTGAGGAATTACTAATCATTTTACCATTTCAAAAAAACATTATCGAAGAAGAATAGTTAAAAAGTATTGCTATTGGTATTCACTTAAATTATTTGAACACAGCTTCTATGAGAAGTTTGTCAGTGATACACCAAAATTTAAGAATTCACCATTTATTATTTGATTACTATTTATCACTGGATAATTATTTTTGGTGGCACAATCCAGGCACCGTTTCTGATGATGATGACACCACCATCCCTGATTGGCAAATATGTTCATTATATGTTGTTATTGATCATATTTTCATATTCTGAAAAATAAATAATAGTTTTACGATTGGAGAAAATGCAACTCAATGCAATTTCACTGGAAAAATTATAATTATTTTTGGTGGCACAATCCAGGCTCCAGGCTTCCTGAAAATGTCAATGATGATGATGAACACACTTACCAATGATGGCGTCCCGCAGGTCCTCCGTGATGATGCTCATATCGTCAATGTCCACAAAGTAGAGGTGGTCCTCCACAGGCGGGCTCACCACCTTCCTCAATACCTGATAGTTGCCGTGTCCAGTGGAGACCACCAGCACAGCCACGCCCTCCTCCTGCAGCTTAGTCATTGGTCCAACCACATCCCCTGGTTTCACCCCATCCGTCAACCACACCAGCACCCTCGGGAGCCCCGCCCGGGCCCCGTCCGCAGCTCCGGACCTCAGCACCCACTCCTTTGCCATCTTCAGTGCATCCACGGTGTTGGTGTCCCCCCTGAGAGGTTTGATGTTCCTCAAAGCCCCCTGGAGGCCGCTTTGGGTGCTGAAGGTGTCGAAGCCAAACTCGAGGCGTGGTTTGGTGCCCACCTGTAGAAGTCCCACCCTCACCTGGTCCTCTCCCAGTGCGAAGGGAAGGAGGAGCTCTGAGAGGAAGCTGAGCATGCTGGAGTGCTCGTAGGATGACACGCTCCCCGAGGAATCCACCAAGAAGAGGACGTCACCCTCGCAGCAGTTCAGCACTGTGGAGGAAAGACAAATTTTCTAGTCTTGATGATCACTCAAATCTATTTACAGAACAGTTGTGCAATTCGGCTATTCACACATACATAATAGTGCATCTGTGTGCAGCACTTTCACTCACACACCGTCAGTGGCAATTTGGGGTTCAGTATCTTGCCCAAGGACACTTCGGCACGGGGAATGGGGGAGACTGGGCAATTCACCAACCTTCTGGTTAGTGCACGACCCGCTCTACCTCCTGAGCCACAGCCGCCCCCAATCCAGATCAGTACAGTCATTGACAAGCAAATCATAAGTTACAGGGAGCCTTCGGAAGCTCATGTGAGAACCATCAGTCCTTTTCCACTCCCACTACTTTTTCCACAGGTTTCCTCTCGTGCTCCACTTCCATGCACACATGTTTGGAAACTCCCTCTCTTTCTCCATATCTGCCGTCTTAGAGCAACCGCACACTCTCCCACAGTCACACAACTTGCACAGGGGGACACATGAAACACGAAAGCTGCAGAAATAAGTCATTAGAGTGAAGATAAGGAGAAATCAAAACAAACAGAGGAACCACAACTTCAGAGAAAGGCGAAAATAGGCCGTCACACTAACGCACAGACACACACACACACACACACACACACACACACACACACACACACACACACACACACACACACACACACACACACACACACACACACACACACACATACACTGAGCCAACACTTTCAATATTTCCTAACAGAAGCAAAATTAAGAGTGAATGGTGAGGGGAGCGGAGGGAGAGAAAAACAGTAGCTGCTTGGTAATAAAGGTAGAGGGGGAGTGGAGAGAGGAGGTCGGATGAGGGAAAATAAGAAGACGTTAAAAGGACAGGAGTGGGGCTGGGGTAGGTGGGAGCCTGTGCGAGTGTTTGTGTGTGGGGGGGTGTTACTGGCAGTTCCAAGTGAGAGACAAAGAGGAATGTTGGATGGCCATATACAGAGAAAGAAAGAAAATACGCAGCAGCAGCAGCAGCAGCAGCAAGGTCAGAGCCAGAAAGTAAAAAGTCATATTTGCAGTGCAGATCTTCACATTCACTGTGTAGTCATCCAAGAAAAGAAAAACATCCACTGTTAATAACACCTCAAGAAGAAGGAAAAAAGATGAAGATTGCCTCCAGGCAGTAACAGGCACAGACTCGGCACAACACCCTTTTTTAATACCGCTTTTATTTTATATCTGAATGTTTAACACATGAGTTGAGGTGTTGATAAGACTCAGAGTGTTGAAAGCTGAGAAGGCAGCGAGGCATGTACACGCACACACACACACACACACACACACACACACACACACACACACACACACACACACACACACACACACACACACACACACACACACACACACACACACACACACACACACACACACACACACAATGAGACACTCTCATTGTGTGGACTTAAGAGCGAGGGCTGCTGATTTCACCTCCACCTTTCTGCAGGTATGACTTTATCTATAAAAAAAACCCACATGTTGACGTCTGGAGATAGCCATGTCTCTCATTCATCTAGAGAGGAGATGTTTAAAAGCACTATTTGAGTCACTTGAGTGACGTGATGGTGGAAAAATCGAAGTGTAAAAACCTCACGTGGCCCCTGTGTGAAACATTACGGCAGCAGAGCAGGTCCTGCAACCTGTTGCACACATGGGCACAGTGAGTGTATGGGTCTGACGCTCACACATGCACAATCAAGCCTGAACAATAAAGGCTTTGTGTGCAGGAAGAGCAAAGAAGCAGAAGATTTTTTATCAACAGTTATTGCCACATGCATTTGGCAAAAACATCTGTGGGTGTTGGAGGATCTTTATTAATAACCGAGGATGACAGCAGCAGCAGCAAATGCACTTAAAATAAAAAGCCAAATAACTGTAATCTAAGTTGGTTGTGTCTAATCAGGTCCCTATTAATGGAAATAGCGAAGCCAAAGCATCTCACACACTATTCTAATGCTGTCGTGGAGATGTGCTCACACTGAGCAGCAGACCCGCCGGTGTCATCAGCACCAAGTTTAGCCTCTCAGACACTTTCATGCTCATGAACAGCTGATTATATTTATTTTGTTGTTTTTGTGATAGATAAAAAAACTCCGATTTTAATTCACTGATTTGTACTAATGGCTATTTAAGATGTATAGCAACATCGAAATAAGATAAGATAAGATAAGATTAAAACTCTTGTGCCACCTTGCTCCAGATTACAGTATCACAATATACAAGAGAGGACAGAGAATAAAACAATAACATATTTCATCTAAAATATATAAATAAAGATAAAAGTATATTGTGTAATATAAGTGAAAATAGTGTATACGAAGTAAGTTAATAAACTATCACAGAGGGGTGTCTCAGTTTCAGTCAGAAAAATTTGACTTTTAAAAGTTATACATATTATTTAATCATTTATTGTAATAATAATAATAATAATAATAATAATAATAATAACAACAACAACTTTATTCATAGCCCCTTTCAAAACTGCCGTTACAAAGAAATATATAAAGAGGATGAATAAAAACAAGTACACAAAACATCATAGGCAATACAATTAAAGGCAATAAATTACATAATAAAAAATCTATAATCAATGACAGCAGATAAAATAAAATATAATAAACATTATCTAAAAGTGATGGCAAAAAGGGGGAAACTTAACTCTCATTTCTCTTTTAACAATACTTTTCCCCCACTTGATCTGGAGACTGCCACTGCTGCGATGCCAGGAGATTTCATCAGCTCACAATATCTGAGAATTCAGCTCCACTTCTTTTGTTTTGTTGTTTTTTGGCTTTATATGCATGTGAGCAACTGAAACCCTCCACTTGATACCTGTGTGGTCCCCCGCTTTGAGGATCATTGGCCCCAGGCTGTAGGATTTCATCAACTGACAATCCAGGACCTGGAGTGGTGCCATTTCACTGAGAACACTGGTGTAATGTCAACCCCACCCTGATCCACCCTGAGCTCAGACACAGCCCCTGCACCTCCTCCTGCATGCAGCAGCATCAGCTCCTTTAAAGACCAAGTCACTGCATCTCATATTATAACACCTCTAATTTCACTTCACTGAGGCAAACTTGAGGGGGAACAACAGCTTAACCTTAATTTTTGAAATAAGATAAAGTTTTTTATTTTATTTTGTACTTTTTAAAGTTGTATCTTTCAGTCGTGCCTCCCAAATACTCTCACGCTCCAAACCGCAGTAACCAGGTGTGTGTCCCTCAGTGCGCGCCTCCACCATGAGGGGTCTTACCTCCGTCAGGCGTCTGGCTCGTCAGCGGCCGCACCAGCAGACACACGCAGATCCATGTCAGCAGCGCGCGTGTCTCCATCACGACGACACCGAGTTAGTTCCTCCGCAGCAAAGTGTCACACAGATGTTGAGGGGGTTTTTTTTATGGACTCGACCATATATTCCTCCACAGCCCGGAGCGCACAGCCACTCACTGGATCTGCAGCATAACGAGTCCCATCCAGACCGACTGCTCTTCTTCTACTTCTCTTCTTCTCCTCCTCCTCCTCCTCCTGCTGCGTTGATCATGATCAGTCCGACGCTGCAAGTTCAACTAAACCCTAAACTTCAGTCTGGAGCGCGCTCCCCCGTCCACACTGACGCGCTCTGCTCGCGCTCGGGACGAGAGCGTCAAGCTCGCAATGAGTACTCACAAAACTTTCAAAATAAAAGTAGCCTATTATTAGTTTAACTGCATGGGATGTCACGCCCTCACGTGTACCTGAATGAGAACACCTCTATCCACACCTTTAAAGGGATAGTTCACCCAAAAATGAAAATTCACTCTAGCCACCACTATGCCAATGGAGGGGTGGGTTGAAGTGTTTGAGTCCACAAAACACTTTTGGAGTTTCAGGGGTAAACAGCGTTGCAGCCAAATACATTACATTTGAAGTAAATGGTGACCACTTCTTCAAACGTAGAAAAACCACAACAAAAAAACATAAAATGCCTCTTTACTGCTCCTGTGGTGTCATCCAAGTGTCCGTAAGCCCCGACATTCAAATTCGACTCGAAACAGCGTCATTTACACCTTGTTTTTAGCCTAAATGTCCTCTGATATCCTCCTAGCCTGGAGCCACATTCACGTTTATGCACACACACTGCACACAAGCTCTCGCCCAAGCTGCGCGAGACGTGATCAGCAAGAACTATGATACCGGAACTTGCAATACACAGAACAGAGAGTCAACTGGGGCCTTTACTACGAAGCAGGATTTGCGTTTATCAGGGTAACTTCAGATTTACTTCAGGGTTTGAGAAACTCATTCATGTCGTATCGGGGTAAATTACCATGAATGGCTAACCTGCTCCGGAGCAGGTTTAGTTGGAGATAAGAGATCAAGCAGTATAAAAGCTTTGTCCACTGAACAATCAATTCCTTTGAAACATGACTTCAGCGTTCTTAAAGGATCCCGAGGAGCAGAAAAAATAAATATAGAAGATCCCATGGAGCTCGGTGCACAGATTGTTAGATTGTCTATGAGGAGGACAAGGGTCATCAGAGACTGATGAAATCCTTTGACTTACTCTGATGAGTATCTTTATGAAAGATAGATGGAATGATAAACCTTTATCAGCTGCTAGAGCTGAACTGAACCTACCGGACACCTATAGAGCAATGTGCTCACAGTACCACAGACTGCATTGATCTACATTTCTTCACTTATGGGAGTTACTGATATTTTGATGTAGAGTTTGTGTTAGCAATGGGATGATCAGACATAGTTTTATACTTTTATCCTTCATTTAGATTTATCCTAGGAAATTAAATATTTATTGGGAATGGGGGATAGATAGTTTACAGATTTACCTTGTGATGCCCCCATCCCTCCCTCTGCTCTCTCTTTATCTGAGACTGGAACAGTCTTCCTCACCAAAATGAGGGATGCATACTCTACTTAAAGGGAAGGATACGGGAAGTATAAAACAATGGCTGGTTGGTTAAGTCAATCTTCCCCGCTAAGATACCAGGTGAATATCAATGTCATGTTTTGAGATGCACCAGATGCATCCTGTCACCAAAATACAAAATACGCACAATTTGTGCACAAGTTTTCTTTTCTTTGACCCTTTGGTGGTGGTGGTAAAAATAATCAGTGATTGTTATAAATATAAATTAATGAAAACAATCATTACCATGTGAGTAGGTTTTTAATATTGTTGCTGACTTAAGGTTGAGTGATTTTTAACTTTATCAGCTGATTGCTAACACAACCTAATATATTTAAAATCGTATATAATTTAACTACAACGTTCAGATAAATGTTGTGGAATAATATCCACAACAATATCACTGACTTGTCTTGAATTAGAAATGCAAGGTAGCATAAAATGGAAATATGTGAATAATAAATGATTACTGAACCCTCAATTTGTTAAGCAGATGTAAAAAGGTTTGAGTTCTAATGCACAGACTCACTGTATGGCTTTTAGCTATATAGCTAAATGTATATAGCCTCTGTGCCTCTTAAATAGAATCATGAACACTTAGTGCAGTGGTTCTTTCATGTTTTCTAGCATGCCTCCTCTTCAGATGCTGAAACTGCTCACCCACTTACCCCCACCCCACTTCACTTTTTTTTTATAAATAATTAACAATGAGAGGATTCAGTTTTAGTTAAATAAAGGTCAGCATGGTAGGATTTTCCTTATATAACCACATTCATCAACTTCATATATTGGCATTATGGACAACCACTGACATTGCGCATAGTGTAACAATCTTACAACATGGAAAAAACAGACAAAAGAATGATAAATAGATGTCTTTATTTTGAAGGTACAGTTGCTCTTACTTCCCAGTGGCTTCTTCTGCTTGACATGAACCAACTCACAGTCTTCACTCCTCCCTGCTCTCTTCAGTTTCCCCAGTAACTCAGAATAGTAAATAGGGCTGAGTTCACCATTCAGGCGTCAACCCCTTGAATCTGAGCCATAATTAGAATTAAGCCTTCAAGTCAAGTTACCATATTACAAGGAACAGAAATGAAGAGCACACAGAAAAAAAAACTCACTTTACAAACAAAATCTTTTGAGCTGTCCTTTGGGGGATCTATAGTAACTGAGGTTTACAGAGGAAACAAGCATAAATTCCAAATATGACATATTTATGCTTAATTGTATGTTCACAAAACCCCCCTGTGCCCTTGTGATATATTATGTGCACTTTGAGTTGGTCTACAGAGACTTTACCTTTTAGCTTCAACCTTGATTTATTCTCTGTATATTTGTCATGGTAAAGACAACCAAGAATTTCAGCGCTCCAAGAGAAGAGGAAACCTCTGTTTCACCAAGAGAGACCGCAAATACTCGCAGCATTTAAACCACTTGGAGTGAATCTCGGAAATTATACAGCAACATAGTCGAAGGATGGAAAGAAAAGGTCAGTGGCTTTGCATGTTGGTCTTTCTCTGAAGTCTACTACTCAGCAAAAATATAAATAATAAGAAAATACACGTAGAAGAGGAAGAGAGGGGACATTTCAGTGTTTGTGTGTGTGTGTGTGTGTGTGTGTGTGTGTGTGTGTGTGTGTGTGTGTGTGTGTGTGTGTGTGTGTGTGTGTGTGTGTGTGTGTGTGTGTGGTCCAGGTATTAGTAATGTTGTGGGGACTTAAGTCTGTTTACACAGTCACATTATGAAGACAAAAAGTAAGTCCCCATAATGAAATCATTACATTTTGATGGAAGGACATGTTTCAAGATTAGGTAAGGTTTAGGTTTAGGTTTAGGTTTAGGTTTAGGTTAGGGTTTAGGTTAGTGTAGGGGTTGGGGTTAGGCAAGTAGTAATTATGGTTAAAGTTAAAGTCTACAGGAAATCTATGTAAGTCAATGTAATGTCCTGTGAAGTCATGGATACACAACTGTGCGTGTATGTGTATGTGTATGTGTTTGTGTGTGTGTGTATGAGAGAGAGAGAGAGAGAGAGAGAGAGAGAGAGAGAGAGAGAGAGAGAGAGAGAGAGAGAGAGAGAGAGACAGACAGACAGACAGAGAGACAGAGAAACAGAGAAACAGAGAAGGAGCAGAGGTGGTAGGAGGGAATAAGTGGATCGAAGAGGATGTTGGAATTGAAGTGGGACCAAACAAAGGTCTGGATTCCTCTGTGACGCATCATGTCTAAATACTTCTATTGTAATAGCTGACACATTGACAATAAACACACCCTTCCTTAATACACACCTAGTAACTAAACACGACCACTAAAGTCCAGTACCTGACACCTTGTTTCAATGTAAACACTCATATCAAAAAACTAAGGCACTTTATACTTGTAGCGGCTGAGTCACCCTTTGTCCACTTGTTGTGCATTGAGAAATGACCCTGGCAGCCATGAATTTGTTACCTTGAGTACGTGAAAGTTGCTCTGTTGCTATGAAAGTCGAACTCAAAATGTCTGGGAAGCCAAGTGTTGCATCACAATCCATTTACACCCTGCTGCTACTGCACAACAGCCATGCAAGATTACAATACAAACATTTATTTCTCTGTGGTTCTTGCGGGGCTCTCCTCCAGGGCTGAACAATTTCTCACATGCAGCTTTGCCGCCCCTCGAACCCATGCTCAGTGTCACGGTGCTGTTTGTGTTACTGCAGATGGGAGTTCTGTTGCTGTGCTTTTTTTTATAAAGGCCAGTCAGTGAGCTGTAAATCAATGAGATACACACAGTATACCCCCACCTGGAACAATTTGGCACTGGCTTGTGTGTGTGACAGAGCAGTAAATAGCTGAGCATGCATGTGCACAGAGCATGCTGCATTGTTTGAATGAGCTTGCACACTCACATTAACACATTTATTTCTGTATCTCACCACGTCCAGCGTGGCATGAATTGTTCATTTACCAGATGACATGCAGCCGACTGACTTTTGTCGAGCCCACAACCCGCAGCTCGTGTCAGCATCTGACACTCCGCTGTGCTGTAATCCACAGAGATTGCCAGCTGTTCCCACCCAACACCGCCTCATGTCAGCACCCTGTCCCCACTGTCTCAATCAGTGTGTCAGATTATTACAACCTGCGGTGTGATTTGTTTCTGCTCCTACTCACGTATACCATCAGAGTCCGGGTGGGAGGACAGCTACAAGTCCTATTTTAGTGAGAAAAACGTGCAACCAGCACAGACAACTTAACCTTTGAGCACTGGGCAAGGCCACAGCAGAGGGAGTGGGAGGAATGGGAGGAGAAGCGAGATGTCACTGAGGCAATGGAAGAGAGGACATTGTGTGGATCACAGCCTTGGGTGTGTGATAAAACATAAACAAAATATCAGCACATCATTCAGGAGAGGCCTGAATCCTGAAGCACAGTGAAAACAGCCAGAGTTACTGCCTCTTAAACAGCCTCTTGTAACTTTGTCCTAGCAGCCTAGTTGTACTTACCCATTAAAAGTTTGGCTGAATAGTTTTTGGCAACGTGTTGGAATGCCACCGTCAGTGGTTGAGTGAATTCCACAGAACTATATTTGCCAGTGTTCTCCTCTTTTCTGCCAGACTACGGTATGTGAGGTTTGGTTTATAGCAAACCACGGTTTTTGTGATCATTTGAGGAAGAAAAGCAAAAATGCTGCCACCTCATCTTGCTCTCTCTCAGCAAAAGAAAGTGCATCGTAAAGGGATATAAAAGATGACAGAAGAGAGGCAGGGTTGCACGGTGATGCAGTGGTTAGCACTGTGGCACTAAGCAAGAGGGTTACCTGTTTGAATCGCACTTCGCCTGGGGTTTATCTTTGTGGAGTTAGCGTGTTCTCCCCGTGTCGGCCTGGGTTTTCTCCCTTTGAGGGTCACAGGGGGAGCTGGAGACAATCCCAGCTGACATTGGGATTGGCTGGGACATTTTCCTCCCACACATGCAGTTTGGGGTTAGGTTGATTTTAAACTCTAAATTGACGTTGTGTGAGCGTGAGTGGTTGTTTGTCTCTGTATGTTGGTCCTGCGATACACTGGCGACCTGTCCAGGATGAACCCCGCCTTCACCCAATGTCAGGTGGGATTGGCTCCAGCTCCCTCCGCTTACCCTCATAGGATAAGCAGTATAGATAATGGATGGATTGATAAATGGGCAGGATGAGAGATGCAACAGTGATGGGAGAGATTGATTAGAGGAACAGAGGTGATGCAGATATAAAAGTGATGTAAAAGTGAGATAAATCCAAGGGAGGCTGGATAAAAGCCAAACACTGACCAAATATTTAATAGAATTTACGTTTGAACCGGTTATCGGCGAGAGGGAATGAAGCAACTCAAATGCAGAGCCAAGAACAGTCATATCCTCCCACACACAAGGTTTTGACACGGCACATAAATTAAAGCCATTAAACTAAAAATACAGATAGGGACGTCAGAGGGATTTCCCATCTCTGGGATGTGGAGAAGACCAGAAATGAGCCAAGTGCCCACTGCCTTCCTGATCAACACTGACCCCGCCAGCCCTACGTCTGTGGTACTTTCCTTCCTCCACAGATCAGCATCCTGTGTATGTCCAAGGTGGGTCTTGTCTTTTAAATAGTGTCTCTAAAGGCATTTCCTACACCTTTATGGTTTAGAACACTTTGTTTTAAGAGATAAAAAAAAGTAGGTTCATTTAGATGCTGCTTGTTGATGTCTCTCCGTGATGCAAGAATCTCAAGGCCTTAAACTACGTACAGGGGGGAACGCTCAATCTTAGCCTCTCCTAAACAAATATGACAAGTTACATTAAACACAAGCAACCGTCCAGGTCAGGCCAGGATCACATTTTTACAGAATAAATCAGAGTGTATATTTAAGTTTGGACAGAAGCAGCCGTGTCTGTGCACTGTCTCGGAGTATATCTGGGTAGAACCATCCTGCCTGTTAGAACATCTGTTTTGCAATAATCAACAGTCGCTGAGCCTCCACACTGGTGCGGCCAACACCCTCTGCAAGTTTCCACAGTAAAATGTCACAGGCCGCCTCTGGTTCTGCCAAGTTACGTCGACGGAGGTTCTCTCGATAGCTGGCTCGGCTCCTCTGCAGAGGCCTTCTCAGACAATGGCCGTATTGTGGGGGAGATTGGCAGGAGGGCTGCATGTATGGATTGAGGATCATTGTACTCTTTATTCGGCTCTGTACGAACACCAACTTATCTGGGCAAGTTGGATACACCTTGAAAAGACGACTGGCTCATAGCGCAGGCACAAGGATTTGATTGCGTCAGCCACATGACGTAAAGTGTCAATTGATTTCTGAGGAAGCTCCCTGAAAGAGCATGTTATGGGTATTTTTATTTTTAAAAGCAGAGACGGTTCTGACTCCAGCAGCATGTGAGAAACTTTACCCCAAATGAGCAAGACGTCCTTTGGAAAGGCTCCAAATTTGCAAAATGTCTAAATAGAGCAACAGAGAACTAATAATATACCGCTTTGTGGAGTACAGTTCAGCAAAATGAAAAATAAATTCCATTCACAGTCTTGGCGTGCCCCCAAGTGCTCTCTTGTACTGCATGAAATGAAGGTCTTCCAACCAGAAGTACAAACAGCTCAAAGAACCACTAATGCCGGTTTATAAACCGAGAAATACTGAAGTCCCACTCATTCAGAAACCACATGAGAAAGGTCAGTGGCGGTGACTCATCAATGTCAAAGGACTCATCGCGTTCTCCAGCGCCTGGCAGCGCCCGTGTAGTCTGTGGGAAGGAGGGTGGTAAAGGCTACAGTTGGCTGGATGTAACATTTCTCACACACACACAGGTTTGCGCAGCTATCATTGTTTGGACACTGTATTGACTTACATTCAATGTGTACAGTCTAACCATATCCCTGACCCCAACCATGACCAATTTATGCCTAACCCAAACGTTAACCTTATCCCAAACATTAACCAGGACCTAAGACAAGATATTTCCTCTTCTGTTTCGTGACTCGTGTATTCTGGTCTTATTCTTTATTTTCTTTTAATTTCTTCCTCAGTCAGCCCTCTTCCCAGCTCTTCATAATCTCGCAGGTCTATCAGCTTCCTTTCTCTTTTTCACAATCATCCTCTCAGCTGGTTCTCCACAGTGTTTTGGCCTCAGCTGACAGCAGCTGGATTCTCCATTCTCTCCTTCCTTTGTGATTCCTCTTCCTCGCCCTCTCCTCGCTCCTCTCCCACTCCACTCCCTCCCTCAGCGGTCCCAGCTGCCTTCCACCCTTAGTAACACTTGTGTATACTATACAAATACACACACAAGCGCAAGCCCTTACTTGTACACTGACAGAGTTACACACGTATACAGTGTGGTGTATATACGGCACTCACGGGGCCATACGTTTGCACACAAAACGTCGCTGAAGTAACCTTTGTGGTATGTCTGAAGGTTTAAAAAAGCAGGGATATGTTGTAATTACAAGTGCATCCGCAGTGGAATCTGTCAGGGCAGGTTGAGCTGGGGAGGATTTGGCAGCCAATCAAAGCTATCACTGAGGAAAAATAACCCCTCTCTTGTATCTGCTTGCTTTAAGGAGTGCACAAATATCAAGAGCATGTATACAAAGGCTTGCATACTGCTCTGAAGCCACAGTCTCCCCCCCATCTCATCACATCAGACTCCTGGCCTGGAAACTACAGGGAGCTTGGAACTCTGCGGTGCAAACTTTTACTTGAACACCTCTCACCAGGTGTGACGAACAACCCACCATCCTTTTAATGACAGAAGGATGACAAACCTTGTCGTCTGGCCCATCCTGTCTGTTAACACAATCAGCTGACAGCCACATCCGCTGCCTCCCCAATTTAACCAGGTGCCTTTCACTCCCAGGCACGTTTTTTGCACACGCTCAAAGTTTCAGCCTCTCTTTGTTATCTGTCTCCCGCTTCCTGTGCACGTAACACACCCTCCGCAGGTGCCCCCACAGGTCACACAGTCCACTCTGTCTTGGTTTCACTCACGCAGCCCCCTACCCCTCCTGTCGAGTGTCCGGGTGACAGAAAGGAGAAGTCTGACATTGTCTGTTAGTGATATGGTATGGGGGAGATGGGGGGGGGGGTTGTGTTTGAACTTGTCTGGCTCCTTGAGCTCTGCCTGTCTGCCTGTCTGTTTTCCAATGAGTAATCCATTGAAAGACTGAGTACACACACACACACACACACCGTGGCAGGGAGTATGACATAGCTCGAGTACAAGAGGGAAGAGCAATTTTAGCCTCAGGGAGATCGATGGGTGATGGGTGAGACGTGGATGCCGCTGGTTAGGTTTAAGAGTTTTTTCTTCTTTTTATGGAAAATTTGCTTCTGTGGTTAAAAACAGTATTTGCTCTGAGGGAGTAATGTAAACCCAAAACTGTCAAAGATTTACAGCTTTTACTGCCAGTTTCCTTTCGTTAGCCGGCCTGCATAGCGTACAGAAGCTGTAGAGTCCAAACTGATGCATGTCAGTCACTGCATGGATGGACATGCAAGTCTGTACAGACATTCATGTTCCCCAGAGGATAACTCTCACACACGTACTGATCCCCAGACCCTTTTAAGACAATCTACCAGTGCTTTGGTTTGTGTATAAATACCTGCTAAATTAATGACATTCAAAAAAGCCTCCTCTGTTCTTTGCACTTCTCGGTAATTTGTAAATATGAGAATGCTAACACAGGGAACAAAGATAGGCAAAAGCATGTGTAGTATATTCATACTGACTTTAAAATTACATGAGAGGGGATGCATTTGCAAATTTAATTTCAATTCAATTCAGTTTTGTGTGTATAGTGCCAAATCAAAATATAACTTATCTCAAGGCTCTTAACATATGGTCAAGACATTACAAACATTATAGAGAAACCCAACAGTTCCTCTATTATGGTCAAGACATTACAAACATTATAGAGAAACCCAACAGTTCCTCTATTATGGTCAAGACATTACAAACATTATAGAGAAACCCAACAGTTTGTGATACGAGCAAACAGGCTTAGTGACTGTGGAAGGATAAAAAACTTTTGACAGCAAGAAACCTCTGGCAGAAGGAGACTGAATGAGGGCGGCCATCGGCCTCGACCGGTTGGGATGAGCAGAGAAATATGTGGAAGAGAGGAGAGGTTGGTGGAAAAGACGGGACAGAAGGGAGAGAGGAGAACAACGTCAGGAACAGTTAAGTAACCGTCATATTTAATAGTGATATTTATAAATGTAATGATGTTATAATATAGCAGCTCCAGTTAATAGTAGTAGAGGTAGTGGTAATAATAATAATAATAATAATCATCATCATTGAGTAGTGTCAGATCTGGATCCAGCAGCTCTGGAGTCAGAGAGAAGAGGGAGTCAAACAATGGGAGACACAAATCTAAGTTAGAAGGGCTGCTACCAGCCACTATTTTAAATGCATGTGATGATTATTTACTTGATTTAATGTAGAATATAAAAGTGGTGACAAAAGCCCTTCACCCTTTTTCAGACCCCAAAGTAACATCTTCAAAATACTTCATCAGTCGACACAAATCCAAAACATTAACCGTGTACCATCATATAAAACAAAAAAAGTTACGTTTTTGTTAAGTACTAATAATGCATCACAAGACAGGATCATTGAAACTGAAGCTACTTATAGTCACCACAGCTTTAAAAACTACAGCCACTCGTACCTGGAGAAATGCAAGCACTGAGAGGATGTCAAGCACAGGTGTACAAATACACTGAATTTTTATGTGAGGTACAACAGGAGTTCACCTGGTATTATCTTTTCTATCACCGCTTTTCAGCACTCAAGAGTTTCAAAGTCAAACCGTGGGCTTTTATTTTTTCCATGATTACAAGTCGAGGCAGGCAGAAAGGTCAAGTCTGTAAACGGAGAACTCATACATAGCAATTCTGCCCCCATAGTACCTCTTATCTCTTTATCATCATAGGGTAGTTGTAAATATTATACTTTATAAAATCACAATTTCAAACATCTTTATTTATGTCATGTGAGAGAGAGATTCCAAATAAAGACGTACTATTGTTTTTTCATTTGTAATTAAACTGTGGCTTTGTTACATATTAAGTTTATGATACATTGGAGACTGCTCAGTCGGCAGCATAAACAGGATGCCTTCAAGGAAGACATAAAAATACAGCCCACGTAGGTTTGGGGATTCCTCCGTCACAAGGCCAGGATATCATTTTGACTCACACTGTGCTAACAGTCCTTCCACGGGAAGACCTCTGGTGGGGATTTAATAGAACCTTTGCATATGTTTCCGGTGCTCGCCTTGCTCTTTTGTTACTGCACAACATTCAGACTGGAAAACAAAAAGGCCGGAATGAGAGCAGTGCCAGGGACATACAATAAATGAGATGCTGATGAAGCAGATGGGAAGGGAGTGGGTGAGGAGCACATCAGATTTTAATGATCTGAAACTTAAATGGGTACAAATTTATATTTACTACCCCACTTGTTGACTATATGTATATGGTTATAGTCACACAGGAAAGCTCTCTATAACAGTTTAGTCTTTTGACAAAGTTGTGATTTTCCCATTCTGTGGACACAGACCCCAGTTTTAAACTTAGAGAACCCATTAAAGGCCCAATGAAAGGTCTTCAGCCTTTTTGTCTGTTGAAATAATAAGAATTTACAACTAAATTAGTCATTTCCATTTAATCGGTTTAAGATGATAATACGTCTGTGAGAACGAAGTACTCTGCCTCTAAAATGTCAACTTTTCATGAGCTCAGAAAACTCAACACATAAAGGAACACGTCTTCCTGAAGTTCAGCATAAACATTCAACTTCAACACATCTATGTGGTTAATACTGTCATCGGAGAAGTAACTAAAGCTGTCAGAAAAATGTAAAAAGTACAGTATTTCCCTCTTTGATGTGGTGGAGTAGAAATAGAAAGTTGCACAAACACCAATACTAATGTGAACAGTACTTTATTAAATGTATATAGTTTCTACAACTGGTAAATACTGTATGGTTGGTTATGGCTCTGAAGTACCTCATATCTCTGCACATGAACGAGATCACCACAGAATTCCATAAATACCATTCATTCCAAATGCATTAGGTTTTATTAGTGTCTTCTTTTTTACACTTGTGACTTATGACTCTACTAAAATCCATTTATTAACCGCATGCAACTGAACACTGGGGTTTTCTGACGCCTTCTTAGCCACCGGCAACACTTGGTCAAATGATGCCAGTGTGCCTCTTCCACTGTGTGCGTGAGTGAAGCTGTTTCCTTGTGTGGGTTTGCAGGGAACCATCCTCACACATGACCTAATCATGCCTGACTGTCACAGAGGATTTGAGAGAACAGACAGACAGACAGTCATAAATGGGCCTTGGAACAACAACAAATGAAAGTAGGTATCTGCATGAATAGTAGGCAAACATTATAAAAAATTATAAGTGCTGGATTCAGTTTGTCAGAGCATTAAGATACATGTCAGAGTAATCTACGTTATATAAACAGTCATAATTCAGCCGTCTGAAGGAAGAGGAAGGGAAATGTGAAACTAAATGTTACACTCACACCTGCTGGCCAGTAGTTGTACTAGCTTGGATTTTTGGATCTTGTGCCACCAATGGTGTTTCACTAGTGGTCCTGTTCCTCCTCTCTCTATGAAGTGGTTTTATTAAAAAAATTAATAAAAATAAAAAACAGCAGCACACTAGTAGAAAGCACATTTAAATTCACTGGATCCTGATTTTTATTTGCAATTTGCACACACTCATAAAGAGCAGTCCCCTAAACATGTCTGATTTCTTTCATCGTGATCCATGAATTATACGTATATTTTACAATTATGATACAAACAGCACTGAGATTATATATAAGTACATGGATGAATATTTCTGACTGTGTTCCCTGAGCAGCTATCACACTTCCCTCAACACTTGATGAGCCACACGTCTCATCCACATCAGTCACCCTCAAGGCCGAGGTCTGTGAACTGGGAGGCCAACAACACGAAATAAACCGGAGCAGGGATTAGATTATTAGATTGCAACTATTTTCCCACATATATTTAACAAACCATGATTTTGAAACTGACAGAGCCTCACCAGTGTGAAATACCAATGGGAAACCTGATATACAATGATGACCTGTCAATTTGATAGAATTATGAAAATTATCTAGAACTTTATTAGAAAATTCGTTACCTTTGAACATCTTGAATCCACGTGTATTTGCAATATTTATATCATAAGGTGGTTGCAAAGCTGGATCTATATGAGTCTGAAATGAAGCTGAACAAACAAACAAACAAGACGGAACCTTATTCAATATATTAAACTGTAAAGATGCACACATTCATAGTTGGGCATTGGCCAAAACAAATGTGCTACACATTTGTGAATAGACCCCTGTCCCGTCTTTAGCGTACGTGGACGTTACGTCACTCAACGAGTTTCAAACCAATGGTGCCTTCGAGGACAGTCACAAATGTGAGCTTCCTGAAACGAGAAACCACGCAAACAACTTTAAGATGTTTTAAGTCGCATAGAACTCTGCATTTTAGAAGCGTTACTAGTCTCTGGTGGATCCTGTAAAGTAGCGATTTCCTCATCGGCTGCAGAAGTTCCCGGTGTGGCGCTGTTGTGACACTGTCAGCGGAACGAGCAGTGACCACAACAAAAGTTCAGAGTCGTGATATCAGCAGCAATGGAGGAGAAAGCCAGCAGTTCTGCCCACGGACCGTATGAAGGTCCCGATCCAGGTAGGACACGTGGGTTTATTATTCCTCTGCAACACAACTGCTGCTTATTGGAACCTGTGGACCGTTAGCAGCTAACTGGCAGCTGTCGTGTTCAGCAGCTAACGACGAGCTGCGGAAGAACCAGGTTCCTTTGTAAAAGTCAAAGCTGTATGATGAAAAGTTATAAACACCATCGTCCGTGTGAGTTGAGTTCAGGTCAGTTCATCGGAGAAACACAAAGTTAGACTCCATGTTGCCTAGTTCCGTGAAGCTACTCAAACCAAACCTCAAACCAAACTGCATCAGAAAACCGTCCAATTTAACGCTGCATTTGTTACAGGCCACATTAAGATATAAATCGTGGAGCTTGAAGTCCATTCTCACGAATCACTGGGATCTTCTGGTGAATTCGTCATGGTCGCCAATGGTATTACGCGTTGTACAGGTGTTGTGTGCACCGCTCTCATAAAAAATAACCATATATGTGAAGTATCAGCTTGAGATTGAAGTGTCTTAAAACATGTGCGTGTGGTGTCCTGTGCCATGTTGTCTCTGCTCTGATGTGTCTGAGTCAATCTGCGGCCTCCATGTTAATCATTGAACTGTGTCCCGTAATCACCTCAGACCCAGGAGGGGCGGGGACAGCAGCAGCAGGTCCTCCATTTGACCAGAGCCCAGAGAACCTGATCGGCAGACAGCTGAGTGAACAGGGCCGCTTTGCTTATGCAGCTCTGTGTGGCGTCTCCCTGGGCCAGATGTTCAAAGGACATGGAAACAGGTACCAGAGCCACAGAGCACCGTGCTGTCCTCGTTACACTTCTATGAGTGAGTCCTTTCCAGTCATACCAGCATGGGTGCCGCTGGGAATTTTTGGGCCCTGTAAAAGTATATTATACTGGACCCCTAACCCTGAAGTATTTGCATGTGATGCACGGCTTCATATTGTATAGTACTGGTATTTATTAGAGTATATAGGACTAGTTTTTATACAAGGAAATACATGAGTCACACCAGAAACCTCACAAAGGCTGTAGTCATAGGCTGTTCCGGTGATGGGCAGTAGTCTCTCTCTCTCTCTCTCTCTCTCTCTCTCTCTCTCTCTCTCTCTCTCTCTCACACACACACACACACAATGCGCGATGTGCAACAGGTTAAAGAACTCTTCCTATTTCTGACCACTCGTCAAGGATTGATGACACAAAACTTATTGTGGAGACTGAAATACACGCAGAACTCTGTGACCCACGCTCCCAGTGTGAATAACAGACACCTGCAACACACGTGTCCTACTGGAAAGCAGGCAGACTGATCCATGCAGTGAACAGAGAGAGGGGGGGAATATAAAGGCTATCCTGATCATTATGCCTAAAAATGTTAATAGATAAAAATATCATTTTAAGTACAACTAACTAATAATAACAATAATAATAGTGTTTTCTGAAGGACCCTGTCTGTGCTGGGCCCTCAGGCTAGATCCTCCCCTCTTACGGCGCCCCTGAATACCAGTGTGGTCAACACTACTACACTGGTACAGCCACATAATCCTTTCTAACATTACAATATAAGAAATATGCGACTGACATGATGACCTGGTCGGTGTGACTATCACTTTCATTATTTTTAAACTAAAATGGCACTCAGTCGAGCGCATACCTCTGCCGACAGTCCCCTTTCATTCTTAACATATTTTCCAGTACAAATAAAAACTGCTTGTCCTTTTTCGACTTGTGATCCACTTTTTCATCAACAACTTCTCAGCTAAACTGAAAAAAAGGCTTTAACTGCATTGTATGTTGACTTGAGGAGCTGAGGAGTTGTGCGTCTCTCAGTGTGTTCAGGGAACAGTACCTGAAGGGACTGGTCCGCTGGCTGGACCTGGACGAGTCGGTGATGCCAGTCATGGGGGCTTTCCTGTCAGGTCTGGGCTTTGAGGGCTCCGACACCTTCCTCTCCACCCTACAGGCTGAACCTCTGCTGGCCACAAGGGCCACCCCTATCATACAGGTGTTTGACACTCTTAACAGGATATGATGTCATTGCACTGGGAATTTGGGTTGGGTTGAAACAGCAAATATAGATGTGCCAAAGAAAATGAGGACCAGAAAGATTAGAGCAAATGGGTATCTATAACATATCCAATAGAAATGTATCAATGAAATAACTGCAGAAATTTAAAAGTCTCTGTAACACCTTTATGGTCTTATATCACAAGCACGTTGCAAATAGAGCTTTAAATGGTGCCGCACACAGATATACAAGGAAAACACCAAGTGAGAGATCTCTAACGTTATTATGTAAAAAGTGTAAAAAATGTTTGGTTCATTATGAAACCTTGGTAGGACTAATTAGAATTTAGATAATTAATGAGATCACTGGTTTCTACAAACATGTGTTGAGCTCTTGTTTTTTATTCCAGGACTTGGTGTCTTTTTCTGTCAAAGATGGTAAGAATCCTTTAATGTAAGACATTGAAAATTGGTGTAGAGTCCTATATATATATTTATATATATATATTTATATATATATATATATACATAAGCCTGATCCTTTTTAACTTTCATGGTCTGTCATAACCTCAGGCCAGTACGATGCCAGATCAAGGGTTCTCATCCGTCATGTCAGCGGTCTGCTGCAAGTCTCTCCACGGCAGCTGGAGGAGTTTGAGGGAACACTGGGAGAGAGGCTGAAGGAAGCAGGAGAAGAGAGCGAGTAAGTTGTGGTTGGGTGGGAGGATAGAGGGGTCGCTAACAGACAGTGTGAGTCAGTAGCTACGTTTACATGGAGCATTTTACACTGCTAACATCAAGAACGCACTTGATCTGTGTTGTATTTAATTAAAGGTATTATAAACCTTTAACCTCAGTTAATTAAAATGCTCAATGATACTAAAGCATGGTTTGTCCATGCTTTTCTTCTTTTTGCTGAATCTTGTGTGTGTCAGACACCACAACCCTGTGCATGGCACTGCACAAACAGCTTATTGTTGACGATGTCAAGTAAATTGCAGTAGAGGTCACTTGACATTTATATTTTCAGAGCCAACTAATATTACAGCTAATACCGACAATCGGTCTGACTCTGTCTCCATTAGAGAGGAGTCCTCTCGGCGGCTCAGGAGAGAACGAGGACGAAAGTTACGACGTTACCTCCTCATTGGACTGGCCACTGTGGGCGGAGGAGCTGTGATTGGTGATTATTGCTGATTCAACTACAAATAGACATTGAAAAGATCTAGTATCTTATATGAAAGCACCCAGTTGACCAGCTAATCTACTGCTAATAACAAGAACACATTTCTTTGCATTGCATTTTTCCTTCTGTAAAATCCTTCACCTGACATATATTGGTCCTGACTGAGATCTTTGCATCTTTGCCAGGTGTGACAGGTGGGCTGGCCGCCCCTTTGGTGGCAGCAGGGGCCGGTGCTGTGCTGGGGGCCGGTGGGGCTGCTGCTCTGGGCTCAGCCACTGGGATTGCAATAATGGCCTCTCTGTTTGGAGCAGCCGGGGCTGGACTGACTGGTAAGAGCATTGTACGACATGTGACTGTGGAAAAAATATCATCAACTGTAGAATTTTAACCGAGCTTGAAAAGTACACATTTTGTCTGGCTTTTCTCACCCTCCTTGATTTAAACTTTTAACTGCTCATTCATTTTCATTTTTGTTGCTTCAGGCTATAAGATGAAAAAGTGTGTTGGAGCAATAGAGGAATTTGAATTCCTGCCACTCAGCTCTGGGAAGCATCTTCACCTGACCATTGCAGTAACAGGTTGGCTCTGCAGTGGTAAATACAGTAAGTGCGACATCTGCTGTCAAATTAAAACCACATACAATTTCCAAAATACATTTTGTATTGTTTTCTTGCAATGTAAATATAACCCTATAAATTACCTACAAAGAGAACCAGTTATATTTTTGCTCCATGTATGACATTAGAGACTGTGATGTAGCGAATTGATGTTTGATCTTACATGGCGAGCGCAGGAAATGTAAAGTAAGCAACTCCTTACTTAAAGGGATAGTTCACCGAAAAATGAAAATTCATTCATTATCTACTCAGCACTATGGCGATGGAGGGGTGGGCGAAGTGTTTGAGTCCACAAAACTCTTTAGGACTTTCAGGGGTAAACAGTGTGTTAGCCCAGGCGACCTCTTCTTCAGACGTAATAAAACAACAGAAAAAAACCAAACATGCCCCCATACTGCTCGTGTGCTCCCAGTGTCCGCAAGCCCCAACAGTCATATTCGACTCGAAACGAGGTCATTTACACCGTGTTTTAAGCCTAAACGTCCGCTACCGGAATGTGCGATGCTAGCAGACGTAGCCGCACGATGGTGTGCCCGAGGGTACGTGAACGCATCACTGAGGAAGAGATCAGAGGACGTTTAGGCTAAAAACTTTGTGTGAATGACATCGTTTCGAGTTGAATTGAATGACACCACAGGAGCAGTCTGGAGGCATGGTGAGTAGATAATGAGTGAATTTTAATTTTTCTGTGAACTGTCTCTTTAATACGGCTTCTCTTTGTCAGAAACCATTTGCCTGATTAAGGTCTAGCGCCAAAACGTTTTGCAAGTCACTGCAAGTAGGTCAGTGTGCAGGATTTTCTTCCATAACATTTGATGACTTTTCTGAAAAATTTGGAATTTGTGTATAAATTCATGATTCATATCACATAGTACTACTTGTAATAACCATGCACTCTAAGCTCTTAGCATACAATTTGAATTGAGGGATAATAAGAGCATAATATATTGCTTGCAGAAGTGCATGATAGACAATGTAGCACTACACATACACTGGACATGTTCAAAGTATGTTATCATAACAAACATTTCACTTCTACCCGAAGTACAGTTTACAAAGCTCTAAACAAATAACAGTCCTGTTGGAGAGGAGGGTCAGTGCCAGAGCCTTCACTGCCACACACATGAGAACAATAAAAATAGTTACCTAACACATTTGCTGTGATCTTTTTAAAAGCATTATCTACATGTTCTTGTGAGGTAGGTTCAAGGTCTCAACTAGGTCAATTACATACAACATTAAATAAGACTAACACTAATTTGATGATAAAAAAATACAGCAGTTCTGCACACAATGTACTAAAGCAGTAGATTATACAACAGACCACTTGAGTTTTGCTCTTACATAAAACATTGCAGCTCTCTTCGCCCTCTAAAACAAACACTCAACTCCACTCACTCGGGGCCCCCTTCACATACATGTTCTGCTTATTCATTTTTGCGACCTTACATAAAAACACACCTGCTGTCTTCTAGGTTCGTTCCAAGCCCCGTGGGGCAGTCTGGGTGAATGCGGGGAACAGTACTGCCTGGTGTGGGAGTCAAGTTTCCTCAGGGATCTGGGCTCAGCCATGGCCTCTCTGTTGGACGGGCTGGTCAGCATCGTGGCCCAGGAGGCTCTGAAGTACACAGTGCTCTCAGGTAGGAGGTGGATCATGCAGAGAGGCTACATCCACACTACTACGTTTTCATTTAAAAAAGCATCAACTTTGCTACAGATACGGAACAACAGACGAGCTATTATTACCGTTTTCAAACTTTAAAGGGGACATAGCATGCAAATTCCACTTTGTTAGTGCTTCTACAGGTTAATGTGGGTATCTGGCATGTCTACCAACCCAAAAACTCTGAGAAAAAAACACTTGCGCGTTTTGTTATGGTTCCTCTAAGTCAGAAACGTCATGCTTGAGCGACTCGATTGAGCTTCCTGGGTTTTGTGTCGTAACAAGGCACTGGAAGTCTCCCTACATGGTCTTGGCCCACCCCCACCTCATCCCCGTCCCCCGTCCCCCCACACTCATTACGCCGGGTTTACACCGGAGGCAGCGAGGTTGCGAGGCAGCGCAGCGCCGTTCCCAAGCGCGCAGCCGCCTGGCTGCTCACACGGGACGAGCATTTCTCCGCTGGTCAACCCGCGATTCACTCACATGTGGCATTTGTCTGGATCGTTGGGACTGGGAGGCTGCAGCAGTTGCTCGGGCGCGACCGCTCGCTCTCCCATGCGTGAGCTGGAATTTGTGTCAGCGCCACACAGCCAGCAGTGTGGAAGACTTCTGCAGTGTTCAGCACTACTGAACACTGCGGAAGTCTTCCACACTGCTGGCTGTGTGGAAGACTTCCGCAGTGTTCAGCACTACTGTACGCCGGGTTACAGTAGTTACGCCGGGTTAACACCGGACGCGGAAGCGCCGCTGCGAGGCAGCGCAGCGCCGTTCTCAAGCGCGCAGCCACCTGGCTGTTCACACGGGACGTGCATTTCTCCGCGCTGGTCAGCCCCATAGACTGTATATATAAGGTCAGCCCGCGATTCTGCTTTCTCCGCTTGTTGTTGTACCCGTTGAATGTCGGGGTTCGGGGGTAAATGATGGTCTTCATAGGCCCCCCCCCTCTCTTTCTCTCTGTCTGTCTGCTTGTGTGCTTGTAGTGGATGGGCAGAGGGGGACATTTAATTATGTGATTGGGAAAATTAAAACTCCAGGACAACAGAAGGGGAATACAAAGTATGGGATGCATATTTGATAATTTATATCATATAAAATATGTAATTTATATCATTTAAAATCATGGGGGGAGAGGGGGGAGGGGGGAGCTGGCTCATTAGCATTTAAAGTAACAGGCACTCAAAACAGGTCACTCTGTGGAGGGCTGTTTTATACAGGGTAAAAAGGGTGCTGTTTTATATGATCCTTGTGGTATTTTGACCAAAGTATGTTACAGACATTTCATTAAGACCCCAAGGAACCATATCAACTTGTGGTAAAATGGGCATGCTATGTCCCCTTTAATGTAGTAGTATGGATTTAGGCTTAGTCTATAAACTGGATCTGTGTTTAGATACAAGAGTATTTGTACTTGTGGTGAATATATTGTTTTGGGTTGTTGATCAAAACCTTTCGAACCAAAAAAGTGTAAAGTGATGTTTTTTTTTGCTGAACAGTCACATCTTTCTCATCAAGCAGTTGACATTTAGTTTTTTATTTATTGTTTGGTTTCATGAATTGATACTTTCATACTGAGCAGGCATCGTGACGGCTCTGACGTGGCCGGCATCCTTGCTGGCAGCGGCCAGCGTCATTGACCACCCCTGGTGCATCTGTCTGAACCGCTCCGCTGAGGTGGGGAAGCATCTGGCTCAGGTTTTGAGAAGCAGACAGCAGGTAGAGCACTTCGTCTTACCTCTGTTTATATACACACTTTATTGTAGCATTTTGTGTACACATGATTAATTGCATTAGTTTCCTTCAAAGATAAATTCAATTACCTCAAATAGTGCCATATGCTTAGAGACAACAAATACACTATGTTCAGTATTTCTCTTTCTGTGTGTATGTGAAGGGGAAGCGTCCTGTCAGCCTCATAGGTTTCAGTCTTGGGGCAAGAGTTATCTACCACTGTCTGCAGGAGCTTGCCAATGACCAAGGTACAAAAACTATTGTTTCGCAGAAAAAAAAGTATCGTGATTGTAACTTTAATCATTTATTTTTTCCTTATGCTGACAAACAAAATGCTCACATCATTTTACTTTTCAAAATGCCCAAGTCATGACTTTTAAAGGCCAAGCACGGCACACTTTTTAATGTTAATGGCTCTAAATACTTTAATTGTGGTTTTAAGGTGTGTAATCAAATTTTAATTATCCTCATTTGGTTTTCTCAGATTTTTCAGAAGTCTTTATATTCTACATTGTTTGAACTAACTAATTTAATTTCCATGGTACTGATTCCTCAGGGAGTGAAGGCATGGTGGAGGATGTGGTCCTCCTGGGGGCCCCAGTGGACGGCTCCGAAAAGGCCTGGGAGAGAATGGCTAGGGTAGTGGCTGGAAAAATAGTTAATGGATACTGCAGGTAAAACAAAAGCCTAATCATGAAGAGGTCTTGCAGTTATATGTTTACATTTTGTTCCTCTATACATTCTATATTTCAGTGAATAGACTCTATTGACAGCGAAATGTATGATTTAAAGACTGTACAAAACTTTCTGTATTATCCATCTTATAGAGGGGACTGGCTCCTGGGGTTTTTGTACCGCAGTTCAGCAGCACAATTCTCTGTTGCTGGGCTACAGCCAATCAACATCCAGGATCGGCGGATAATCAATGTGGACCTTTCCTCCGTGGTGAGTCAGAGCTTATATTTAGATTAGGACCCATAAAGCTTCCTTAATAATAGAAGTAGTAGAATGGATTTCCATGTTTTTAACCTGAAGGTTTTCACCTCCACCACATGCAGCAGCCACCTTCAAATCTCACATGTGTTCTAGGGTTCCCAGGCTTATTAATACGAAGAAATAAGAACTGACCAAATCCTACCTGACATGACAGACAAAAGAAAATCTCCAACATATATCTTCCACAAAATGTATCTTCGGCTGCTCTGCCATGGTTATTTATTTATGTTACAAAGGTTTATGCAAGTAATGAAGTCTGTGTATGTCTTGCCTCAGATTGGATACTTTCGTACCTGTTTGTATCAGTCATTTAAGCTTTCTCGTTTTTTTGACTGTGGTCCAAAAAGAAAATTACTATTTTTCATTTCCACTACTCCGAGGTCTGTGAAGTTTTAGAGCTGCTAAAACGGAGAAGTTTAGAAATGCTTCTGGCTTCTTTTAGTTTGAAAATCTAAATCTAGTTTATTAATAGAACATATTGATTAGTGCAGCTTAAAACAAACACACACCTTTTTAAGAGATTGGTATTTTAGTGGTTCATATAAAAAATGTTACAATGAGTTTACATGATACAATATAATTAAATACGAGATTTTAATAGCACTTTAAACGAGACAGTAGGATAAAAAGAGTAATAATAATAAAAATGAAGGCCCCTGCTGGTCTGTTTCACTTCACAGCAATGCCTTCCTGCCACCTTGAAAATCAACCATATGAAACTGAACACTTCCTATATATCATGGTAATTGATTTTTGAACCAGGCAAAGCATCAGAGGTTTCACACAACTAAACATGAACAAAAAACAGTACATACATACTTGACATATCTGAAGCACCATACAGTATAAACCTGGGGAATAGTAAAACTTTTTGTACAAAAATAATAAATAATATTCACAATCTCTTTTTTTTTTTTATAAATGTTTAAAAAAAACTACACACTAATTTACATAAGTATATATCCTTTTTGTAATCAGAGACATTAAAGCCATGTTTCTGATTCTCAGGTTAAAGGTCACTTGGACTACATGCGTCAGATGGACACCATCTTGGTGGCGATTGGAGTTCCAACCAAAGAAGTGCCAGGAGCCTCCTTCGCTCTTCCTCAGTCTGTAAAGGTTACAGAGGGGGCAGTGAACATTCCTGACCAAGCCCACCATCAACACCAAGTGACTGACACACAAAACCCAGCTGAGGAGACTGAGAAAAGTGGAGTCCTGAAGGAGGACGAGGAGAATGAGGAGGAGTCAGGTGACGGTTGGGATATCCCCGATATCTCTGACCTGCTTGATCAGAATCAGATCTCCGACACAGAATCAGAGAATCATATCGCAGAGAGGAACAATTTACCACATGCATCTGAGGAGAAGGACACTGATGATGGCACGGCATCTGCTTCTAATGCACAGTGTGACGGCGTAGAGGAGGCCGACCCGGATAAGGAACACATATCATGGAGCTGGGATGATACACACTGGACAACAGAGCACACGCCCGAATAAAGGCAGAACTTGTAAAGAGCATGTTAGTGGACCAGCTGCTTCCCTGTAAACTCTCATCCTCTGAAGCTGTTGGAGAAAAAATAAATTCCCTTTGCAACAAACTAACGTGCGAGAGACAGCACAAGAGCCGATGCACACATATGGCAGCTTCAAGTGACAAACCCCAGAATTACTGCTTTGTTTAACCACTAAATGTTGTTTGTTTTGGACATATGTGATAATTCAATAACAATTTAGATTTTTGTAACTGAAATAGATTTTTTACAAACTGTAAATAATGTAATAATTTATTTTCCAAACTCAATGTGAGACCATATACCTGTGAACACCGTGTGTGTTTTGCAGGTTTCAGTGGATGCCACTATATAGGTGATTCACTCATCCCTCTTTTCATTCGTTGCTCGGTTGCTATGGATATTATCACAGTAATTTGATTTCCATAGGCCGCGGGCAATTCAGTGAATGTATTTTCTTCAAGGCCTTTTCTTTCTCTATTCCACCGGCACTATTGTGAGGCACTGCTTACTAAAGAGCCAACATAGAGAGTTAATATTGCTGACATTGTTTACAAGCTCCGATAACTGGAAATAGCCTGAACCCTGACATATTTGTTTCCAGCCACATTTCACAATTTGAAAGGAACATATAAGATCAGGTCGAGATCATTCAATTTGTGTTCATCGTTTTTCTGTGAACATGAAAAATACATTTTTAAAATGTGAATTTGTTTTAACTCAAGGTCAGTAAATCCTGAACTGTTCGAGTCTCAGTCCTTGTTTTCAATCAATTTTCCACCACAAACCCTGACAACACTTTACCTGACCTTTCTACTCGCCATTCAATCCAGGGTTTCAACCTGATTGGGAAGAAGCAGAGGCAACTCAATCCCAGCATGCTCGGCATCGAACAGGTTGACAGCATCAGTGGCGGTGGCGGGGGGATGTGTGGGGTCAGAGGCCAGGGGAGAGGGCGGGGTGCTGGCAATGTTGGGCTCTCCTGAGTTGCGCAGAGAGAGGGAGAGCGCCGGCGAGGGTCTCCTTGGCGACTGCGAAGAGCAGCAGGGCAAGAGCTTACCCAGAGCTCGCTTGAAGTCTCTCATGAACAGCGGGTAGATGATGGGGTTCATTGTGCTGTTGCAGTAGCCCAGCCAGGTGATGGCGTCAAAGAGGGCGTGGGGGACGCACTCACACACCGCCTGAATGAAGATGGAGAAAAGAATAAACAAGGAATCAGAGGACAAATGTCAAATTAATTACAGAAACATGCACGAGGACATTTTTCTATTGTGTTGTTGTATCCTGCCAAGAAATCTTGCAATGGGCTGAAAAATGAAAGTAAGAAGAAGACAAAGCAAAAATAGGCAAGAACATCACGCCACTTAAAATGTTGAAAAAAAAAATCTGCCTTGCAAATGTTTAATGAGGAAAGAAATGTCTTCATTTGTCAGACCTCAAGGAAACAAAGTAAAACATTGTTAAGACGAGGACTCAAAAGAGCCCCTTTAACTTACACACATATTTTTATATAATATTTGCATCTGACCGATAAAAACTCTGATCTCGAACACAACCAGCAGATTTAGAGAGGGACAGTGAAGGAGGAGGCAGCTGTTAGAGGAGAGCTTCCAATACTTCCAAGATGAGACGGGGAGGCGGTGGGAATAGGACCGAAAGGAGGGGTGAGTTTCACACACCACATTGAGTGTGAAAAGGAAGGAGAGCACAGACACAGTCAAGTGTCTGTGCTCCATGTTATGCAGGGGAGAAGCGAGAGGGCACAGATGGGAAATTAAAATGACTGGATCATTGAAAGCTTGAAAAACAGGGCAAGTGTCATTACCAATTAAGACTAAATTATTTTCCTGTTAGTTCACTGGGAAATGAGTGTGTATGTGTGCTCAGTGTAATCATGTCAAAATCAACAACTTACAAAGAATAGCATTCATTAATGGTCATCCGCTGTGTTTTTGTTTTCTGGGCTTTGGAATGAGTCAGCCGCACGATGCTGAAATGCCAATCTATTTCCTCGTTTGATGGCTTGGCAAGACGGTGACGCTAAGGCTGGCCACTAAAAAATAGATCGGTATCCAAGTGTTTTTTCTTTTTTTCCTTCTCTCTCTCTTCCATTTATTTCACACTCTTTTTGTGCTCGCCATACACATGTATTTGTGAGAAAACCTCTGAATCACTGAGATACATGAAATGGGAGAGCTGTTCCAAATGAGACGGACTTTGTAAAAGGTCGGTGAAATTGTTGTAAATCACGCTCACATGCGAATAGAGGTGAAGGCAAACTGAACAGAGGCTATTTGCCCCTAACGGCTCATCTTTAGGACAAGATGGTCAGAAACCCCTAGTACGTTTGTTGATAAGTTGCCAACCACCAGCCGATGTTAGCGACCACCGATGGATGCTAGGGATGTATCATCAGTGGAGTACCTTAGTGTCAATGGGTATTTTGGCTTTTTAATCACAAGACACCCTCTGCGAAGGCAGGCCCACCACAGGCTGATCAGACCTGGGTGTGTGTCCCAAACACCTTGGGGGGCCCAGGTTGGGTCTTTCCTCCTGATCCAGAGCCATTGGCTGCAGCGTTCTGCACTCACTGATATTTCTACTATCGTCTGGCGCAGGGCTTCTCGATGGATTCCTAGCAACCCGATGGTGCATGTTGCAATAAGACTCCTGCAGCCTGGGCAGACCGCAGCCTCTTCCTCTCATTTGCTTCATCAAATGCATCCTCCCAGGATACAGTCAATTCTATGAAGTAGATGACGTGCCGGGTGTTGGACCAGAGTACCAGGACTGCTTGTGGGGTGGTGGTGGTGGGGACAATTTGTGATGGGATTGTAAGCTGCTGGCCTACATCTGCCAGCTTTTCCCAGTCTCGGGCTTGCTCCAACTGAACGGTCCTGGTCTGTGGAGGAGATCCTCTCTGTTCCCCCTCTTGGACAAATGGTTTCAATAAAACTGTGCTCGATGTCCTGGAGGGCAGGGCATTCGTAGCAGTACTCTTTGATCTGATCATCTATCTCGATTCCGGGATTTGTTTGACGTATGGGATGGACACTGACATATCATGTTACCTGTATTTTACATTTCTGTGTCTGAGGTTTGGCAGAGTCTGGTGTGTCTACTGACCTGAGCCATGTTGGTGATGAAGAAGGGGAGCCAAGCACTGAAGAAGAGTCCCAGGAGAACTCCCAGTGTCAGACTGGCCTTCAGTGCCCTCCGGCCCTGCCTTCGAGCCAGGCGGCGCTCACTGTTAACGGACTGCCGTGACAGTAGAAAATGGAGAGAATTGTAATTAGTTACACTCATAAGAATATGAGTTTGCATTTTGCTGAGAGAGCTGAACCAAAGGGTCAGTACCAGCAAGACTGGAGGCCGAGGGAAAGAGTGAGCCTGGCTGTGTTTGTTGCAAAAAAACCTAGCATCTGAAAAGCTGATTAACATGTCTCACTGTAAAACACAAAATTGTAAAAATTGGTCTCATAAGGATTATATATATATACCGGGTGCGAAATACTTGATTGACTCTTGAGAGCCCCTGAAATCCTCAAAATCTAAATTCTGGGGGTCTGGGGAATTTTTTTTTTTTTAATTGACTTGCAGCGGCAGCCTGTCTGAGCAGTACAGAAGTTTTCTTTGTGTTTGTGTGATTCGCTTTATGAGACATGTATTCAAACACATTGAAAAGAAGTCCAGCATTTTGCACGCACGCAGTTCAACTGCTATACACAACACGAGATGAGATGTGACGCGTACAGACAGGACATCGCGGTTAAAGTGAGCGGAACGATCTGGATCATGATCCGACATCATCAATTAATTACTAAATAAATGTGATGGTCAGTTTGTGTAAAGAAGGACAGAGACGAGCAGACCACACACGCCTCAGTGTATTCATTTTGAAAGCATCAAAATAATCACAATATAATCACAATAGATGTAATTATTTAAAAACATTTGGGGGGTGGTTACTTCAAGAATCACAGTGTTGACAGACGTTTATACGGGTGGGCGGGGCGTCACACGCCATCTGCCTTAAAGGTGTGAAAGGAGCTGTCTTCTACAGCAAGCCATGCGAGGACATGACATCCCATACATTCTGTGTTGTACCGAGTGATTCGACTGAAAGGGAACTCATTTGACGTGAAGTCCATGACTGTATTTTGGCTGACCATTTCGGCAGTTCTTTTTTTTCTTATTTGGAGCGCTTGGTAGGGGGGGGTATATCGATTGCCACTGGGTATTTTGTAAAATATATATTAATAATAAAAATATATAAAACATATATTTCTTGGCTGTAAATCCAAATTTTTTATTTGTGAATTTCTATTTGTGGACCATCTAATTCAGGATGCGTCATTTTGGGGCTTTACAGGTGGTAGACAGATATTATTGTATTTTTGGACAGAGCCAAGCTTGCGGTCTCCCCCTGTTTCCATTCTTTATGCTAATAGTGTATTTATAAGTACAATTTATATGTTATTTGTGATATTGTTGTAACAGTTAGTTGCTGTCCCCACAAAGTGACTATGATTAGTTAGAAAATTATTTATAAGCAATAACCCTGATAACACATCCCTCAGCCCATTCGCTGACATTGTAATTTATATTTTCTATCCATATATTTTTCACTGTTTTATCCCGATGTATATACACACATATTTATGTGTGTGTGGTCCAGGTATTACTCATGTTGTGGGGACTTCAATCGGTCACAATATGGAGACTTTTCTTCCTTGTGGCGACTTTGAGGTGAAGACAATTTTAAGGATTAGGTTTAGGTTAAGGTTAGGCAAGTAGTAAATATGGTTAAGGTTGGAATAAGTCTCCAGGAAATCAATGTAATGTCCTCTGAATTCATGGAGACACGAATCTGTGTGTGTGCGAGAGAGAGAAAGAGCGAGAGAGAGAGAGGTTTTATTGCACATAAATGTGACAGACTCAGAGTCTGACTTATCCTTGCAGATGGGGGCAGCACATCAGACACTGTCTGTACTTTTCCCACCATGATTACACCTCTTGTTTTTTACAGAGTCTCATCTTTTATACATTTCTGGGTAACGTTGACAGAGGAGCAAAACATTTTTCAGACTACCTCTGACCCATTATTTTTTAAGAGCCTGATAATGATGAATAAGTGTTTAAGAGCATCTTCATCTCAACGTCCTTGCAGACAGCCAGTAAACGACCCAGACAACACACACACATGCACACAGTAGTACTTCTGAACTTGGAAAACACAAAAGATTAGAGTGGGTGTAGGTCCTAGAAAGGTTAAAAAAATGCTTTCAAAAAACATAATTTTGTCTGCTCCACTTACAGTTTCAATTGAGCCTAGAAATTGTCCTATATTTTATTTTGTGTGTTGGTCGGCAGTCGTACGCTGAGCGACCCTTAAAGGTGCTATAAATACGTATCCGTTGCTTGCGTGAGCTGCTGGTGATGACTGATTTACTGTATACAAGACGAGAGGTCATAATATGCCCTCCGAGCAATCCAACTTCTTTAACCGTATCTGAGTTAACGTACTGAGCTCTCTTTCTTACCGGTGCATTTTGTGACACAGGAGGTTCCTGGTACCCACAATCATCTCCATCCCGCTGTGCTTGTGCGGCCGCGATCCCAGGTGAAGGGGGCCTGGACGGTTCCCCAAGAGAGGGGTGTGGGTGCGGTGGGTGGCTCAGAGCTGCAACCCTCTTTGCCTGTCTCCGTGCTGCCAGAAGGATCCGGCAGTAGGTGAAGCAAATGGCGCTTGAGGGCAAAAAGAAGGTGAGCACAGATGCCACGAAAGCAAAAGGCAAGGTTACCCGAAGGCGGCACTGGAAGGAAAGGCCTCCTGGTGGTGACAGCTGAAAGTAGGATGCCGGATACAGTGTGTCAGAGTAGGAGCTGATGTTGCTACTGCTGACGCCCGGAACAGGTGAGTGTCCATTGCCGAGGCCTAAGCTGTGCCATCTCATCTCAATGGGCAGGAAGGAGGCCAGTGCTGCCAGCCCCCAAGCAGCTCCCACGAGGAGTAACGCCCGGGGTGGGGTCATCCTTTGCTTGTAGCGCAACGGTGAGATGATGAAGAGGTAACGGTCCAGGCTGATGACACACAGGTTGAGGATGGATGCGCTGCAGCACATGACATCAAAGCAAAGCCAAATCGGGCAAAATGCCGGCCACAACACCCAGGCCCCACACAACACATTGAGCATGGCTGGGGGCATCACCACCAGTGCCACCATCAGGTCAGATAGGAACAAAGACACCAAGAAGCAGTTTGAGGTGCAGCGCAAAGAGCGATGGGCAAACACCAAAGCGATGAGCAACACGTTGCCACAGACTGTCATGAGGATGATGACAGTCAGCATGAAGGCCAACAGCCACGGGCCGCTGCCAGTGATGTTCCATGCACTGGTGGTGGGAAAGCTGCTGTTGTAGCTTCCCACAGAGCCAGACGAGTGAGAGTCAGTCATGGTGCCAGTTCCAATAAAAAAGCTCCTGAGGTTCCTCTTTAGGCACCACTGAAGGTTACCGACTTTAACCAGTGCTCCTTTCCAGCCAAAGCTCTCACTTCATGAACATTGTTGAACAAAGAGAAGACAAAGAGGTCTTTTGTTGAGAAGCCATCCAATCCTCTCCCTGTCAAGGTCAATCGGACTGTTCTCCATGAATTAGTATCTCCATCTCCTTTTGGCAGGAATACATCCAGGTGTCCCAGGCTTACTTCCACTGCCACAAGTACACTGACCAAAATAAACAGACTCTCACTCATCTCTTCATCCCCTCCTGCGTGTCCCTGCCTCATCCACAGCTAAGAGCCAGAATGAGCCATTCGAGGTCTGACAGAGGGTTTCGGAGCAGCATGTCACAATGATGACAGTCACAGGAGGAGGGCACACAGACAGATGAGGCATACGAGAGAAGTGCTGGTGAAAGGAACTACCGGAGACGATTCTCAGAATATTTCCTCACCTCACAGAAGTGGCTTTTGCAAGTCCTTTGCCGAGCTGCTGCGCCGCTGCCTTTTCACCAGACCTTTTTCATCCTGGGGGAACAGCACGGGGGGGAGCATGAAACCAGCACAAAAGTGTGCAGCAGTCGCTTGTCAGCCAGGCTTCATTCACAAGTGCTCTACAGGTATCATGGTCCTTGAGATGCTGCCTTTCTATCTCTCGGTTCCTGTTAATCCCTTTGTCGGCCACTCCAGTGTGCACCCCAGCCTGAGCGCACGCCTACTGAGAAGGAGCGTGTCAAAGCATTGAGCTGTTAATGCATAACCATGCTCCATCACAGCCAAGAAATGCTCATTCTGCATCATAGTGTGGGTGGTCTTTCTCTGTGTATGTCCATGGTATTTGTATCTATTTAAGTACAACTATCACAGCATTCTGATGAAGATTAATTTCTTTTAAGTGACATTTTACCTGCTTTTTAAGCTAAATTTAAAAAAAGAAGTTAGTGTATGAATTGTTATAACTATTAGTCATCTTCTTTCTTTAAAAAAAGTGATAGCTAACTCTATTAGACCTGTAAAAATAATTTACCTCCGTGGACTATTTAATGTTTTAATGATCTACAAGATTGAATTACTAGGCTGTTTTCTTTTCTCTCTACCCAGAGAGATAGTCGTGCCTCAGAAATGTCCATTGTTTTGTTTTTTTACTTGATTTATTAAATGATGCAGTTATTGACAGCTGCTGTTGCTAGTGCATTTAACTGCAAACCATCCATCACATCTTGATAACAGATCTCTACACCGCCTGTGCAATCTGTCACCCAGTTGGCTGCACCACTCGTGGTGATGTAGGTGCTTTAAAGGATAAAGGGTGTGACTACAATGATTTTTGGTCTTTTTTTCTGTCGTCAGCGACAAAATACCTAGAAAACTTCCGTTCTGTACTTAAAAGCGTGACATTTGTTACTTATGTAAGTAGTCATTAAAGGTTAAAGTAATTCTTAGTATTTTCAATGATTAAACAAAAAACATTCTCTGTTCTACCAGCATTTTGAAAGTATCTTCACCTTGTTCCAACTTCCCCCTCAAGCTAAACAACAGGGTATGACAACAGTAATAATTGACTTCCCGAGAGGAGCACTTGAATACTAAACATAAAACAACTTCATTCACAAGGCAAAGTCCAGTGCACTCCATCATTTCAACAACCTTGTCAAATACTAAACATAATACTCTTGTTTTTTTATTTTTTTCCAATTTCATGCCCCCTCATGACTCATCTCCATCACTGCGCCCCAGTCACCAGCCACATCCGCTCAACTGCTGCCAACACTCTGACCCCCCTTCACCCACACCAGGCTTACCACCTTACGGGACAGCGTTTGCATTGCTGCCCTTGCCCCCCTTCCTCCCCAATGTATTTGAGAAAATCACTCCCACATGCCGTCACAAATAAACTGAACAAATTAAACGTCACCGACACTTGACTCCTCTTACTCTTTCAAGTACCACCATTACAGCTAGGACTGTATGAGTTGTAGTCAGGCTGTTGTAATTCATCACATAATTATTGTCTACTGCTTTATGGTTTATAATGGGTTTTGTTCGAGCGTCATCGATATGGACTTTGGGGAATTCAAATACAGCTTAATATATAGAAATTGAATTAAGTTTATTTTGTAAAATAAAAGTTTTCATATCTGTGCATATTAGTAAACATAAATGCAGGTACCAGTGTGTCTGTGAAAGGCTCATACGGGCAAACTTTTATCGGCCAACTGATAAATAGGTCGTTTTGTCCATTATAAAGCGTCTGAGAAATAACTTCATCACCAGGGCATCATTTTTTGTTGTTATAATTGTTTTATTAAATAAACACAGACTGTCCTGATTAGGCACATACAAATCATACTGAGTCATACTAGGGATGGACCGATCAACAGGGAGACATGAATCTCTCTGTAGAACAGTGCAAATGGCCGCTCCCCCATAATCAAAACAAAAAGAACAAATTCAAAAAAATAAAAAAGACAGTCCTTCGTTGGCTTGCAGCTATTGCTCCTGTTAAAGAAAACAGAAAACAGTTACATACATTTTGATTTACATGAACAATAAAACGGGGTTGTTACTCTGAGTTAGAAACAAGGATTTTCTTCTGTAGCCTGTTTAACATTGTATTTGCAAACTAACCTTTTCTCTTCTGTGCAGCACATAATGTGACCTGAGGTCATTCTGACAGTTGACATATGCCATGCCAAGCCCCGCTCCTGAGCCGAAGGAAATCGGCCATGTGTGCCCTACAAATGAAACAGGTGCTTTACATCTTTTCATGCACTCAAATAAAACACGGATGCACGTCACAATATGATAAAAATATGAGAAATTATGTATAAAATCTTATGAATTTTCATTAAACTATTTGTTCATTTAGAAAAGTGTGACGAACAAAAACACTCCAAAGACTGATGCAAAAGCCTTTCCCTGGTGGCAGTAGCAGAAAACTACATGTGTGCTCTGCAGCATCACTGCTGGCTCTGCTCGTCTTGGTACGGACCCGAGAGCTAAATTAAAGAGTCAAGACGCACTGCAGCAGCAACCCATTCAAACTACTTACGTTTAAAGAACAGAACCGAAAACACGAGTCCTAAACCCAGTCCAGTGCCTGAAAAAAGAAATAACAGTCAACAAAGTGTTTCTAATGAACCATTTAAATTGAACACCTATTCTTTTATTTCTATTCATTGTGAGCATATGATCACTTACGTACATGTATTTATAGTATTGTATATTTATCATGAGCAATAGCAACATTTTGTAATAATTTCATTTCTATGAACTTGAAACTCTACATTTGAATCTTTACTTTTGTTCATGTGGCCTCATAATTGTTTTTCCTTTAACTGTTTCAGGTACATATTTGTACAAAGCCTCCTTAATACAAGTGAGCTAGTTAATTTGCTGATGCAGTAACAAATGACAATGACTTGGAACCAAACTCCATTCAAAATCTTGCTATATTTGATGCTTCAATTATTGGCAGTAGCCTGGGTACATAATGGACATTCCTCTGTTATTCAGATGCAGGGTCCAGATAAAAATACAAGAATTACAAAGAATAAAATACACAGAAAGCACAAAAAATAAGATACTGGGATTGGTAACGTTCAGTTCTAAATCTAATATTTCTTAAAACCAAGATGACTTGAGCCGGCTAATAAATTTAAACATGAGCTTGCTTGGGCCCTGAAGTGGCCTTGGGTGTTCTGTCAATCTGTTTAGAAAATCCTATTTCCTAAGCTTTTTGAAGAACATAATTTGCTTGAACAAGGGTCAAGTTTCAGATAATATTCAATGATGTGTGTCTTTGCTCAAAGCTATAGATTTGACAGTGAACAAGGCCTGACTAGAACGTGCACCTTTCTGAATCACAAATTGTTTATGCATGTTGGGTAGATAATTGGCCCCTCTGTGTAAACTGTGGCCCCTTTACGGCCCCTGGTTTAGAAAAGTCCTAGATTCGCCACTGCTGCTCAATTATGTATTGACAGGGCTCCTTACCACCGTTTCTATAAACCAGTGGAGCTATTACCTGAGAGAATGTTTACATAGCATTAAAATAAACACTGGTTTGTGTTTTGAAAGAATGCCGAATTGAGCAGTGGGTACTCAAGTCTCGTAAAAAAGGTTTTAATGTCGCAGCAAAGATGTAAACAAGGCAGGAACACGTCAATTCAACCTTATCTGAATGACGTTTCT
Source organism: Hippoglossus stenolepis (assembly GCF_022539355.2). Classification (NCBI taxonomy): domain Eukaryota; kingdom Metazoa; phylum Chordata; class Actinopteri; order Pleuronectiformes; family Pleuronectidae; genus Hippoglossus; species Hippoglossus stenolepis. The sequence continues at coordinate 21,166,973 of NC_061488.1, read as the reverse complement.
TCTTGGGCTCTTTCCAATAACCCAATAACTCTAATAAGAGAAAAGGCAAAGCTGACAAGAACCGAGGTTTTCCATTTTATAGGTTAAACTACAGAATTAACCCTAATTCACGTGTCACAATAAATAAAACCCTCCTGCCTGTGTCTGGTCATTCACTTGTCCTTTGTAAGTCCTTTGGCGCTAGCTAGTTAGCTTCAGTCCCACCCAATGACAGCAGAGGAACCCAGTGAAAACGCTGCTCGTTTTCGGACGGATTCCGGGAAATGACAGTGTGGTTACACGCGGGACAATCGGGGATATTTACCGATTTTGATGGCACCGTCTGCCAGGCACCGGTCCCACTTCTTCCCCAGCTCCTTCTCGGACATGCTGCACGCTAGCTTGTGTCAAGGCGAGGTGTCAACTGTCCTGCTGCATTCACGGCCTGTCGGAGATAAACTGCTGGGTTCAGTGCGGGGGAACAAACGAGTGGAGAAGAAGAAGAGGGTTTTCAGGCTGATTTCTCCTTTTGAAATGTGTTACTATGTAGAATAGATGCTGTTGATGAAGTAAACGAGACAAAAACACCCAAACGGACGAAAAGCTCGTTTTTGCCTGTGCACGTGAACGCAGCATTGAGCCGCTCTTGCAAACCTCGCGATAAGTTACACACAAGCAACGCGGCTCAAAGTCGCCATCGTGTGGTAAAGAATTAAATGTGCAGAAATGAAGCCACCTGTAGCAGCCACTCGTGTAACTGAGTCCAATGTGCATTTGTAGTATTTATTATTACAATAACACAAACTCTGTAGAAATAGTCAATGAATATAATTCATGTGAGTCAATAAACGAATAATTCAGTGGCAGTAAGTAATATGGAATATAGCACATGATATTGAACCTAATATGATGAAAATAACATTATACATGAAAAAACATTGTAATATCGCACTTAGGTATTATTTCTCAGTGTCAAGTACAGTATTAAGTGCCTAAGCGTAGCAATTGCCCTTTCAACTCCACCACCAGCAGCCTGAACTGCTGATACCAGTCATTTTGTGTCCATTGATTAATAAGTGATGTTATTCCTACCATCTACGGTCAGCCACTGAGATCACATTTTATCATCATGTTGATGTTTCATGTGAACCTTAACTGAGACTCTTGACCTAGTTCTGCATCCCACTTGAGTGGTTTATTGGTGTTCCTAACAACGGGCTCCGTGAGTATACAGAGTATACAGTATATGACAGAGAAAAACATCCAGATGCACAATTATTGCATTTATTACAAATTTATTTTAAAGTTTTTGAATGAAATTTTGTTTGACACAAATCATTACACTGTCATGAAGTCATTTCAGCATGTTCACCTTAACACTGATTTCCTGAGATGACAATATAGAATTTCTGAGAACATACAGCACACAAACATTTAATATCCATTTCAACAAAAGGATGGCATACTTTGAAATGTTACCATTAAATAAAGATGTGCCATCAGCTGGTACATTTGAATACTCTGCATCCAAAACTAGAAAACTGGTGTTTAAGACACTCAATTTAAGTACAAGACAAATGTATCAAATTCATAACATGATAGACGATCACACATAAATGATCCACTGTCGCTACTCAGCAGGCAAACTGTGTGAAACAGTGAAACAGCCAAAAGTCATCATGTTGACAAAGTGATTATCAAGCACAGCTACTTAAAATGGTGCCACTTACAAGTTGATATCATCAGTTTCCATTGAGTCAAGTCGTAGCAGGGTGGTGATGAGCATTTTACACTATGTGAATGGGAGTGAACAGCAAAGGGGCAACAAAGAGGTAGAAACTTTGTCCTTAACGAGCAAATGCATCTTTGGCAAAAAAACAAAATAAATCCCCTTTGCTTTTGCTGCCTCCAGTACGTGCGTGTGTGTGTACATACGTGTGATGTACATATGTGAGAGCTACCATCCAGATATACCACAGGTAAATGCTCCTGACAGTCAATGATGTGTTAAGAGTGGCCTTTGCTACAAAACAGATGCTGTGGTCTGACTGCATCCCATCTTTAATAAGAAAATAAAAACAATGTGGTGAATAAAGTTGAAGAAATCATCAACCCTGTCTCCTGGTCCCGAAGGACTTGTTTCCTCATTCACAGTTCACACTGAAGCTGCTCTGGTCACTCGTTGGACTCCGGTTGAGGGGACTGTTCTTGTGCTACTGTTGCTGGCTGGTGGGGCTCCTCTCTCGCTGTCTTCACGGAGCTCTTGCTGATGACCAGGAGGTCTTGCAGCTCCTTGTTTTCAATCTGAACACGACAGGATAACATTTCATTAAAATAGTACTCGTGACATACCGAGTGTCAAAGGTTCAGTTGATCCAAACACACAAGAAATATATATATTTTATGATATTTTCTTACATACTTAAACTCTACTGGAATCTGGCCATGCAGACAGTTTTGGTTTTAGTAATCTATGTATATTTAGGATCCCTTCAGCCATGGTCTATTGATCAACATCTATGGCAGTTACAGCACTGAAAAAGGACAAATTTATATGAAAAATAAACTCGACCTGTAAGCAGGTATATCTGGGTCCAAGCAACCAAAGCAACTCATAAATTAAAAATCAAACAGTGACACCTACTTAGAGAAGCAGTGTCTCTTTTTGACAGGATAATCAAGAAACATTGCTGCAAATAGTTAACACTATATATATATATATATATATATATATATATGCTGTAAATAAAGAAAAATAAATAAGTAGTTCCTTCAACCCTCAGTGCTATTTTTGTCATTTTTAATGCTATAGAAGTTGTCCTTATAAACCACATAAAAAATGTTTACCATGCCATTGTTTGGTATTGTTTTGTATTGACACTAACTACAGGTTCACATTTAGAGAAACATCTACAGTTGGTTCTACTGAGCTCACCTCTAGTTGAGCCAGCCTCTCTTGAACAGAGCAGTAGTGCTGATCATCCACCTGCACGGCTCTTCTCATCACCTGGCCCATCTCACATATTCGCTCCACCTGGTTCTGCACTTCCTGGAGAATTACAATGCAAGCTATTGATCCTCAAGTATGTACATTTCTAACTATACATCTTTCACTGTTTAATCCTGTCCTCTGAATGACTGAGCAAATGCAGAAAGCCAGTGTACTTTTGCGTGGTCCTCGTGGAGGCTAAGCACTGGTTTGGTGTCCAGCTCCTTCTTCGCCATCATTAGCTGAAGCATCTGCTTGCGGTATCGACCCATGATCAACTCCAGCGCGTATTGGTGTTCTTCGAGAGACAACCATAGCTCTGCAGAGACAGTCATGAAGAGGGTTTGGAAAAAAAACATACAACACCAGACATACTATCAACAGAAGTGAGTGGGTTTATTTTTCACCTTTATTCTCCTGCTGTAGTTCCTTGATTTGAGTGTTTTCCTGAGTCAGAAGAACATGGGGCTTGTATTTGGTCAGCTCCTGAATCTCAGAAGAGTCTTCTGTGGGCTGAGGGAGGGGGTGCAATGAAGGGAAGAGAAGATAATCAATAGAAAAGCTTTCTCAGTTTTAATTTCAAATGAACTTCATATATATATATAGAAAAATGCATCTTTGGGAACATAAATTTTATAAAAATCTACCCCTCCCACCATAATAGTTGGTGAAATAAAATGTACTACAATCATCAATAATGGACTGTCACGTCATTATTGATATCTGACATCTGCACATCAACAAAACACATAAAAGAGTAATATAAGAAATGTGAAGGACATCATGCAGATAATTGACACATTTGAGAAATTGAGGCCACAAGTTTAACTTGAGTTACCTTTTTTCACAGAAGTAGGTGAGTTCAAATGAGTCTAAAGCTGCAAATACCAGGTATACATGAGTGATCTTGATATTTATATAAAAGTAACACTTGTGGGGATTTCTGCAGAGGTGTAACCATCAGTATAGATGCTACCGGGTTAGAGTAAATGACGATGGAACACTACAGATTATAAACTGAAGATATATATTAATATTGTAATGAAGTCATGTAATTTAAAAGGTACAGTGTGTAGAATGTAGTGCTGAAGTGTCATGTTGCAGCTGAACACCCCTCAGCTCACCCTCCCCTTCCAAACATGACAGACAACCTGTGGTATTTAGTTTAATCCTACAGAGCTCAGCTGAATCCTGTTGGCCCACTGTGTGCAGCCTTCTGTGCAGTGCAGCAGTAAATATGTACTTTAATGAAAAGTCTTTGTGTGGAGACACTCGTCCATACCTTGTCTGGGAGGTCATTTCCCACCTCTCTCATGCCCTGCACTCTCTGGCTCAGGGCCCCGGACTGTTCTATGAGTCCCTCGGCGGCCGTGTCGTGCTCTTTCAGCCTCTCCAGAAGGGTCCGGGCATCGCCCAACACTTTCTCTAAAGTGCAGGCCATTTACTGGAACCTGTTAAATTAGCTTACTGTCCCGCACGTAAGGTAAACAAGCCGCTTCTCACAGCCAGTGAGGGGGAAACAGCTCGCAGTGTTAGCTAACGCTAGCTGTGTAGCTCCAGCTAGCCGAGGCAGCTTCACTGTCTGTACAGAGACTTCATGTTGTGGACCTTTGGATCTATCTGTCGCAAGAAAGAAATAAAACCGACACATTTAAGTAAAACAAATCACTGTAGTTTGTTGACAGGTCTATTTCCGTGTCGGACCCAGAAGCAAACGATGACGTCCCTTCCGTATATTTTCTTTCCGTTTAATGGCGGGTAGCGACCATCGATCGGGGGCATTATCGCCACCTACTGTGTTGGAGTGTGAACCGCAACTATCCAACTATCCAACAATCCAACAACAACAAAACAGACAGACACACTCTGTCTGTTTTCTCTCTCTCTCTCTCTCTCTCTCTCTCTCTCTCTCTCTCTCTCTCTCTCTCACTCTCTCTCACACACACACACACACACACACACACACACACACACACACACACACACACACACACACACACACACACACACACACACACACACACACTCTGATGCAACAGCAACATCTTCTTTTCTGCATAATTGATCAAATAATTAATTTTCAATTAGTAATATGCTATGATTCTAAAAAGAACATAGTAGTTAAGTCGTCTCTGGTGGACATTCAAATGAAAGGAAATGAAGGAAGGAATGTTCTCAATGTTCTTATTGAGACTAAGCAACTTTTATTCTAAAACAAAGTGGCCAGATTTAACAAAGAGCCAGTCATGGTTTATAATGAATGTGTCATCTACACACCCTCTTTACCAGGAAGAGCTGTCACGTTATGTTTCTTGGATAGTAATGTCATTCTGTTAAGTTGATTTCAGATAGTGAAACAAACAAAGCACATTTCTGTTTTCTTCATCAAATAATTCTGCCTTGGGTTGAGGGAACAACGAAAATCAAAGCACCTACACAAAGCAAAAATAGAAATGATGTTCAATCTGAATGAGGATGGTCTTTCTGAGAAGTTAAGACATGCTGGGGGGGGTAGTCTTATTAACCATCTGATGTATACTGATGATTTGATTGTCTTTTCTCTTCTCCTTACAGTGCTGGTTTACAGCAACCACCAGAGTATGTTCAAGTTAAGTACATTAAATATAACTCTAAAAATGTTATGATGATTTTTAGAATTAAGGAGCATCAGAAGCTGAACCGTCCTTCATTGGTTATGGCTGACAAAGTCCTAAATGTTGTAAACATTTGTAAAAAGATATCTGGGTCACATCCTTAGGGGAAAAAATGTGATGAGGCAGTGTCAGTGCTTTAAACTGTCTGCACAAGCCAACGTGTTGACGCCTGTAGTCTGAAACTGAGAAATCTTCAGGTGGCAGGTATAGACACAGTCTGGATTTTGCTAACACTTCCGAGATGGACAAGTTCAAGCAAAATGTTTGTGGCTCGCCATGTTCCCACTTTTCATGCTCTGCTGAGGAATTTTATGCACAGTTTCATGTTTCGATCAACTGACTCACATCTGACGCAACTCATCTTGTTGGAAACACTGGAACAAAAGTCTGTGTGTGTTTCTAATCCCAGCGTGGTGGTAACGTGTGATGAATGTATTCTACATTTGTGTTCTGTATTTTGAAATTTATACTTTTTATTTTATTTTAATACTGATGGACCTGTGTCTGAAATAAAGCTTAACTAACTAAAAAACGAAATATAGTGATCTCATATTAAAGAGATAGTTCACCGGAAAAATTCGACCTCATTATCCACTCACCACTATGCCAATGGCTGTGTGGGTGAAGTGTTTGAGTCCACAAAACACTTTTGGAGTTTCAGGGGTAAACAGTGTTGCAGCCAGATCCAATTCAATTAAACCTTAGAATATGGAACACACAACCCACGGCTCACTGTGTCAGTAGCTGACGTATGCAGAACCCTGAGGAGAATCAACTCGCATGGGCCCAGACAACATCCCGGGAGGGGCCTTCAGGGTATGTGCTGCACAACTCAGTGATGTCTTCACCACCATTTTTAACCTGTCCCTCACACAGGCCACAGTTCCATCTTGCTTTAAAAAGAACACCATTATCCCAATCCCCAAGAAAAACCCAGTAACCTGCTTGAATGATTACAGACCAGTTGCACTTACACCCATTATTATGAAGTGCTTCGATCGGGTCATACTGGGTCACATCAAATCCACCATTACCTCCACACTGGACCCCCTGCAGTTTGTATACCGGTCCAACAGATCTACTGAGGACGCAGTTTGTACTGCCCTGCAAACTGCCCTCTCCCATCTGGAAAACAAGGACACCTACCTCAGAATGCTGTTCACTGACTACAGCTCAGCATTCAACTCAGCCTAGGACTGAACCCCCAACTCTGTGACTGGAACTCAGACTTCCTCATCTGCCGACTACAATCTGTCAGTATTGGAAACCCCACTTCCAGGACATTACTCATGAACACCGGCATCCCTCAAGGATGTGTACTCAGTCCCATACTGTACACACGACTGTGCAGCCTCACATGAAAACACACCACAATCCTGAAATTTGCTGATGAAAAAACAGTCCTGGGTCTCATCAGTAACAACGATGAATCAGCCTATCGCAGGGAGGTGGAGGACCTGCTGCTGGGGTGTCAAAACAATAACCTGACGCTCAATGTCAGCAAAACAAAGGAGGTGAGAGTGGACCTGAGGAAAGGGAGGAGTCAACACACACCATTACACATTGGTGAGACTGAGGTGGAAAGGGTCGACAACTTCAAATTCCTCAGCGTCCACATCAGTGAGGACTTCACCTGGACCCAACACATCACTCAGCTGATCAGGAAGGCACAGCAGATGCTCACAAACAGACCGCCAACGCCTGCAGAGAGTGGTCAAAATCAGCCCAGTACATCACTGGAACGACCCTCCCATCTCTGCAGGACATCTATCAGCAGAGGGTCCTCAGAAGAGCCCGGAACACCCCCAGAGATCCCACACACCCCCAGCACCACCTCTTCACACTCCTTCCATCTGGCAGACGGTATAGGAGTGTGAAATGACAGTTTCTACCCCCAAGCCATAAGAATGACTAACATCTCCAAGCCACTGGCCCTGCCCCCTCCCCCTCCCACCCTCCACACATAACCAACAAGGACTTAATGCAACTTTTTGCACATTCAGAATTAGAATCAGAAATACTTTATTGATCCCAGGGGGAAATTGTGTTTGTTCCAATAGGTCCATGCAAGATTAGAAATATAGGCTTATAAGATTTATTAAATATATAAAATAAAATAAAATATGAAATATGTACAATATGTGCGTTGAATTGAAGAATTTGCCAACAGTGAACGTTATGCACCTTGTTCTCTTTGTGCTCAAACTGTAATAATTCTGCACTGATTTTTATACTGTCTTTTGCTGTTTTTAGCACACCTAAATAACCTCATCTACCTCAGCTGTTATTTATCTCTTATCCCTTTTATTTATGATTAAACTTAAAGGCTTCCGATATGTATATATATATATATATATGTGTGTATATATATATTAAAATGTTTCTAACTGACGGCACCAGGCATAGACAAGAGAACTAAGAATTTCATTGCATCGATCAGAATTTTTGCCTTTGAACCTTTGAACCTCTGAAGTAAAGGGTGACCCATTATTTAACCGAAAATTTTTTTTTAATCGATCAAAATCGTCTCGAAACAACATCATTTACATCCACCTCTAGAACTGTGTTCGCGCGTGGATTACACCACACAAGCAGTTTGGAAGTATTTTACGTTTTTTTCTGTAGTTTATTTACGTTTGAAGAATCCGTCCCCAGTTACTTCACTTGTATTCGATTTGGCTGCAACACTGTTTACCCCTGATAGTCTAAAACACTTCACCCACCCCCTCCATCAGCATAGTGGTGAGTAGATAATGTGTGAATTTTCATTTTTGGGTGAACTAACCCATCAGCGCAGTTTAAGAACTTTCTTGTGTTACTGTCAATTTGTGTTTTAACCGAATCTTCCAACGACTTTAACTAGGTTCGGTTCGAATTATCTACATTTATATACACAACTCTTCCTTAGTTACAGCATATGATTATCAACGTAAGCCTAGTTTCCCATGGATCATTGCGAGACAACGATCCAACTGCTCAGTAGCGGCCACTCTTCCCTGTAGGCTCTCTGGTCGGTCTGTTGAAATATCGCGATATCTGCCTCTCTGCTCACTACGTAATGTGCCGTGCTGCTTCTAGCGGCGCTGGTGACAGTGCTGAAAGCTGTTGGGGTGAGTTTTTATTAATATTCTCTTTTCAAACAACTCTTCAGACATTTGTTTGCAACGGGGCAGCAACAGGTTAACCCCGTGTTGTACAGTGGGGCCTCAAACACGAGGTTTTTATCCAGCGCCTTATCATACGCAGAGCTCGGGCCTGGGTGGGGGGCAGCCGTATTTTTCCTCACCATAAATCACCACATACACACACACACACTGTAGTCAGCAGCGGCATGCTAGCTGACTAGCAGCTAGCAGCGAGTTAGCATTGCAAACGGCCTAGCTACGTTGCCTAATGTCATGAATTGAGAGCCCGGTGTTGCGGAAAACGTGTCGCCGTATGTCGGACTCGATACTTGTGTGGGATTGTAGTCGAAGCGATAGACAAAAAAACGTGACAGTTGAATAGAAATCAACTCGAGCTAACGGGGACTCGTCGTTCGCAGCTTCTTTGTTGTCCCGTCCTCGTGCCGTTAGCGCTCACTACCTCTCCTTATGTGTTTTTTTAAACCCAGCTGTTGTTCAGTGAGGTTGGTTCGCAGTGAGCCAAGTTAGCTGCAGCTACACTCGGACCGTGGAATGGCTCATGTTTTAGGGTTGTCTCTGCGTCACATTCACGTTGGCAGCCCCCAAAACTCCGCTTTAGAGGTTGCAGCTCCATCTGTCACTGCACCCGGTGTCGGGAGGAAAGGGACCGTTGCCACCCGTTTCTACGAACTACGATTTCTAGTCTGAGTAACTGTTAGTTTATCACGTGGCTGCCGGGTGTGTCTGTCCAACTGACATGTCCGTTTCAAGTCTCGTCAAAGTCTCTACTAAGTGCACTGATTTTAAGAATGAAGCCAGCGCACATTAAGAAGCACGTTTTGCGAATGGAGCCTGGTATACGTGCCGCTGTTTTCTCACTCCGATCACTTTTCCTCCAACTTTCCCGTGAGTTTCAAACCCCGCACAAGTGTCAGTCAAATAACTTTAACATACATGAGCTAATTTGTGCCGCTAGCTTGAACTGTGTCGCAGTGAATTGGTTTCCATGTGGAAAAGTAGGAAACGCCCGGGGGGTATTGGCTGTTTACGACTTTAGCGTTAGCAACGTGCTAAGCTGTCTGCTTCTGTTTGTCCACACAAGGTCATTGAGACGATTACTCAGATACTTCATCGTCACTGTGTGTTTTATTCCGACGAACCAGCAGTGAACTAGCGAAGTGTGAGGGGTATTCCTATGTGTTCGGCTCCTGGTGTGGACTGTGACACGAGCTGGTTGGGCCTGTGACGCTCTCCTGCCGCAACGTGCTGGATCAGGCCTCTATTAGCAGCTCCAGCTGGGGATGGCGGCTCGCTGGCAAGTCACATGGCTGGTGGGGCTGTCAGGGTGCTTGTTGTTCGGGCCACGGACCACAGAGTAGCGCCGTTGGTTAAATCTTCCAGGACCAGAGACCTGATCGAGGGTCTAGTAGCTACAACGGTCATAACTGGGACTGTCTGCGTGTTGGCTAGTTTGTTCTTGCTCAACTATCACCGAGCTGTATTGTTTGATGCTCATCAGAAAGTGTTTGAAAATGCAAATCGGCGCCTGTGATTTTAGGTTTTGTATCTGCGCACTGCTGAAAAGGGGAGAATGGAGCAATGCCACCTCCTCCATGGTTCACACAACTGTTGTTTCTTTTCGTTGCTCATCACCTTTAACCCAGTAACCCAAGCCATCCTGTGATGGCTGACGTGTTTGTGCTTTCACTACAGCTGTAGTTCTTGTGGATCTGTGAAAGGAAGGAAAACTTGGTGGTACATCTCACATAACTCGGCTACAAATATGAAGTAGGAAGTTGCAAGCCTTTTCACGACATCGTATATTAACTTTCCTGGTAACACGTGGGAAGAGTCATTTCGACATAGTCACAGCAGAATAGATATCATGTGTCCTGTGTTGGCTCCCCAGCTTGTTTTTTTCAAAGCAGCGTATTTGGGTCAACCCCACTCTGCTCTAACCTACTGATTGTGTTCAGTTGCCAAGTGTCTAACTAACATTAGCTACATTTACATGTGTAATACACAAACATTTTATTCACGTGTATCAAGCGAGCACATTTACAGTAGATGTGGGATAAATGACAAAACAAGACAGTCCAATTTGCTGCCATATATATCACTGAAGGTATGCACAAGGACTTGTTGATCCACAGCTCTAGCCTGGTAGTCAGCTGCCTGGCATTATGGGCTGTATCCAGAGGCATCTGAGGAAAACCTATTTTTATACTTGTGAGTCTGGGGCAAAGAATCTAGTGTTCTCACAAACTTCAGGTCACTGGTGGTCCTCAGGAGTGTTTCTCCTGGGACAGTTTTCTTTTGTCTCCACCCAAATATTTGATATATGAATTTATTGTCAAACAACATAAAGTTAAGTCATGTTTTCAAGTTTTTCTCAACCAACTAAATCTGCTTTTTCTCAACAGTATGAAGTGAAACGGAACTGAATTTTTGTACCATCCGGAACTGCTTCAAGTTCAGATCATAACAAAGAAACTGAAGACAAACCTCCCTAAAACAAGCAAAGTTGCAACACTGAAGACACGCAGGGGAAAAAATAAAAAAGGATCACTTCAAGGGTTCAAAACGCAAGAAGTAACCAAATCCTGAAACGACCAAAGAAGACGCACATCAGCTCAACCGAAACACAGAAAAGAAGCAAGCCTATGCCCAAGCGTATTCTGAACTGATCTGAAACCAGAAGTTTGTGCCTACTCAACAGCTTTGACAAAGCACACGTCCCAACGCTGCTCTTAGCCCTCCTCATCCTCACCACACCTCAGACTCACCGCCGGGGTGTGGAGTGGGCTGCTATCTGCTATTTTTTTTCCCCTCCTCCCCATAGTTCCCCGACCTCCCCTCTCTTCTCTTCTCACTGTTTTTCTTTGTAACATTTTCCAAGCAGTGTTATTGCACCTGCGTTTGCCTTTTTTGTGCCAGACCCCCCCTCCACACATAATTTTTTGCTTTGTGCAACCATCTAGAACTTGTGCCAGAAACGTGTAACAAGTGTGTGTGTGTGTGTTCAACTGTGTGCATGAAGAGATCTGCAGGAACTGTATAGTCATCAAGATCCAGAGAATAACAAGATACAAGACGACAAATAAAGGTGGGTCTCGACTGTAGTACTTTCGTAATATAAGACTATTTGTGGTGATGTCAACTGTACTTGTTTAGATATTTCATATGTCACGTTTTCAAGAATTTCCTCCTCCAAATGTATGTTGTGTTGATTGTAGTAGTTTTCTCCTGAAAATATGACTCGTTAAATTCCCTGTTTTTACACATTACTCTTATTACACAGATGTACAAACACAGATTGTGTAACACTCAATTCTAATTCAGTTTGGCCAGCCGTGCTTCGCAGACTTTGTTTTCTTATCACTGAGCACCAATGACTGCTCAGTTCATCCTCGTTTGTTTAATCAATATTCAAATTTGACAAACACGTGAGCAACTTTTGTAAATAATGGCTGTCATTGAAACTTTTGTATCTTGAGTTTTGGCCTCATCAATTAGTTTGCGTTTATCAAACAGCAGCTCATTCAGTGACTATTTGTAGGTGATTTTATTTCACAGTGAAAGCAGCTGCTGCAGCTCTTCATTGACTTTAACCTTGTACATTGGTCTTAACAAGTAATCACATGTTTGTATCTGGGCTTGAAAGCACACAATGTGGAAGTGCAAGATGTAATGCTCAGTTGAAGATTTGATTTTAGTCATGTTATTGTTAATGCTATTTCACATATTTATGCTCTACCAAGCCGCCACCACCTCAATCAGTTACACTAGTTATGCGGTTTATTTTGAGGAGTGATTTGATTGCCTTTCCTCACCCAGCCCCCCGCCCTTTTATATTCCGTCACTTAAGACATATCCTCCCTAATTTAAAAAAAAAAAATCATTTTCAACTTCCTCCTTCGGGCATTAAAGCCCTCAGCTATTTTCCTTTTGTTTGTGACACTTGGTACACTGTGACACTTGGTACACTGGCTGACCTATCTGCCTTACCCGTTATGTTTGTTCCTCTCTTCACCCTTGCAGACATCCAGCGGTGTATCATTGGGTGGTAACATTAATAAATAGTGCTTAAACGTCAAGCAAAAAAACCATCAAAACAAGTAATCAAGTGCTCAAGCAAGTTTGGTCCGAGTTTATGGGAAAATATGGGCAGCCCCTGGAAAGGCTTTGTTGAGTTTACCTTGCCTGCGTCGCCACCCACCGCGTTTGTTAGCGCTGACCTGAGCAGCACCTCCCCTGTCGGACTCAGCCTGTCGCCATATGGCCGCTCCGTAAGTTTCACCTTCCCACCTCTTTTTCAACGTGCCCCACCCCCCATCGAACACCCATCCACCCACCTTGCCCTGCATCTCTGCTGTGAATGGCCTAACTTTCATCCTTTTTCGGGCTCCCGAGACTAGCCTCTACTCAGATATATTGTTGCAGGTTGAGGGGTGTTCTGCTGCTTAGACTGTGGAAATTTGTTGCTTTTTTATTTTCTTTTTTTAATGAATCCTACAATTAGTCTTTTTCCTCCTCCCCCCTCATATTTTATTTTGCATCACAATCCTGTAGAACCCTAGTCGGGTGGTGACACGTGCAAATCATAACGTCTCTTCAATCAAGGCAACGCTAAACTACATAACAGTTGGGAACCTTGAATAATGTTAATTGGTAGTATTTAAAGTTCTTGCCCATCAGAACTGAACCCCTGCATTATCTCTGAGACTAACATTTTATAGTCACGTAATCACTGCACAGGCAGCCAAACCAAAGGTTTAGACATTCTGCCCCTGTATTCAAGTATTTAATATCCTGTACCAAGGGTATTAGTGTTAAAGACCTGCATATGTGTAAAGTGTAGCTTGTTTTGATATTGCAGAACAGGACCTAAAATAAGAGGCTGCTCTGGGACCCCCACCTCATAACCCATAATCCATCACCAACACTCTGTCCACTGTAGATGCACCGCTATTTGATCTGTCATTCGCATTTTCTGGTTCCTCATTTTTGGTACTTTTATTTTGACGTGACCTTGAGTAAGATTTATGACACTTCATGTAAACCATTTCACCTTGAAGAACTTGGTTTCAGTTTTTAAGTCTGCCTTCCCCGAAGAGCCATTCCTGTTTGATTGCACCGGTATTGAATAATGGTGTCACGGTAGCTCTATCAAAGTGTCATGGTAGCAGCCATTGTTACCGAGTGTCCGTTTACTTTTTGGCTTGGTATTTTGTTGTCAGGATTTCTCACAGGGTTTGAGTATTAGTGGTGGTTGTAATGGGGTAATATAAAACAAGGTATCGTGTATGTAGAATATTGCTGAGATATGGTGCCCCCCCCCCATCCCCCCAAAAATCGTGCATAGGCGGATTATGAAATGTCAGCAGATTAGCAAGGTCAAGTAGAAGATGGTGCCGGATAATAACAACTTGTGGTGACGTTAATTTAAACAATCGTTAAATGCTATGCGCACGCTCCTTGTCAAAGCTGTTGCCTCCTCTCAACAGCATATTCAAGTCCTCTCCCCCGTGTCAGAAATGGAAAGAGGCTCCTCTGAACCGCCAGTGGCTCGCAACACTGGCTCTGCCCCATCCACCTCTACCGGTCCCATGTCTATCCCCCGCTCCTCCTCCGTCTCTTGCCACCCCCAACCAGGAAGCAAAAAACACAAGCGGACTCCCTTGTATCAGAGATCAGTAAGAGGGCATGATCGGCAGTGCCCACGCTGACTTTAACAGCCCCGTCCCCCGCTGTTGTCATGTGACTTTTCGCTAACAGCATGGTTTGGAGTAGCGTGGAAGTTCGACCAGGATGTAGTGGCAGAGTTTGATAAGGGAATTTCACTGGTTTTAAATTGTCGTTTGAGAGGAAGTTGAACATTTTATGAACTTGTCTGTCTAACAAGAATTGCATGAAAGTTGATAGGTGATGTGGGACTAAAAGCACATTATATAGTGAGTGAATAGTAGTTTTAGTGCATGACACGAGGTAAATCAGAAATGTTGCGGTTTGTTTTTTGAAGATTTGAAGACTGGAAAACCGTTCTTAAGCATAAATGGGTTTTCTCCTCTCTAAATGGCCAGATAGACCCTGAAGGCTCTAATGTAGCTTTATATTTGCTTTTTTTCCTCCCCACATGCTATGAAATGTGCTTTACATGCATGTTTTGAAGTGTTTTTCAAATTTTTTTTTGTAAGTTGGCATTTAACCCTGCATTAAATTGCAGCTCCATTTTTGTCTGCTTTATGTTGATCCACTTCTGAATGCAGTTTAACACTTGTATCTCCTCTCCCCTAGATGAGTTTTGACCCAGGAATGCTCCATAACAATGGGCACACTGCATACGCCAATGGCTCAGGACCAGGCATTAGAGAGACTGGCGTGGTGGAGAAGCTTCTGACTTCCTATGGGTTCATCCAGTGCTCTGAACGTCAGGATCGTCTCTTCTTCCACTGCTCTCAGTACAATGGCAACCTGCAGGATCTCAAAATAGGAGGTTAGAGGCCTTGTGTACAAATATGAATAACTAATCTGTCTCAATCCTCACCTGTTAACAAGAAACTCCTTGAACCACATGAACCCATTAAGACCTAAGGAGCCGAATAAAAGAACACTCTAAAACCTAAGTGTTGTTTGAAAACGACCACCTAAAACCTGAGGGTTTTTATAGCATTTATGGCAAAAATGTATATTTCTCAGCCTCTGAAGCAGAAAGACGTGAAATGAAAAACATTTGATTGCTTAAACATTTGGCGTTCATTGTAAATCATTGCTGTTTCCCTGAAGTTTATTAACATTTTAAAAAACAAACTATAATATAGGTGAGACTTCCTTCGTCTTCCTCCTGACTTAGCCTTGATCAGCAGAAATCGTCTTCCTTGTTTTCATCAAAGAAACACTGCTGTAATCTGCTTCAATCTTTCTGGGATCGTCAGCCATCATCGGAAAAGCAACTTTACAAACTACATTTCGCCTTACATGAGAGAATTTCAAACCGCGCACATATTTCATCTGGCTCTAAAAGGAGAAGCACGCAAACGTCACTCCCGGTCTTAAAGGTTCATACATGCATATACTGCATCTGGTCTAAATGGTTTAATGAAAATCAAGCTCCACCTGTATCATTTGAAGTGTGCTAAGTGTTTTCCTGCTTCTCTTTCCTCAGATGATGTAGAGTTTGAGGTATCCTCTGACAGGCGCACTGGCAAGCGCATAGCAGTGAAGCTGCTTAAGATAAAGCCAGAGGTGCTGCCAGAGGAGCGCATCTCGGGCCAGGTGGGGCCAGACCTGCACGCCTATCCCTTTACTGTGCTGCATGGTTATATTCATCCAGTTAAGGAACACCATTTTATTTTTGGTTCTGTCCTTGTCTGTCAAATGATTTATATGGCCCATTGTGTTTAGGGCAGGGGATGATATTCCAAGTACACGGTAAAATTTGATCCCCCTCTTATCCTGTATTTAAATGAAGAAAAAAAAACATTTCAAGATTTGATGACGTGCATGTTTGCTTGAGGTGCTGAATGTTAAATTGCCCAATGGGTTTATACTTGTCAATGGGCCCAACTGCTCCGTCATTAAGTTGAGTTGACCCAGTAAAGGCAGCGGTGTAACTTGCCAGACTGTCAACATGCTATTGACACCACTCATCCTGTAATGCATTCACATAACTAATCTGACTACATGTAGAGCCGTGTGTTTCCACAAAGCAGCACACTCGTACTGATTCATTTGCTCATTGACTTCTATAGTCAGGTTTAGACGTTAAGATTTTACACTGCAGCACAATCTTGCACATGCAACTCTGCTAACCTGTAAGTAGGGGTGTAACGGTACATGTATCTGAAACCGAAAATTTGCGGTACAGGCCCTTTGGTTCATTACGCACGTGTACCAAACAAATGCAGCGAGTCCACCTGCCAAATTTATTTATCTTATGCTGACATTGCGCAACTGCTGTCTGATATGTAGCTGGTAGCACAACGAACATGCCGACTGTTTGAAACGGCATCGCCAGTCATGTCCCACTAACATTGGAAATAACTAACGTTAGTGGGACAAGGAAAAAACGAGTTCAGTGCAAACCCAGCTCAATGTGGCATTAAAGCTACCGCTTGCAGATATTCAGACCGTGTTAAGGCAAAAACGAGCGACATTTGTTTTCTTAGCAGCGGACATGTGACCCTTCACTGTTGTTGAGAAAACAGGGTTCAAACACACACTGAAAGTAATCAAGCCCCATTACGAAGTTCCCTCTCATCCACATTTCAGCCAGCAAGTCACACCAGCCCTTTATAAACCTCTGTCCCTAGAGTGAGTGTTTGTGTCGTACCAACAGGGCATCAAACCCTTTCTGCAAACTGTGGACAAGTGCATTTTTCTTTTTTAAGAAAAAAAAAATGAAAATACTTATATTTAATTATGATAATGAACAGTTCATTTTCTACATGCATCACCTTAATGGATATTTATTTTAGTAATTACATTTTTTTAATGAGCATGTTTATTTTGTTGGTTTACTTTGTAAAAAAATTACCTAGGTAAGAAAAAAAAAGGCCATACTTAACCAGGGTTGACTGAAAAGAGAGAAAAAAATCAGTTTGTTTTCTGTCCCTTGTTTCTACTGTACCGAAAACGTAGCGAACCGTGACCTCAAAAAAGAGGTTTGTGTACCGTTACACCCCTACCTGTAAGTGATGCTCCACACCGCTGACACTTAATCTACTTGTTATTATGACATTTATTTGAAATTCAGCCTTTCATCCATCATGTTTCCAGAGATACTTAACTTGGTGTATGTAATTTGAAAGAATATTGCTGAATCAGTGTGGTAATGGCTCCCCTCTGTGATTTCCCCCATTTTCTGCAGGTTGTCTCATCAATCCCAGTGCACTTGGATGGAAAGTCTGGTCCTGTGCAGGTTCCCAATGGCAGTGTCTGTTATGAAAGAAATGGGGTAAGAAAAGTGACATAGATTACAACATGCTTGACCACGAAAATGCTGAATGTTATTGTAATGAAGCAACAACACAAAACCTCTTAAAGATCTTTTATGTAATCAGAAGTGGAGCACCACAGTCTAGGTAATTAAACACTTAAAGCAGAAGAATGAAGCTGCCTGCAGTGAAATCTAACGTTACATCTCACTCAGTACACTCTGTACAGACACTGAGCCAACACGCGTCTTTTCTTGTTAAATCTCCAGTGTAATCTCTACTCTGTTTATGCATTCACACTTCATTTTATTAAGTGGTTTCGAATGGTACAGTTTAATCATTAAAATGTGTGCCCTAGCCATTTGACAAGGTTTGACACTGTGACGTTCACAGGAAGTGTTCTACCTTACCTACACTCCTGAGGATGTAGAGGGTAACATCCACCTGGACACCGGTGACAAAGTCAGCTTTTACATGGAGACCAACAAACAGTGAGCCCTTCCCCTTTGACACTATTGTCTGGATTTCCCAGCGGTTGCCCTTTTTTTCCAATTCATTTCTCTATGTCTTTCAGCACTGGTGCGGTTAGTGCTCGTAATATTCAGCTGGTGAAGAAGAAACAGATGCGGTGCCAGGGTGTGGTGTGCGCTACAAAGGTACGGACCAATGATCTCCTTACATGAACCTTTCTAATTACGATGATAAGACATAATGTGATTGTTTGATGGCTGACTTTGCAAAACAAAATGATCAGTCCAGGGGTGTTAAGATAAGGATATGGACTTTACCTGACAACCCAGATTTAACCAACCATGCTACTTGTTTACCAAATAAGCTAAAAATAATCAGATCTGCTTTAGATATGGTGTTTGGTAGCATCATAACTAGATGCCATTTATCTCTTTCTATTCCATACCTCAATGATTTCCACCAAACTCGCATTTTGACTGGTAGGTTGATGAACCATGTGTTGTCTTTCAGGAGGCCTTTGGATTCATCGAAAGGGCTGACGTGGTGAAGGAGATCTTCTTTCACTACAGTGAGTTCAAGGGTGATTTGGAGGCTCTGCAGGCTGGAGATGATGTCGAGTTCACCATCAAAGACAGAAATGTAGGTGTCAAGCTTTTCAACTGTACCATCCACAAATTTCTTATTTTTTAACTTTGGGCAAATCTTTTTTTTCTTTTTACCAATTTACCTGTTTCTTTCTTATTACTGGTGTGATGTGTTTAGACCATTATTTACCTTTTTTTTGTTCTTGTGGCTTAGGGTAAAGAAGTAGCTACTGATGTGAGGCTGCTCCCTCAAGGAACGGTCATTTTTGAGGATATCAGCATTGAGCAGTTTGAAGGCACTGTCGTCAAGGTCATTCCCAAGGTTCCCACCAAAAACCAGGCAAGTAGATTACAAGTCTGTCAAGGTGGATTCTTGCGTATTTCATGAGGCTTTGGTTGTAAAACTAGTGATGCACCTGTGAGTCACTAACCAAGAAAAATGTTTCTCTCCTGCGTCCACAGAACGACCCTCTCCCAGGTCGCATCAGTTCTCGAATTGGTTTCACTGACAAGGAGCTGCCGTTCGGGGAGAAGGACACAAAATCCAAGGTGACCCTTTTGGAGGGCGATCACATTCAGTTCAACATCTCCACCGACCGCAGAGACAAGCTGGAGAGGGCGACGAACATCGACGTCCTCCCAGACACCTTCGACTTCACCAAGGAGACGCGTGAAATGGTAAATGATTCCTAAAGAAAGTGATTGATTTTCACAAATGGTCTATTAAATTATTGAATATATAATTTTATTTGAAAAAAATGGCTGATTTATAGAGACCTCTTAAGTGATTACCTATTCATAGACAGCAATTGTGCCACCAAAACTCTTTCTAGGGGGTGATTGCGGCTATACGCGATGGCTTTGGCTTCATAAAGTGTGTGGATCGGGATGCTAGGATGTTCTTTCACTTCAGTGAAGTGCTGGAGGAGAGCCAACTGCACATCTCGGATGAAGTGGAGTTTACTGTTGTGCCTGTAGGTCCTGTTAATAAGATTTTCACCAAAGTATGTATTCTGTGTTACTACTTTAGCAGCCACATTCAATTACTTTTTAAACAAATGAAATTAAATGTTCTGTCGTTGCCAGGATATGCTGTCTGCTCAGAGGAACCATGCCGTGCGCATCAAGAAGCTGCCCAAGGGCACTGTGTCTTTCCATACCCAGTCTGAGCAGCGCTTCATGGGTGTGGTGGAGAAAGAAGTTATTGCTGTCACCACAAAGAATGTCAGTCCTACCAAGGGCAAGGAGAAGGTATTATTATGACAAATATTACGGCATCCCCATTTCTTTGAAAACAGTAGCCTTGTTGATCCACCCCCAACCTACTTCTTCTACCCCTCTACCCATTTTTAGTTCTAATTTTACTCTTTCCTTTGTCCTCCATTTACCTCCACCTGTCCATGTCCCTTGTTGGTTTAGAAAAAAGACAAGGTAGGACTGAGACCTTCTGCATGAAGCCACATGACCATGTCTCACAAATGAGTGATGATGCTCGTATTTTAGGCATATTATACAAATTATTCTTGTATACAGTCAAATAATTTCACCAACTTTATCCAATATATTCCTAGACTTCAGATGTTTAATATAAAATTCAACAGTTGACACATAACGCAGTGTATGAAAACAGCTTTTGACAAGCGTGCTGTTGACAAGCCTTGCTGTGTAACAAGTGTTTGTGTTTCTTATTTTTCCAAGGGTAAAGTCGTAGAAAAGGTTGGTCTTTGCAGGCCTCTGGCCAACCAATGTCAGCATGGTGTTTGATCACTATTAAACCCATAATCAACCACACATCCTTTCTTCAGTGAGCAATAGAGCTGCACAATTTAGAGACTACACACTAATCCTGATTACTAGAATGGGTTTTTGGGAACACACCGTTAAGTTCTAGAGGGAAAGAACCCAAAAAATGTTACCCATCAGAATCTGAAGCATAAAATATTTTCAGTTGTCAAACCAGCCTGGCCAGCGGAACTAATCCACTGTTTTGGTCACACTTGTGTTCGTAATAAAAGTGTATCTAGAAGGATGCTCTGAGAGCGAATACCTTCGCCAACACGGATACTCTCACTCAACAAGTCAAAGCAGTATTTCTGTCTCACACGAGAACTCGCCTTTCACTGTGTACCTGTTACTAACCGGCAACGTCGGTGCACGTGCACCCACGCTTCGACCATAGATTGAATTAATTATTCAATCAATTCATAATTAATGAAGCAAATGGATCCGCACGACAATGCAATGGGACCTTCTCTGACCCAAAATGCATCCTTCCAAGTTCCTTAAAAATCTGTCCAAATGTTTTACAGTCCAGGTGAAAAAATGATCTCCATGGTGGAGGTAATATATCAGCAAATTGCATTGCTGTGATTGGATCAGTCAATAGCTAAAATAATTGAAGGAATAAAATATGAGTCTTACAGGACTGTTCCCAATAATTGAGACTACAGTAGTGATGCTGCTGTAACGCAGAGCTGTCGCAGTAGACTAGGCTAATGCTAACCACCCGTGCTTGTACAGAGTGAAACATTGCACAAACTGAGGCCTCTCATGCTTGTGTAGGCTATCTGTACACCATCTTCTAATACAATGCATACTTTAAAATGCTCTGCTCAATTCACCTGAAACTGGCAGCTTCAACAGATTTTGTTAAAATGGTTATATCACTGATGAGCGACTCAGCAGTGGCTGGGAGCAGCTGGATCAAACAATGGTGATGCTCAAATAATTTAGTTTGATGTGGTGTCCTTTTGGCAGGAATCGGAGGAAGGAGTTATTGGATATGAAGACTGTGGAGTGAAGCTCACTGTGGCATACCATACTAAAGACCTAGAGGGAGGAGGTCTCCCACAGGCTGGAGACAAGGTACCTACAGTTATCTTCAGATTTAAAGACTATACAAAGAATCAACTAAGTGTAAACTGCTCACTAAAAGGACTTATGTACCCATTTTGACCTGATGCAGCATGCGTGTGTAAACCAAATTTCATACTTTTCAAGACGCGTGACTGATTAATTGTGTCATGATTCGCTGATGTACTTGCGGGAAAGGTGAAATGCATTATGGGAAATGTGTTCGTCAGTGCTCTTAGCCCGCAGAACATGTTTTTAAATAGAGTTTCAGGCGAAGGCTGAGGGCCGAGCAAGGGGAAAATAACAAATAAAGTAACAATGAAGGCGAGTCGGACCCAGACAATGTCCCTGCTGATCCACTGACCAAGGCTCAGTCGGTATGAGACATTTTTGAGGAGCAGCAAGTTTTCCAGCTTTATTGGTTTCTGGAAAATGTTCAGTTTAGGGAAACTGCAATGACTCAAAGGCCAAATGTTTAAGCTCTGTCTCTACCTGCTTCAGAAGCTGAGATTTTTTTTAAATCATGGCCATTCCTCAGGAAACCCTCAGGTTTTCGGTGATCGAACAATGCTACTTGAAACTTTTTAGAGTCTTAATGGGTCAACTCAAGTGGTACTGCTGAAAAGATGACGATATGAAGTTTGCTCCTGTAGCTGAGGATCGCTGCTAATATCACCCACCTTTTTGTGGTTCTGTTTCTAGGAGTGATTCAGTGTCTCTGCCATGTTAGACTTACAATGTTTGTCCTCTAGGTGGAGTTCTCTATCAACGAAGTGAAGCGAACTGGCCAGCAGAGCGCAGTCTCCATCAGGGTCCTCAACCGTACCTCCTCCAATGCCAAGAGACTACATGGATTTGTTGCCACACTGAAGGACAACTTTGGCTTCATTGAGACAGCAAATCATGACCAAGAGATTTTCTTTCACTACAGGTAGAGTTTAAATTCTAAGATTGTATTTTTTTTTGCAGATTTCTTGTGAGTGACATGTAAATATCTGTGAATTTGAATTCTGGTTTTATTTATATGTGTTTTCCTCAGTGAGATGTGTGGAGACTTGGACAGTTTGGAGCTGGGCGACACAGTGGAGTACACGCTCTCTAAAGGAAAAGGAAACAAAGTCAGTGCTGAAAAGGTTACCAAAGTGGCTGCAGGTATGAAGAGGTTTAGCTGATTTCTTTATACGATTCACTTGTAAGATTTGTTAACGTGGCTGGTAAAGGGACTACAATTAAATTGTGAAATATCGTTTTTTCTCTTCTAGTGAATGGCATTGGCGAGGATGTTGGTGCGGCAGTGATGATGGGCAAAGTCATCCGTCCTTTACGCAGTGTAGACCCCTCCCAAACAGAATACCAAGGGCTTATTGAAATCACAGAGGAAGGTTGGTGACAAATTATGATGGAACTTGCAGATCCAGCATTTAATGCAGTTTGTCTTGTAGGGAAATTAAAATGTCACCCACTTCTTTGTTGTCTCAGGTGGAACAAAAGGTCCAAGTTATCCCTTTGGAATCATGGGTATGGCCAGCAAGGCAGATTGTCTGCAGAAAGGAGAACTTGTGAAGTTCCAGGTTTGCACAGTATCCCAGACTGGACAGAATATGGCCTATAGTGTTGTCCCCCAGCGTAGAGCCTTGGTGGAGTGTGTCAAAGACCAGGTAAGTGATCAACAATTTATTTCCAGAAACTGAGGTTATACTTGAGTGAAGGGATACTGATTTCAACGTTTCTTTTTGTTGTCCCCAGTTTGGCTTCATCACATATGAGGTCGGTGAGAGCAAGAAACTGTTCTTCCACGTAAAAGAAGTGCAAGATGGCCTGGAGCTCCAAACCGGGGATGAGGTGGAGTTCTCGGTCGTCCTTAATCAACGCACAGGAAAATGTAGTGCCTGCAATGTTCGCAGAGTCAGGTAGGAACTCCGGCTGGTTGCGTACAGGATATTTGATGTTTTCAATCTGAATATATTTGGTCTCAGTGTTAATCTTGAATTCATATCATGCCCCTAACATTGCAGCGAGGGGCCTAAACCAGTGGCAACTCCTCGCCCTGACCGTCTGGTGAACCGATTGAAGAGCATCACCCTTGATGATGCCAGTGCTCCTCGTCTGGTCATCGTTAGACAGCCCCGCGGTCCTGACAACTCAAAGGTACGACTGAGCCTACTGCACTGCTACTGCAAGTTTTTCCTGAACTCTGAAATTAGCCACTGTTTTTGCTATTTATTGTATAATTAAAGGATATTTAGCAATAATCCTTTTTTTTTTAAGGTTAGTTCTACATTGTAAATGGAGTTATTTTATGAGTCAAATTGACATTTGTACATGCAGTACCCCCACCCCACCCGCCCTGAATACCTTAGTCAAATAAGTAAATACAAAAACAGGACAATCAGACCCCAACTCAAAAGCAGGCAAACAAACAAGTAGAAACAACTAAATTTGTGCCACTATGATGGAGGACTGCTGCATCTCAACTGGCACAGACGGGGAGAAAAGGAGAAAAACGCCAGGGGAGCAGGAAACAATTGTGCAGTACTATAAACTACAGTTTAAGATTAAACGCATGGCTGAGATCAACACACCATCGCCTGAAACAGGACCATAACACTTAAGATGAAAACACAATTTTAAATGGTGGGATTATATTGTTGAATATGGCTTGAGTAGTTTTGCTGCCTTTGTTTTTCTTCCTCCGGTCCAGTCACCTGACTTTTAATTGACTTCCAGTTTTTATTTGAGGAAAGAAAACTGCAAAACAAGACCATTAACTGGATTATATGTTGTACTTGAAGAATGATATGCTTGAAAAATCTATATTTTTTTTTTCATACAATTAACGTTAAAAATCATGTTCCCGTATATGATCTTGCTCATCGATTTTCAACGTTGGCCACAATGTTTTTTTTTCCTTTTGTGGATGTTCGTCTTGCAATGATTAGAATCACACCAGCTTTAATATTTTCCTTCCTTTAATCTTCAATTACTGGATTACTTGAATTTTGTATTATATTGGCATCAACTTTAACAAAGTTTGTTCTTGTACAGGGCTTCAATGTGGAGCGCAAGACTCGTCAGCCTGGCGTCATCGACTGAGCAATACAGAGCCTAACCCCCCATTCAGTGTTGGTGGGATGTGGCAACAGCAGGAGATAAGGGAATTTGATTTGACACATGCTTGTACACACAAACTCATACATAAAACACGAACACGCATACAGTAATCGGCATGTGTAATCTTTGTCCCCATCGATACCTGCGAGGGAACCTTTGTCATTTCATGGTTCCCTGCCTCCCATGTATGATGTACTTGATATGGAGTCCACACTGCAGTGTACATGGGATCTCTGAGTGTGTGTGTGCGTGCGTGTGTGTGTGTGTGTGTGCGCGCCGTATCCTAGAAGTGATTAGTGTGTAATGGAGGTATATGTTTCTGAGGGCCTTGCCCCTCTAAAATCAGAGTGATGACTGTGTGGCTGTCTGTGTCCCTCTCTTTTGAATCTGCTTTGTCTGGAATTCTGCACCTGTCCTTTGTCCTGTAGTCTGCCTGGGTTGATGAGTGCGTATGTCGGCATGTCTTTGAGCTTCTGCTCCTGTTTCTTTTTCTCATGTTTGCCCCTTAATCCATGGAAACTTCAAATGGTTTCATTTGTCAAGTTTCCACTTTCTGTATGCTTTCCTACAAAACGTATATAAAGCAAAGTTCCCTCCATAAGGAGGATCATATTTCTCATATGTGCGAGCTTAAACTGAGGATTCTTCGCTGCTCGTTTTTTTTGAGCAGTTTTAAAATGCTTTATTGAAGAGCTGAAGTGAAAGCATGGTTTGTGATGTATGTGAATGTCGAAGTAGTTAATCTAATGGGTTTTACTTTAGCAATCTGGAGCCTTTAGATACCTTTTTGGTATTCACATGCTCCACTTAAGCAAATTTTCCCGGGTGCAGAATTCCTTGTGGCATCTTATATCTGCAGTTCTTTTATACTATGTTTTTTTTTTTTTTTTCTTGCACATGTTTTTGCTTTTGTTTTTTGTTTTTTTCATTAAAACTCAATCTGCTAATATTGAATTAAGTAAGAGATAAGGTGCCTAAAAACTACAAGCAAAGTGACATAAAAAAATAAAAAATGTAAAAAAAAACAAAAAAGTATCCTGTTCCCAGCCAACCGCCAAAATATTCAGAACAATCTTAGGGTGGCTATCTTTTCTAGTAGAGATAATACTGATATGCATCCCAAACCTCTGGGTTGAACTATACTGTATGTAATGTGTGCTTTTTTTTTTTCTTTTTTTTTCTTAGTGGAAGTTCAAACTTCAGATATAATAAAACAAATTTAACTTAAATAATATGGAAGGTAAAGTATTAGAAAATCCAGTTTATTAAAAAAAAGCATTCAAATTCAGGATATCAGTTATAGCGCTCTGGAGAAGTGGTGGGTGAACTGTTGTGCCTCTGCACATTTAAGTTGCAGTCAAAATTACTTTCAACTTCAGAAATCACCAGGGTTCAGTTAAACCACATTCAGAGGTTCTCATGTACTTTTGTTAATGGTCTTGAATGAAACAATTGAATTAAAAGTTTTATGAAAATCACGTGCTTGTTTGTATTTCTTTTATTTCAGAGGCTTCAGGTCTGCTTTAACAGATCTGACAGAAAACGATAAAGCATGAAGTAAAAACACTAGTGCCGAACGGTGTTCTCCTCCGAAGACAGCGTTGACTTCAAGCAGCAGAGACTTGTGCTCACCAGAGTTTCATCCCTTCTGGATCCAAAATTTTGAACCTATCTCGTTGTGAAACTATGAAACCTTCTGAAAGTCACGTAGGTGTCAACAATGTTGAGTGGACAACTACCAAACATTTCCTTATTCACAAATAGGCAATTTCCTCCAAGTCTGTGTAGTTCTTTGTTTGGAGCAGATAGTTAGATACTGATACTTATGATAATGCAGTGCTGGCTAGCTAAAACATCACGTTTAGTTATGTGTGAAACCTTTACCAACAGTATAACTTAAGGTGCTCGACATTCCTCATTTTAACTCAGGCAGATTTTCTCTTTAAATGACACACAGCCTAAAATTATGACTTTATTGTAGTAATGTTACCATTTTATTATCAAAATCTCAGATTTCATTGTAGCCCAATGCTTCAACTGAAAGGTGTTCAAAGAGGACATTTTAACTTCTGACAGTAAGAAAAACCACAGATGGAAGTTATGAAATTACTAAAAGTAAGACATCACGACTTTCAATACAAAGCACTGAATAAAATCTGTCACTCAATGAGGCACTCACCATATTTTCATAGTATGTTTTTCTGGCTTTGTATTAGTGACTGTTTATTTGCCAGAACAGAGGAAACAGCTTTGAGGCCAGGGTGCAGCTGCCCAATAACATGTACAGTACAAAGAATTCCATTATTTACTTCAATTTAAGGTTGAATACACAGCAATCATGAAGAATCCAGTAAAATAAACATAATAAATGTCACATTTAAATTTGTGAAAAGTTAAAATAATTTGTGTTTTGTGTTTTTTTTTAATTTTAAGTTATCCTATGTCCCTAATGACTTCCTGATGTGACGGGTGTTTGATTTCCACCTCAGCTGACCCCCTGCCCTTGTTCCCTGCTTGTGGCCACATGGTGTCACTTCTGACATGGAGCCATTTTATGCACGAGGGGGCTCACAGAAGGGAGCAAACCCTGGGAGGGCTGGGTTGATGAGGGTTATTGAGGGGCTCCATCGCAGCAACATACTCTAGATATACAATCTGTCATTCATACACTCAGTACAAATTAAAGAAACACTATGTAACTATTACTGAACAACAGCGCCCTCTGCAGTCACTTGTTTAATTCTCTTTGGCTCTGTGTCCGAGCGATTGAGTTGTTTTCATGTAGAGAAAAAACAAAACCTTTCAATGTGTTGATTGGAGCTCTGACTGTGTAGTCCCACTTACTGAACCGCAACCCAACTGGATGGATATTACCCATGATTCCCGGCTGCTTGAACTAGAGGAGCTGCTGTTGTGACAAATACACAAAACTCTGTTCAGAATTCTTCATATTTTATAAGTTTCCTCGCTGTTTTTTAACCACTTCTACGTGTTTTTAACTGATCTACAGTTCAGCATTACTCTTGAATTTGGAAATTGAAGCTATATGACAATCAGTCAGTTCCACACTCATCGCATCCACTCACCACAGTTACATTCAGCAAGAACACACGTTCAGAGGAGTCTGAATGAAAGCAGCACCATTCTCCTTATTCCAAGTCAGTGTGCCATCAAACATATTTGGAAACTGCTATTTTAAGGTCAAAAAGTAGCAAAATGCTAATGAAAAATTGGTTTAAAGAATAAAACAAACTGTCATACAATAAAGCATTCATCATATTTTACTGGCTTCGTATCAGTGACTGTTTATTTGCTACTAAACCTTAGTACTACCCAGATATATTGTGAGTTCAGAGCGGTGAATCACCTTTTTAGTCTGTAATTGAGTGTTTTGGGCGTCAGACCAGCGTGTCCACCACTCCCTGAGCTCTGTGGGACCTGTGGGCCGCCTCTCCTTTATCTGGTTGGGAGAAACCAGTGCGCGAGGAGAGTCGAAGTCTTCTCTGGGCAGGAACTTCCTGTTAACATAAACATCCCCATCTGGATCAGATCGTTGCTGATACGCGTCCTTAGAGGAAAACTCAGTGGCAGCACCACCATCGACTCTTGAAATCATCTCTGAATCCTCTTCAACAACGTTTTGAGTGGCAAAGAAATCAAGCCCCTGCATTTTGCACTTGTACTCCTCCAGTTTGGTTTTGCACTCAACGGCCTTCGCCCTCATCTCAAGGAACTGTCTCTGCAAGTCTTTCTCATGACCTTCCTCCGCCTTTAATTCATTTTCCCAAAACTTGATCTGCTCCATCTCCTGTTCAGCCAGTCTCTGCTGGGCGTCCTGCTCAGCTCTTTTGGCCCTCTGTCTCTCCTCAAGCTCAAAAATCAGTTTGTCTATGTGAGCTGTCTGGACCTGCAAATCCTGCAAACAACTGAGCTGACGAATGACGGTTTCTTTGAGACTATTTTTTTCATCTTCAGCTGTAACTACGCTTGAACGGCAAAGGTCATCAGCTTTTGCCTCTTTACTCTTCTTGCAGCGTTTGCTTTCTTTACCCCTCGTCTGACTTCCAATGCAGCAGGATGTTTGATTATCCAAGTCTGACTTGCTGCTTTTCTGACCTCTGACTTTGATCCTACTTCTTCGACCCAAGCTATCTTTGTCAACAGTGAGAGACACATCGACGGAGGTATGGTTCCTTTTATCGATTCTCTTGCTGTTCTTGTCACAGGCAGTTCTGTAGACCTTGCCTTTCCCCAGATTCTCCAGCCATTCCCAGGCCTCTTCCATGAGCGTCAGAGACTTTCTTTTAGGCTTCTTCAGTTCCTCTTTCTGTGGCTCAGCTTCTTGCCTTGAGCAAGGCAACGGCGGCAAGCTCTGGCGATGCAAACTCAGTGAACCGCTGCCTCGCCGCATTCGAGCCGCTGCATCCTTCCTTCTCAGGGGCGGGCAAGGTTGGTATCTGCCAACTTTTGTTCTGCTCATTTCATCCCAGACACAGGGTCCATTGTGGAGCAGGGTGAGCTGGACCTCCCGGGCCTGTTCGCCGTATTTCTCAAGAGTCTCCAGAAGGCGTTCGTCGGCGGTCATGCACCGCTCGAAGTCTTTGAATTTCTCCCGTAAAATGTAGCGTCCGGGCTGACCTGTAGAGACAGATGAGCGTGGTCAATAGCTCGCTTAGCATGTCGGAACATAAATTGTAGAGCCACAAATATACACACTCATGGCTTGAGCCAACGCTACGACCACTTCTTGGCATGTTGTTTCCTCTGTAACTCCACAGACCACACGCTGGACGCCGTCCACTGACACCTTCACTTCCATTGTATCCAGGCTCTGTAAGGGGATGTGGTGGAGACAGCGGAAGGACCCTTGTTAGCATTAACTGTAATCTGGCCATCATGTAATGGTCAAGCTTCAGGGCAGTTTGAATCACTGTCTCAAAAATAACTGATCAAGAGAAGACAAGCTTTTAAGAACACATTTCCTCAAGTAAAATCCAATAAAACAATACAGAGACCCACCTTTTTGTCCTGTCTGCCGTACAGATGTTTGGACCCGTCTGTTCAGGGGCTGGACACTCTGTTTGGGAGGGACTGCGGAGCAATTAAGACCAATTAAAATTCCTGATGGCATTTACTACTGGACAGTGAATGTTCCCACCCATCGTTTACACACAGCAAAAATAGAGTTTGTTTAGACTTCAATGAAATTGTACAATTTTGTGAACTATAGCTCCAGCAGCTACAACAGTGACATGCTGCAACACACTGATGATGCTGTATAATCTAATACAGAACTTGTTCCTGGAAACAAACAGGTCCTGTCTGTGTGTAGTCTCCAGGGAGGATTATACATTAATGCTGTTTATAGATCTGGGTGTTCCTCTTTATCGTTCAGACAGGAAGCGTGATAACGATCCAACTAGAACATGTAAACATGCTGAGCTTGTAAACTGTGCAACCAAATCCTCCGCTATCAGGCACATACCTCAGTCGGTCTGTGGAATACTCAGAACGTCCGTTCACTTAAATCAGGACGGTTAGATTTTTAATGTAACTGTCAATATTTCAGATTTTGATCAAATTACTCAAATTTAATAAGTTACTTCAACTGCTTGTCAACAACATGTTAGGTTTGGTTTTCCTTCAGCATTTGCTTAAGTATCTTGATATGAGTCGATCTATGAAACATTTCTAATAACATGTTTGTGGAGACTTGTGTATTTATGCTGCTGTGAGCTTCTGTCTGAGGTCTCAGTGTGGCTGTTGGATTAGAGGTGTCCGATTTCATCCCACATGCAGGATCTATCATTACCTGTGAATCTGACACTAGTCATAATCAGTACCAGACAAATATTCTCAACCAACTTCATCCAGATCTATTTATACAGTGGGAATATACACAGTTGGAAGTTTTATTAGCTGCTTCTGGCTAAAACTAACTCACTGTTTTTGGTGCTTTTGAAATGTGTTGCATTGTACAGAGAGGTGTTTCTGTTGTTCAGCCTACAGCCAGTTACAGAAATGAGGTGTACAACATAAAAGGGACACCTGCTTGTATAATGCAATACAATTAAACAGCACAATGTTGAATCAACGCCATGAATCTAAACCATTTATTTGCAAATTGAATATTTAATATTGTATTGAATTATTTTAATGTAGCCAGGTGTACCTTATAAATTGCCAACTGAGTGAATAGAAGTGAAGGAGGCTCCTTTGGATTTGTTTCATTCTCCTGTTCTCACGACTCATGTGTTGCTGGTTCTCCGATAGATTATCATCTGATGTTTGAAATGAATTAGAACAATGAAAAACCAGAGGAAATGTCGGTCTGACCCAAACAGCTCCCAGACTGGAGGCAGGACAGGAGCAGCACCTGCTGTGAGACAGTCTGACAGTGATAGTTCTGAGGGTAATCTGAGCCGGGGTCACTTGGACTCCCTGCTCTGCTCATGTAAACCACATGTCCAGGTTCATGTCGAGGAATAGTCTGATCTCTCTATAATGTGAAAGATTTACTCTTCATAGAACTTTTCACTTTTACTGATCTGTGCAAAGTTCACACTCACAATAAACAAAAAGGAAGTGTTTAATCTGGAGCATGAGACAGTTAAATCCACCTCTGGTGTTTTCATATAAATTGTGTATAAACTGGGAAAAAAAATACAATATTCACAGGGTTTGTCATTTTGAAAATGTCCTCAAGCACCAGGTTTTCAGAAGTTTAGGTCTGGGACTTTATTTTCTTAAGGCTGAACTGACTGACTGCCCATTTCCAACTTGATCTCTTAAACTAGTTGCACCCTAAGAGGAACGCTGACATTTAGGATCACATTCCCTAAAAATAGACATGTTGTTAAGTGTCCTCAAGCTGCACATCGTCTTGAGATGAACGGAGGAGCAGAAGTGTGTCACACAAGTGAATGGCTAAATGTGGAAAATTACTTTAAATGTTCACCTGAAATGATAAAGCACAATTTTTATCTTATCTTTTGTGGTTTCCAGCCATACCAATAGTTCAGTGTAAGATTTAAGTGAAAGGGATCTATTGGCAGAAATTTAATATGAAATAATTCTAGTGATGTTTTCACTCATGTGTTTCATCTAAATTCTATGAATTGTTTTATTTATATTTCAATACTTTATATTTACATCTGGAGCCGGTCGTCTCTACGGAGGCCGCCATGTTTTTTACAGTAGCCCAAACTGGACAAACTAAACACCTTTTGAGTTTTTATGACAACTTAAGGTTACCACAGGTTCTCTTTCATGTTGGGAAGGGGAGGATGAGGTGAGGGGTGTTCAGCTGCGACATGCAACTTCACCACTACTTGTCACTAAACTCTACACACTGAACCTTTAAGAATTCATGTGATCAGGTTCAGAGATATCGGACTTCTTGATTTCTGTCTTCTATACAGTGGAGGTGAAGTTGATTTAGCTTGTAAGAACCCTAAACTGAAAAAATATTCCCAAAAGAAGTAAATTATTCTGAGTGCCCAGGATACAGCCGCTGGAAGAAAACCATGCTGCTGATGACTTTGTCAAATGTACTTTTTCTGGCTCTCAGTAGATAATATAAAAAATCCATTCACATATTTATAGTAGGCGGTGACGAAAGAGGGATATATTTAAAAAAAACATTCCAAATAAATCTTAACATATGCTGCATGACTACACACTGGACTCTGATGACGTGTATATCACATATTTTATCAAATGAAAAATGTACATTCCAGTTGTCTGGTGGTCAAACTACTGTAGTGAGGAAATCCTGATTTAAAAAAAAACATCTCATTCCATTTTGCAGCAAAGTTGCACACACGGAGGAAAATGTAAACTGATAATTTAGGGAATCTTTGCTGTGAGGACGTCATTAATCGGTAGGTCCACCACTTTGGTTTAGACCAAAATGACTCAACAAAGATAAGATGCATTCTTGTGAAATTGGATACAGACAGTTATAGTCCCCAGATGATGAATCCTGATGACTGGGGATCCTCTGATGTTTTTCCATCTTAATGACTCAGACGTTTGTGTCCTGAGAGAGTCTGGATGCAATGAAATGTTTCTGTGTCATCATGAGCTAAATTCTTCAAATTATCCAATGAATTTTGTGAGTTCGAGTAAAACTCAAATGCAGTAAATTCATCATATATTCTGACCCCTTCACTTTTTTCACATTTTGTTAAATTCATGACATTAAATTTGAAGGACGACCATCACTACAGCACTCAATACAATTCAATTCAATTCAATTTTATTTGTGTCTTGCCACATCATAATATACGAAATCTCAAGGCACTTTACAAAGAAGGGGAAGACCTTGAAAATGAAAACCCAAGAAACCCTACAGTTCCCACAATGGGAAAGCACTTTGGCGACTGTGGACAGAAAAAACTCCCTCCTTAGCTGGAAGAAACCTCTAGCAGAACCAGACTCAACGTGGGCGGCCGACTGCCTCGACCGATTGGGGTGAGCAATGATCTGAATCAGCACCATGTGGCAGAGTGATGGCCTCTCCCCAGTGAAAGACACATGAATGTATCAAATTACTCTCCCTGGTCTGTTGAAATCAAGACTGACCTAAGTTCTGAGCATCATGTCTGGAGGAAACCAGCCCCTGCTCATCACTGTCCTGATGGTGAACCATGGAGATGCCTGTATCATGCAGAGTTCACCTTCCAACAGGACAATAACCCTACACACACATATGAGACCACGAGCATTGAAACTGAACACTGCTTCTCCATGTTTGGTTTTGAGGACAGAAAGCAGACCTGCTCCAGACGACCTGAGGGGCCTGGATGGTTCGTAACGTAGCAGGAGATCAGAAATATATTTTGGCCCTAAACCATTCAATGCTTTATAAACCAACAGCAGGATTTTGAAGTCAATTCTGTGACAGACACAGAGTCAGTATAAAGATCCTAGAACTGGAGTGATGTGACCCGCTTTCTAGGCGTTAGCGACGACTCGAGCAGAAGCATTTTGAATCAGTTTCTGGTCAATTTAATTTATATATTTTTTATATATATCTTTTATAATATATTATATATATATATATATATTTGTAAATTTATATTTTCATATATATATTTAAAAAGAGAGACCTGTAAACTCATCATTACAATAGTCAATTTGGCTGAAGATAATTCCTTTTTCCCAAATCCTGCTGAGATATGAGTCCTTTAATCCTCGATATGTTCTCAAGGTGGGAACAAGCTGACTTCGTAATTTTGAGTTAAGTTGGCTGCTAAAGTTAAAGTCTGAGTCTATGAGTTTTAACTTGACAGACTCAACTGTTCTTCCCTGTCTTTAAAAACAATCATATCCCTCTCATATTTGTTTAACTGAAATTTAACTCATCCGTTTAGGGGTAAACATTACACCTTCTAAACCTCGCCAAAATATTTTCTTATTTTCACCCAGTAACATTAATCTTTTTTAAGCTTTTGCATTTTGTATCGTAGAAATGTGTTTTGTGAATGTGCTCATTAACATTAACATAGAAAATGAACATTAACAAAACATTAACTCGAGCAGCCGTCTGAGTATCTGACGACCATGTGCAGAGCAACTTGTGTAGCTATCAGGGTGTTATATAATGAGTCCACACACACACACATACTCATCTCTTTGTATACACACTGTGCCAGACAGTGATTCCTGGGCCCTCATACACAACTTAAAATAGAGTTGCACACACACATGATTTGGTCGTTACGTCAAGGCGTGTCCTGGGTGGACGCAGCAGGTTCTGGTTACACGTGAGGCACACGGAGCTTGATATTGCACAGACCAAGCACAAGCGTCCACACTTCCCTGCTACAGTGGTCCAGTGGCTGACCACCTTTTACCAGTCCTCAGGGAGCGTTTCTCTGGAACGGCGTCACCATGCCTAAAGTCTTAGTGCCAGGTGAGTATGGGCAGAATGACTCTGGGGCTTGAACGTGCACTCTCACCCGTAGAGAGAGAGAGAGAGAGAGAGGGGGTTTGGTTAACATTTACTGACACATGATTATAAAGTTTGACTGGAGGAGACCTTCACCAATAGAGATTTGGTTCTGCTTTTTTTCGATGGAATGTCTTGGCCGACAAATGAAAAGCTGTGAAAGAAAAACTTGACCCTTCTGTCAAAATGCCACCTTCATGGCTGTTTGCTAAATAAAGCGCCAGCTCCACAAATCCTTTGAATGTACATTGTTGGGGGGTCAAGCCCCTTCCTGTGCAGATAATAAAGTTTGCTGACAGCTTCAATGACAGCTTCATTGGGGGTTTAAATACAGGTGATTCCGACAATAAGTATGTACTGACTAACACATCACAAAGTGTCATTGTCCCAGAATTTCACATTTTCTAAATAAAGGTACTTTACCTTCATATTCACTTGTGCAATTTGTTCTTACACCAAATCCCTGAGAGGTTTGAATTTCTAACAATTATTCAAACTCCTGTCGTTGAACTCTGCAGCTGAATATCAGCTTCAGAATGAGAAACATGAGCAGAATCATTTTGATGGAGATGATTTGTCTGCAGATTCTCACAACTCCAGCAGTGACATGTGGTCAATTTGTTCTTGGAGGATTTTTACATTCCTTCTTGCTGTATGCCTCATCATGTGTAAAGAGCTCAGCCCACCAAGGCTATTCCAAATGCTGGTGTAATGGTTGCTAATAATACCTCCACCAGGCACAGGGCAAGAGTTCTTTAAAGGGTGAAGAAAAGGAAATGCAATGCTGCAGCTGCAGCTGCCGTCTGAAGAGCTTGACTTTCACAGCTATTAGTGTTCAAATGTGTTTACACTTGCGTAGTGATATTCTGATGTGACTTTGCTAATTTTGCACCAGTGTTGACGTGCAAGTCCAAGTCCATGCAACGTTACTAAGTCTAATATTGAAGGGTCAGTTTAGCCAAATCCTCCCAAAACATAAATTGATGCATTACTCTGAAGGGATGTATCCATGCAGAAAGCTGGATTCATCTATCAATAGTTATCAAATATACTAATAATGTATCCAGCACACCCACACAACTTACTCTGGAGCATTTTCAAGACTATTTTCCTCTACAGGATTAGTCGTAGTAGTAAGCAAGGTATATTTTTGTGGCTCACTGGCCTCCATGTTGTTTGAGACGTAACCACACTTGTTTTGTTCCCCTCTAACCACAAACATCCCACACTGACTGTGACTAATCCAACAGAGGGGGGTAAGTATGAAGCTGGGACACTTTTCATAAGGAGCTTGAGAGACAATGGAAAGCATTACAAACGCATGGTTCACCGTAAAGATGTGCAACAGTCACATCATCAAATGTTCTTTTTTCCAAGGTGTATTTGAATGCAACATTGTCATTTGGATCATTTGAACATTTATTAATCTAATGTTCACATTCAATATCACTTTTGGATGCTTCTCAAACACAGCATTAAAAACTGAACGTCTTAATAAATGTCTTTTGCCGAGTAGCTCGCTGCCTCTTCCACCACAGGAATGTGTCGGTTTGCAGAGCAGCACACAAAACCTACTTGAACTGAGCTGCAGACGTGTTTGAAAGGACGGGCACAGATTGTTTATCCCTGAATGTCAGGAAGACGTATTTAATGCTTCTTCACGTGCACGGAGGAAGATGTTAAAAAATGGTGGAGGTGCTGTGGTGGAGTCACATCACCTGAGAATCAGGGACCACTGAGGCCAGAAAGTCACCACTGCATGTGTCGTGAAGGTGCAGCGACCGAGACCTCCAGCGGTTTTATCCAACTTTATTCAAACAGTGATTGCACTAATGCGTCTCCTCTCCATCCTCACACTACATGTTACCTTAATCCTACTGATCCATTCACACTCACATTCACACTTATCAGTTCCGGCCTAGTGTGTCGTTCCATCGCTTATATCCTCAACATCTACTATTGCATGTATTTCTAATCTATGTTACATAATGTGAATACTGCTAAATACTATGTTAGCACAGCTCCTTTTGTAATTTTACTTCAGTTACATGGATTCTTTAGTTATGCATATACTGTGGATCAAAGTAATGGGATTATCAGCTTCATGTATAACACCTTCAATGTAACATGTTTTAACCCCATACTTCTTTTTGGGTTTTATTCTGGGTGATGCTACTCTCTTGCTGGGCATAATCAGGTCCACAGAGTAAGTATGGATGATGAGACGTGGAAACCAAAACCACTTTAGTCATGTGATCTGTGCCTTATGGTTGTGTTAGAGTAGAAAGCCTTGGCTCCTGGCTCGTAAGTGCATGTAACAAGTAGTTTGTTGTAGAGAGTAGTTACTTGTAGTAGGTGTCAGGTAGTAGCCACATGTGTGTGTTTTTGTAGACGTCTGTTTAAGTACTGTTGCTTACAGCTTGGTTCACAACTCCATCTATTTTTGGAACTTGACCCACTTTACCTGTCGTTTTTTTTTTTGAAATATTGATGAATTCTGATCACAACCGTCTCATCCTGACTGATGGGGTGCAAATCCTAATGAAGAGGAAAATACACAATACAAGATGACGAGAAAACTGGGTCTGGAGTTGAGCTGTACACACAGTACATTAAGCACGGCTGTACCATCTTGTATCCATGTGACTCGAGTCAACTCTGTGTGTGTGTGTGTGTGTGTGTGCTCAATAACTTCAGTTCTTGTATATGCATGGCACCTTGTGTTTGCAGCCCAAACTGGAGGTCAGAGTTGCAGACTTGTAGTGCCTGAGTCAATCTTTGGTCATGTTTGCGACGCATGTGCTGGAGTCTTTGCACATCAGTTTAGGTAACGTATTTGATTTGTATGTCATAGATCCATGATCACCTACTGTATGTCAGTGTCCAATGTCCAGCGTTCAACAAGTTATTTGTGGTTTGCTCCATGGCCACGAGCTATGAAGGTTAGTGAGGATGCATTTCTGTCAATAACACAACATGTCTCTGCCGTGTGTGACAGAGACCGATGACAAGATGAGAGCCTTCGCGGAGGAGGTCTTTGCGTCTGAGACCAAAGGCGAGAATGTCCGCGATGAGATCTCCATGTTTGACGTGGCTGAAGACTGCCCCATTATCCACCATGAGATGGCCCACCATCTGCACGCTGACGATAATGCTGAGAAACGGTAAGACAAGTCAAGGACTGGACACCGGGAATTGAACTCCACCACGATGTGACTGTCGGCTGTGCACAGTTGTGTAACTATATGAAAACTATCTTCAACTGACAATTTTAACATGCAGTACTGTTTTACCTCTTTTACTGTGCAACACTATCACCATGAAGTATTTTTATATGCAGTTAATGTTATTCCTTGTCTATTTTTTTTACTTCCTTGTCTATTGTTATGTATTAATAATCATTTTACTTGTCTATTTGTATATATATATTAATATCTTGTTAGTTGGCTATTATTTATGTATTAATAATCTCATTACTAGTATGTTTTTCCAAATTGCGTTTTGGAGATGCACAGCAAATTTCAATGTACAATAAAACAATTCTATTCTATTCTATTCTATTCTATTCTATTCTATTCCATGACACAGCAACAATGTGACTGCATTGCTAATATTAACTCTTGAAAGTTTTGGTCAACTAAACCTCATCTTTCTGTATCCACAGCAAGAGGTTCCAGCGTTCCCACACCATTGCCTTGCCCACAGGTCCTGGAAAGGAAGCTGCTGCCCCTGTGTCAGCGGAAGTGGGGACCCCCTCCTACCTGGATGTGCCTGACTTCCAGAGGGTGGCCATCATTGGAGACTACGCCTCTGGGGTACTGTGCACTGTGCCTCCATATACAGCTGAAATTCACTCTATTTGGATATTTCAGAAATTTCCACTGGACATCTCTGATGATTGAACTTGGCTTGAGTTGTCTTATCAAAGTCTCCACTAGTTGTAATCTAACACAACAATTTAATTTCTCTGAACCACAGGTGGAAAAACTACTTAATTATAATCCTTTTTTTTAATCATTCATCTTTTCTTAAAACTAGAAAAACTATGGCTTTCTGTAAAGTTTGTCAGTATGAAATTGAATTTGATTGATTTACTGAACTAGACATTTTTAATTTCACTTGAATATGCAATATAAAACATGTTTTTCATTCATAGAATTAAATGCTTGATATTTGTCTCTGTGGGCTACAGCAGCTAGCTCCGAGTTAGCTCAGCTTAGCATAAAGATTGAAAACAAGGGGAATCAGCTCATCTGGTTCTGTCTGTGTCAAACATGACATTAGTATCAGTGCTTAAACTGTCCAAATTAACTAGGGTAAATGATGTATTTATAAAACACTTTTCTAGTCTTGGTGGTTCAATGTCTTTCCCAAAGACGGGTTCAAACCACCAAACTTATGGTTAGTGGATGACCCGCTCTACCTCCTGAATCACAGCCGCCACTATTAATTGTGAAATATTAGTGGGTCTCTTTAGCGTAGCACTGGTCACAAAACTGTCTCCTTCCTAGCTGACATGAATGAAAGAGGTCTTTATCTTAAATTTCACTGACCTTGTGTGTGTGTGTGTGTGTGTGTGTGTCAGGGTCAGTGGTCAATGGCCTCACCAGCAGAGGCCCATGAATGGTGTTCAGCTGAGAGCGGTCCAGGGTTTAGGTTTCCATGACTGTGGCTTTGACATTTACAAAGACACTTTGCTTGAGCTGGCTGTTATTTCTGCTTTAGCTGACCGAAAACTCCACATTTATTTAGATACACTTGTGAACATTCATTACATAACATTTTGCATCTCATCACAATGAGGAAATGACTGCTTGTTTAGCTTATATAGCATAAAATGTCCAGAAAAAGGGAAAAGAGAGATGAAGATGTTTTAAATATAAAACTGTTGATCAATGCAGTTTGCTGCATGTTCTCATATTCCGTCTTACTAGGGCAGAACTTGACATTGACAGCAAATCCCCAAAAAACAATACTTTTACATGTTTCAATTTAGTCTTAGTCTTCTTACTGTTAGTCTTCTTAATAATAATAATAATAATAATAATAATAATAATAATTGTCCCATAAGAAAACATGGATGGGACATTGTGTTTTGAACAGAAAACTGTTGACCATTGCAGTTTGCAGCATGTTGTTTCTTATGTGTTATCATTACATCTTTAACGATTGGATCATCTAATTTAAATAATAATGATAATACATTTTATTTATATCATCTGTTACATTTGTCATATTTTAGGTGACCATGGACGACTTTGAGGTGTCCTGTAAAGGTCTGTACCGCGCCCTGACCATCAGGGAGAAGTACATGAGGCTGGCCTATCAGCGCTTCCCACGCACGGCCTCCCAGTACCTGTGTGAAATCGAGGGGGAGAGCTTCAAACCTGAGGACCAGGTGCAGCCAGGTCAGGAGAAAGGGTGATGTAGGGTTTGCGTCAATGAGTTTAGCTACATTTATTATATTTGTATCTTCCATACATCCTCAGTCTTCACTTCGCTTCCCGAGGATGGAGGTGACCCCTTTGATATAAAGGAGCTGCCGAAGAATCTTGGCTACGTTGCTCGTATGAAGGACGGCGTCATCTACGTGTACAACGACGCCGCAGCTGCAGACAAACACCAGCCCAAGGATCTGCCCTGCCCTGACTACGACACCTTCATCGATGACATGAACTTCCTCATCGCTCTCATTGCACAGGGCCCGACGTGAGTCCTATGAGTTGTGTACTCTCACTTTTCAAAATTCCCCCTGTACTGTATGTCCCCAACCAAGACCCCAATCTTCTTTTAGTTGAGCCCCATGCTTGACTGAGCGTTAAATGCTTTACTATCTAAGCTTGGTGTGGTCCTGGGGAGCCACACAAGGACCCTTGAGATGTCCACAGCTAAATTACACACAATAACAAGACACTTATGGAACTTTTTCCACTTGTAGCAGTAACATGTTTTATAGATTCAAACTGAAATTTGACTGTCACAGCCCCATTGCTACTCTTACAGCTATAAATGTGCAGCTCGTGAGTTGCTGTTGTTTGTTTTGCAGGAAGACTTACACTCACCGCCGCCTCCAGTTCCTCTTGTCCAAGTTCAACGTGCACGAGATGCTGAATGAGATGGAGGAGATGAGGGAGCTGAAGCAGAACCCCCACAGGGACTTCTACAACTGTAGGAAGGTAGACATTTATCATTTGATTATAACATAACAAATATAATGCTAAAGGCCAAACTTTCCTGCCATTTTC
Organism: Hippoglossus stenolepis; assembly: GCF_022539355.2. Lineage (NCBI taxonomy): Eukaryota > Metazoa > Chordata > Actinopteri > Pleuronectiformes > Pleuronectidae > Hippoglossus > Hippoglossus stenolepis. The sequence continues at coordinate 21,126,071 of NC_061488.1, read as the reverse complement.
GTTTTGAGGGCCATGACATTTTTGTTTTTGTTTATTCTTCATCATCATTGAGATTTTTGATCTCCTTTTCAAGAGACCTGAGAACAAAAAACATTCACAATCAGCAAATAAATACAACACAACAAAGAGTTAATGCATACAAGTGTCAAAACAAGGACTTAAAAAAATAACAAGAGTCATGAAAAACATCAGATAACAAAGATTTCAAATCACCAATAATGTAATACAGCAGCTCATTCCATATAAAAGGCCCAAACCTTTTTAATAGAGCTGAACCCAGTTGTGCTGACATTCCTGTGAATGTAGGGGATAACTGAGGTGATGTGCGTAGTGACATGGTTTTAAATGACAGAAGAGAAGTGAGGCAGTTTGAAAACATGAACAACATGAACAACATTATATGACTGTTTTTTCTCGACTGTAAGGACCGACAGAGTGATACAGAGGACAATAAACAATAAAACATAACACACTGTGATACACAGAGTTGAACTGCTGAAGTGTTAATGAGGCAACATGACAATCCAGAATATCTCTGTACTCAAGGACAAACATGAAGGTGGACAGCACAATAATCTAACGGATGGCTGAAGTCAAACATCCTTCAGCTCTTTACAAGAAGCTGAGTTGGGTTTAAAATTTTTGAGTTAAGTGTTAAATATGTATTTTGAACGACAGTCTGCTGTCAAGCCAGATTCCTAAGTATTTGTATGAATCCATTGTACATGTAATTTAAAATACATGTACAGTGGGTCTAGTTCCTACAAACGCAGGAATTTAGATGAGGAGGAAACTGAAAATTAAAATGAAGTGAATTAAAGTTTGAACTCTTTTTCCCTCAATACTGATCTCAAATTCTACACCCAGACTTTAGATGGAGGTCATGTAAAGTAGATCATAAAGACTTAATGACTATTTGGTTTTCTGTCACAGAAAATAAATTATGTTCACATTAAAATGAGAAAACAGTCAAATGTATGCACATTTAAATAAAAAGCCTTTGAATTACACTGCATACTAACATTTTCTAAAATTGAGTTGTGTCATGTGTATGTTAAATAGAGTCCCATGCACATGAAAGATGAGATTCATGACGTATCATTTCCCACTGACTCTGCACTTGTTTTACTCACAGCTGCTCTGCACCCTGTATCTATGTCTTCAGCTCCTCCATGAGACCGAGCAGAGCTATTACATCACATGAACCCAAACCCTCACTGACCAACTCTGTATCATTTCAGGTTGACACCCACATCCACGCCGCCGCCTGCATGAACCAGAAGCACCTGCTGCGCTTCATCAAGAGGTCTTATCGCGTGGACGCCGAACGCGTCGTGCAGATGCTCAATGGCCGGGAGGTCACCATGAAGGAGCTCTTCCAGTCCCTCAACCTGCACCCTTATGACCTCACTGTGGACTCTCTGGATGTGCACGCTGTACGTTACTTGTAACCTCATTTGATTTGAACAGAAGAAAACTAAAGATTCCTTACATTTTTGGAAACATTAGCATCAGCGTTCTCTGAGCACTGCAATAGTGGGGGTTTTATTATTGTGATAACATTTTTTTATTTGTTTAACCCTAACAACTAAAAAGAAAGAAAGAAAGAAAAAAAGAAGGGAAACGTTTTTACATTTGACCTACATACCAATACAAATACTAATACTTACACAAGGGTTTAATTAAATAAACAAACAATTGAATAAATAAACAAATGAACGAATGAATAGATAAATACATGAATATACTGTATGTTGCACAGTGAGATGGTGGTCTGGAGAATAAGCTAAACAAGGTATAGTTCATGCAGTCAAACTAATACAGTAATACATAAAGAAGACTGGGCTGGTCATATTACATGGGGAATATGACTCAGGATTGTGGGGAAGACAAACCATGTCAGTTATGACATGGAGATCATCTCCAGAACAGTCTGTATTTCAGCTGTTCTTCGTCTTTCCAATTTGTTGCTATCAATCTGACATATTTGCTTTGAGTGCGCAATCATTCAGGAAATAATAATCATAATAACCTTTGTCTATATAGCATTTTTGTAACATTTAATGCAGCTCAAGGTGCTTTATGAGAAAAAGGTAGTTAAAACAGATCAGATGCTTCAAAATATATGAAGGAATTAAAGGATATTAAAACAATCAATGAAATCATTTTAAAGATAAAACAAGGTTAAGATTGATTAAAAGCCAGACCATAAAATAATCTTGGAGCAGTTTCTTAAACATATCAACAGAAGGTGCTTTTCTAATGGGAGTTTGTTCCATAGCCTTGGTGCATAACTACAGAAAGCTGCCTCACAGTTTTTTGTGGTTTATATTGTAATGTTTTTTTGTTTCTCTAAAGGGGAGACAAACCTTCCAGCGTTTCGACAAGTTCAACGCCAAGTACAACCCCGTGGGAGCCAGCGAGCTGCGTGACCTGTACATGAAGACAGAGAACCACATCAATGGAGAGTACTTTGCCACCATCATCAAGGTGAGTTTCTATGTAGTATGATATTTTAGCTACAAAGCTTTACTAAAATAATTATAGAGGATAGAGGATTATTTAGAGGATAAAAATGATCTAACTTCATGTGATCTTAGCCTGATTCACGTCCTTTTCTGTAAACCAGGAAGTAGCCAGTGACCTGGAGGATGCCAAGTACCAGTTCGCCGAGCCTCGTCTCTCCATCTACGGCTGCAAGCCCGACGAGTGGGGCAAGCTCGCCGGCTGGTTCGTCAGGCACAGAGTCTTCTCCCCCCACCTCAAGTGGATGATTCAAGTGCCCAGGATCTAGTAAGTTTTCCATTTCTGTTGGTTCCTCCATGGACCCAGTTTATTTATCCACTGCTGTGGATAAATAACATTCCCTACCAAAAATCTTTTTAATCACAGGCAGGGAGCTTGACAAAAAAGGAGAAGGCCTCAAAAGTCTTAAAAAAGTGTCTTTGTTTTCTCCCTCTTCTATCTCAGCGATATCTTCAGAGGCAGGAACTTCGTGCCCCATTTTGGCAAGATGTTGGAGAACATTTTCCTCCCTGTGTTCCAGGCCACCATCGACCCGCTGTCCAACCCCGAGCTCAGCATCTTCCTCAAGCATGTGAGTCACAAACAAAGGCCAAAGATATATTAACCATTAGTTAAGGTTAAAAGTCATCAACATGGATAGCAAAATTAATAGTCATTATCAGCAGTTTTCCTCAACACTGACTTTTCCTGAGGGTCTCAAGGATTAACCATCTTCCTGGTTGATGTGTAGGTGACAGGTTTCGACAGTGTGGACGATGAGTCCAAGCACAGCGGCCACATGTTCTGCACCAAGAGCCCCAAACCAGAGGAGTGGGACATCGCCAAGAACCCCTCCTACACCTACTACATTTACTACATGTATGCAAACATCACTGTGCTCAACCAGCTCCGCAAGTGAGTAACTTTGCTTCCATATACACAGGAATATGATTATATGTTTGTTTGTTTCCTTCTTTTTTCTGAGAGTTTCCTTTCATTTTATCTGCTTGTTTCTTTATATTTCATCTCTTCTAAATAATCACTATGAATGCAGATTTAATGACTACAGGACAATGGTTCCTCTAAGAATACGTCTCCTTTCTGTAGCATAACACTTGTTTATCTCCTGCTCTCCAGACAGAGGGGGATGAACACGTTCATGTTCAGGCCTCACTGTGGCGAGGCTGGAGCCATCACCCATCTGCTGGCTTCCTTCATGACCGCTGACAACATCTCTCACGGCCTCAACCTCAAGAAGGTCGGTCCTCCCTTTATGATACAAAATGGTAGCGGATGTTTGGACCGTCTTTTTGACCGTAGTCTGAGATTTAAGATTTATCCTTTGAGTAATCCTGCAGTTTATATTTAAGATATTGCTCTTGACGTCATTTTTGTCTGTGTTCGCATCATATCTTAAAGAGCAAAGTCAAAATACCAGGCTTTGATAAATACTATCATGAGCTGACGTAAACTGTATCAGTGTAAAATCATCATCTGTATCCCCCCTCTTCTCCTCCACCAGAGCCCCGTGCTGCAGTACCTGTACTTCCTGACCCAGATCCCAATCGCCATGTCCCCTCTCAGCAACAACAGCCTGTTCCTGGAGTACGCCAAGAACCCGCTGCTGGAGTTCCACAGGAAAGGCCTGGTGGTGTCTCTGTCCACAGATGACCCCATGCAGTTCCACTACACCAAGGTCTGAGCGCACGGAGAGGAGGCCTTTGATGCTAGTGTAGACAATGGGGCAAACTGTGCTGTGTATAACGGCCATTGTATTATGTACATGCTTAGACAAGTCTTTGTGTGGCGTATATATTCCACAGGCAAAGTCATATATTGCACACTCCAACGCAAATACAACAGAAAGGGCAGTGAATGGACATGAGTAGACAGATTAACATGTGTATTTAATGATGTTAATGATTCACCTTTATGTCCACAGGAGCCCCTCATGGAGGAGTACGCCATCGCCGCCCAGGTCTTCAAGCTCAGCACCTGCGACATGTGTGAGATCTCCAAGAGCAGCGTGCTGCAGAGCAGCTTGTCTCATGAGGTAACGCGTCTGATGGAGACCTTAAAATTCAGTTGTTGACCTTTAAGACCTTTAAGTTCAACCAAACAGCATCAAATTCCACCTTTCTTCAAGATCCATGAATTAATCCCCGGGAAATCTGTGAAAATGTCAACAAAAGCCCGATCTCACAATGGTAAAAACAATCATATATTATAATATTATTAAAATTATAATAATTCCTGGATCTGCCCCCTAATCTGGATCTACACCAAAATATAAGGGTTCTTCCCGGCCCATACTACATCCCCCCACTAGGTCTCGTTATAATTCCGTACAGTACTTTTTGCAACAAACCAACAAGCATTCGGACAGCGATGAAAACATAACCTGTTAGGTGGAGGTAATAACCTGTGAGATTTGTCTTTCTTTATATAGTGACAACATCTTTCCTGAAAAACCATAACTGAAGTGATTTTTCTGATTTATTCTCATATTAAAACCCACTTTCTTCCCCAGGAGAAAGTCCACTACCTGGGTAAGGACTACCAGAAGGAGGGGCCGGAGGGCAACGACATCCGCAAGACCAACGTGGCCCAGATCCGTATGGCGTACCGCTATGAGACCCTGTGCTACGAGCTCAACCGCATCAAGGAAGGCCTGAAGCCTGAGTAAACAAAATCACATCTGACGTACCGCTCGTCTGTATTGTGATGTAGAAACGTTTCTAAATTTGTTTTTCCACCGCAACTCTTAATCCAGCTAAGAAAGTGACCTTCTAACTAACAAAGGATGTTCTTTCCTTTGGGAAAACACGTTTGTCTAGATTTCTTGTACATCACAGTATGACTATTCTGTGTGGGGAAACATCATGTATTAGAATGAAAGGAAATAAAATGTGAAAAAAACACATGTCTACGAGTGGCAGCTCCATTTATTTGACCTGTTTACCTGTGTTGATTTTCTACCACCTCTGCATTCAGATGTTCCTCATAAACCTGTAAGTCGTAAGTCGTTCTCTCTTCACTTATATCCTACACTGTGAACCTGAACTAATGCGAATGTCTGTTGACACCTTCAGAAGTTTCCCTGTCTAAACACTGTCTCAGCAGAGTGAGGAGAGAAAATAAATGTGCATCAGACGTTGTTGACCTGATGTGCTGCATAATGCATCACTCCGATCGTCACTGACTGTCAGATCCTGCATCTGCCTGCCACTTCCAGTAAAGACACCCCCCTCACTTTATTGCACCTGATCCTAACAGCCCGGGCAAAGTCGACATTTACTTTATCTGAGCTGAGTTCACGTTTTGTTTCCTGGAGTCTGAGATCTCTTTTTAAAGTTATGCCTATGGAGCAAATCAAGGCCAAAATAACTAAACAAATAGGATATATATTGTCAGTCTGCTCCACTTCATATGTTCTTCAAATCAGTTTATAATGAATAAATAGCATCTGCTGTGAAATTTACATGTATTTTCCCCCGTGAATCAACGTGTGCCTTAGGGCAACTGTATGAACATATCACTTCCTTTGTTAAACAACTTTTTTGAAGTTGTACAAAGATACATTACAAATCAAAATATGGCAATTAACAGTGAACACTTCAGACTCAGACATCAGCATTATGTCACATGGGCCAAACATAATATATAAGGCATAGAAGGAAATATATTATGATGTTCAAAAAGTATATTGTGAGAAATGCAAAAGATGTGTAAGAAAACAGACAAAAAACCACTTGAACACTTCAACACCTGGAGGGCTACTAGATGTTCTCAGCAATCTCTTATATAAAGTGAGAGTTTCACAGCATTCCTCTTATCCATCAATTTCAGTGATAAACAGTAATGACGCAGTTCCTTGTGAAATAGAAAGTTTGGTTGAGTTTTTAGGAATCTGTTCTTGTGCAAAAGCCCTTTTCCAAGGATAATAATCTGAAGTCTTGAGGAACATTTCTCCAAAGCAAATCAAAAACTACATTTTACTTTATCGATGTAGAGAAATTGTGAAACCCAGGAAATAACCAGTAATGCAGATCTTCACAAAAACACACATTTCACTTTTGTGTTTTTAAAATTGGTGTTTTTAACAGTGTCAGCGCTGTCAATCACTTCCCTGCACCGAAACATCTCATCTCAGGACTTTATAAATGGAAGTACAGTCACAGCACAGTGCGTATATTTCCCAGGAAACCTGAAGACATCACTGTTTATTCATCGTTGACAGCTGCCGGAGTGTAAATGATGACGTCTCTCTCTCTCTCTCTCTCTCTCTCTCTCTCTCTCTCTCTCTCTCTCTCTCTCTCTCTCTCTCTCTCTCTCTCTCTCTCGGGAGGATTCAACAGACTTTTTCTCACAGTCTCAGCTGCGTCAAGCGCTGGAAACACTGACATATAAACCGGAAGTCAGGTTATTGTACAATAAAGTGCTGTTAGTTATTTACATGACATGACCTCACAATTTGTGCATGTGCAACCCTAGCAGGGAACAGAGTTTTTCAAATAAGAGCTACGAGGCTCTGGAAAACCATTCCTGAAGAAATTTTGCTATTCAGTTAGTGTACCACATATCCTGATTTCCCCTCATTTGATCAATGTAATTGGTGGAGATACTTCAATTTTTTTCACACATTTACTTTAGTCTTTTAATAACTTTTTTATGTATTTGTATTTGTGTTTTTTTTTATTTTTGAAGCACTTTGTAACTTTGATTTGAGAAGTATTATATGAATATGAATATTATTATAATTATAATAATTATTATTATTATTAACATTATTCACCTTTTTGCCTTCCAAGCAACAGATTGGAAAACATTTTCACCCATTTGCTTTTTTCATGTGTTAATATCTGTGAACAAGGATTCCGGGGCAGATCCACAGGGGGGCACTGGCCCCAGATGAAATGTGATTGGCTCTTGATGTTCCCCTGTCCTGCCCGTAGTCTTTATTTATTTATTGAACGAAACTACGCACTTGCTAATAATACTAACAATAGACATGACAACTAGTTGAGAATTTCTATTTTCATAGCTTTTTTGAGGAACACAATGGTTCTCTTTGCTTGAAACTATAGTAACTAACGGTAAACAAGACATGTGTTAAATGTGCACTTTACTGAATCAGGAGTTGTCCATGGATGTTGGACATATAATCTGTGTAAATTGTGGCCCCTCTATGGCCCCCGATAACGAACAATCTAGATCCACCGCTGCTCTGGAAGCTCAGAGAACTTTGTCTTGTCAATTGAGGGTTTTATTTCGGGGGAAGTTCTCGCCGGAAGTGGCATGTGTCTTCGGCGGACTTGCTGGTGATCGTGCCGAGCAGGAGAACTAGGAGTGTTCAGCCTCACTTTGATGGCAACTGTCTTTGTTGTTGTTGTGGTGAAGCGATCAGAGTGGGCGACACGTTTCACGCACAGTTGTGTAACTTGTGTAAAGTTGATGATCTGATCAGTGAAGTGGAAGCGGCGGAGTCCCCGTCAGCCCGAACCCTGCTCGGACCGTTCAGAGGATGCGAGGAGCCGCGTTTCATCCGTTTCTCATGTAATCGGGAGGAAAGCGAGGAGAGGAGCTGCTTTTTCTCTCATTGCTTTGAACTACGAGCGGTAAGTTCCGACCCAAAGACCCTTGTGGTGTTTTACTGACTTTAATCCACACTTGTCTGACACTGTTTCCTCCTCTCGTCAGTAAATGAGTTGAGAGCTGCTCAGTTTTATTCATTCACTGATCTAGTTGCTATCTCGGCTACTTTTCCTCGGCAGTTTTTTCTTTTAGGGAAATCAGCGCCCCGAACTCCATTGAAAAAAACCAGCAAATCAAAACGTCCTCCGCTATTGACAACTACCGTGTTGTTGTTACATAAAAGTAAAGCCTATTTACATATAATGAATCCCTGTTGTTTCATTCGGCATACGTCTAATAAACTAAATGTCGCTTTTCGGAACCAATATAAACTTTCAGAGGTCTCCAAAGCCCTTATTCCTGGAGCTAACTGTTGTCACAGACTCACTGTGCTGGCTGACGGAGCCGTGTAAACCTGTTAGCTGATTCATATACAGGCCTATTGTTAACGCCGAATTATAGAGGAGTGCTTAATAAGTCCGATTAGTGTCTGGGGTTTATCTGTATGGTGTGTAGTTTCAGCAAAAAAGAAGAACATTTTAAACTGTGCAGTTTTGAAGGGAGATTTGGCATATGCTTCAGAGAGAGAGAGAGAGAGAGAGAGAGAGAGAGAGAGAGAGAGAGAGAGAGAAAGGGCACATGGAGCTATAGACGTGTGTTCCCCCCCCCCCTCTCCTCTTCTGCATCTAACCCCACTTTATCTGCAGCGACAACCTCCACACTCCAGGAAACCAGCAGCTAATGCAAGCCACAGATTGAGTTATGGTCATTATCCTATGAGATGTAGGAGGGCTGCTACTTTGAAACGACCCGCCGGTTTGCCAAGTTCAGGGAAACCAGCTCGGTTAATGAATAACTGAAGACAGAACAGACAGAATAACCCCAGCTGCTGCAACTGAGGGCACCTGGGATCTGTTATTCCACCAATCTGCCCAGAAACAGTGACCATTCGCTTTCACGCATTCGTTTTTAATGTTTTTATTTGTCCCATGCACAGAGATACAGGGTAAACGTGTGTGTGTGTGTGTGTGTGTGTGTGTGTGTGTGTGTGTGGGGGGGCATACCAAAAGGATCAACTATAAAAAAAACCGTCAACAAATTCTCAAAAAATGATTTCAAACAATAAACCACTTGTTGATGCTTTGGGGCATCACTGTGCCAAAACAGCTCCAACTTCATCAAATCAAGATGAGATAGAAAATCAAATAAAAAATGAAGTAATATGATATCATGATATAATTAAGAGCTGTTTGGGCACAGCCACCAACAGCAAATGACACACAATGATAGAGCCCGTCACATGAAGTGGTTTTTCATTCATCCAACAGAGCTGTTCAAATGAGTGCCTGGATGCACGGGAGCCGTTCTGGTGACCGGTAATGTGGCAGCAATTGTGAGGCTTTATCTTTATCTTTATAATGCCGTGTTCTTTTTATGCTGGTATTTAGCAACCTACACTTTTCTGTCATTACATACCTCCGTAGGTCTCTGCTGATGGCTAACCACAGTAGTGCAACACCTCACCTGCAACGTGTTGTGTCACGCCGCACGTCCTTAGGGGCGTGTGGTGTGGCGGTTGTGAAGGTGCAATTAGGTTTAATTTAGCTGCCAAGTGATGATGGGGAGCTTCAGCTTCATGGGTTCCCCTGTCTGGTTTCTGCGGGGATGAGTCATGGAGTTGGATACCTTTCCCAGCAGTTGACAGTGATATAAACATCAGTGTAGTTCATTTTGACTCACCTTCCAGCTTGGTCACTTGATATCACAACACCTCACGGTTTGCCTCACCGGCAGTAAAGAACATGCATGCCACAGGAAAGAGGGGACTGGCAGTTTTATGTGTTTGCAAAATGTTACTGGTACTTGCTGGACTTTTTGGTAATTGAAAGAGAATATCCGATTACCTTCACGAAGGGTTTGAGTGCAGATGCTAAAAACCTAGCTCACGTCGGCGCTTGCAACTGGGTGCAAATCTCTCCGCACAATAATTATGGACAGTCTGCAGATCCTTCTTCCTGCAGCTCAGGAAACGCAACTCTGTTCTTCCTGTACAACATACCGCACACAGAAGAGTAACGCAAATGGGTCAGTTCGGGAGTCGCATTGTCATTGCATGGTCTGGCAATGATCGAGCAGCATTCCAGCGCACACATACATTTGATTTAGGTCAAACCAAACAAAGGCGTCACTTGCAAGACAGAGACGGACTGAGTGTCTCTATAGTTCAATTTATTCCCGACCCCCTTTCTCATACAGCTCTGTAGGAATGCAGCACATAGAGTTATTATGATCAGGAGCTGTGCAGTGGAATTTTACCATGTCTCCCCTTCTCCAGATTCTCCTCAGCCTCGGTCCTAATGTGCAACGTGTCCAAATGGTTTGGTTCCAGCGAGCCGGGAGCTGCTTTACAAGAGTGTACAGTCACTGACTCGATGTTGACTCAGGGGCTGAGAGTCGTGGTGCTGTGGCATCCGCTGCACAACTTTACATCAAGTCTGTCGGTGCTTGGCTGCATGAATTGGATGGAGCAACATTATAGCTTTATACCGAACGTACAGCTCCAGCTAATTTACCATGCTTTTGATAAATTGCTCAACCATTTGAGGAGCTTTTATTCCACTGCATATTCTTGTGTGTGTTTTAAAATGTGCTCCCTCATTCACCTAACTAGTGCAGTGCCTGTTGTAAACCTGCCTGTTTGGATTGGGCTGTTTACTTGTCCTTTATTAATCGTGAGCTACTTCAGAATCATTCCTTGAAATTAAGATAAGATAAGATAAGAAGTCCTTTATAAGTCCCGCAATGGGGAAATTTGCAATGTTACAGCAGCAGAAGACATAACACATAAGTAGCATGCAGTACTTGGATGAAGGAATATAAAGAAATAGAAATATACAACAATATATAGAAACAATTTAAATGTTAGTGAGTCCTCATCACACAGTTCTACAATATACTGTCACTTTTTATTGTTTGTGTGCAGAGCTTTTTACAGTCCCAACAGTCTATGGTGCAGAGTGAAGTTAGAAAACTTTGCGATCATCTTACCTGGTTTATCTGCAATGAATATTATATATCACATCTTTTTCATAAAATGAGACAGACATTTAGACATTTGTGGCATTAGTAAGTAGATAGTGATTGGCTATTAAGTATGCATTGACATTCATGCGTTTGCAGCCTTGCGAGAACACTGAATTAGATTAAATGCTTTGCTGTATCGTTGGAATTTTACATTTGGCCAGCTCTGTGGTTTAGGACAACAGCTACAGAGAAAGCCGAATTCCCCTGGGGCAGAGGAGGGTTTGGTGGGGCTCAAGACACAGACACCGAGCAGCAGATCGCCACAGAAATCTGGTTCCTGCTACTGTGTTATCTTTTTTCTCACCGAATTAATTTTTGGCGACCGACCTTGACAAGATCCCATCCTTCCTGATCCTCTCTCTGCCCATGCCTACTCCTTGTAGATAGTTTAAGATGCGTGATGTTTCAAAAGTAACTGTGTCCCCCTGTGTTACCTCAGTATCCCTTTCATCCTGCTGTGTGTTGTCTGGACTTGTTTTTTAAGTGCAGAGTGATTGATGTCTAATTTTTGTCGGTTGACTTCTTTTCAGGTTGTTTACAAATGGAGACGAGGGGATAATGACACTCTGCTAGCACAAGAGGACACGCAGAGACAGTTTCAGCCATAAATCTTGTGGCGCTCTGGTTTTTGCTGATCATTTCTGAACTGAGTAATACCTGATATCGTGGATTTTACTGCCCGCTTTGGCGAGGAAATACTTGATTCATACCCTAATGGAGAACTGAGGGTGAGCTGACATTTGCCCCCCCCCACCTCTCAACATGCTGGCTCTGAGGCTGGAGCAGGGCAGGCAAGGGGGTGGTGAGGTCGATCGCCTGCAGAAAGGGGCCACTGTGGCATGGCAGGGTCGGCCGCCGGGGAGACCCCCTCCTCACGAGAAGAAAATTAACATCAGGGAGAAGATCTCCCAGTGGGAAGGTCGCAGTCAACTGGACAGCAGCCAGGATGTCGGAGTGAAAGCACACCATCCGACCCTATCCCGAACTCTGTCTGAGGATCTCCTGCGAAATGGATATACCAACGAGGGCTCAAGAGGGGGGCTTCACGCGAAAGCCAACCACTCAAAAGCGAAGAGTTTGGGCTTAGATTTCCGGGAATCCCCAGCACAAGCTGGACATCGTGTGGTTGGTAGAAAGTCGGAACCTCTGCAGAAATGCTCCACTGGACTTTCAACCAAGCCCCCAGGAAATAAACCACTTGCAGCACAAACATTTGCATCTCAAAAAGTGGAGGCTAACACTGCTAACTCTACTGCTAAACATAAATTCCCTGCCAATGAAGACGAAACAATCGAATGCATCTTGGAGGTTCAAGTAGTTTCTAAACCTCTACCTCTGTCAACTGATGACCAAGAAGACAACATGCCTGCGGGGAACTTCTACACCTCACGCGGTTTCTGGCGTAAGCTGGAGGGAGACAGACTGCACTGGGAAAGAGGCAGGGAGTCTTCAGGTGAATCTCAGCCTCCTCCTAAACCTCAGCGGACATTTACGTATCGAGCAGCCAACAACAACAACATCTCAGGGCACACGGCGCAATGGGACAGAAGATCCCCTCATAAAAACCACTCCAACGCGGGGAGTAAGAGGGTCGCCCACCCACCTAGCTTCCCTCCTCCTCCATGTCCAGTTGCAAAGACCAATGGGCTTTCAAGGCACAAGAAGAACAGGTGAGTCTCGTTAGATAGTTTGGGTTGAAAGAATACACGTTACATAATTTTTTATATTTTAGTATGTTTTTAAAGAAAGAATATTAGAGATTTAAACTTAAAAATTCCCATTGCAATTGTTCTCTTGCTTTGGACGGCAGATTGTTTTTAGGGCAGATTTGAGGAGGGGACTGTCAGACTGTAATTTCTGGCTGGGGTCCATGTGTGATGTCACATGATATCTGGCAGCATTGTTCTCTATTGTCTCTATTGGCCTAGTTCCTCACCAGCCACTGGTCCAGGGTCATCATCTACACACACACACACACACACACACGCACACACGCACGCACACACGCACAAGCACACGCACACACGTATTCTGTCAAAACAACACAATCAGTACACAGTCAGTTCAGAAAGTAGGTGATGCGACTTATAATACTCTCTGTCTCTGGGACTGTCATGTCCCAGTGTTATTTTCAAGGAGTTTGTTACAGAACAAACTAATGAGCAAAGATGTGCACAGTTTATGATAAAATATAAGTTGAAAAACAAAATCAGATTAAGCCACTTAGCTACACATTTTTAATATGGGGAGTAACTGCTTAGTAGGGCTAACTGCTTATAAACACAAATGAATAACTAGAATACAGCTAGATTTTAAATCAAGTCTTTGCAACCTGTGAAACAGGAAATTTCACATGACCAGCATGACTCAGTCTGTGAACCAGGGTGTTCGATACTCCTCTGGAGTAGTCCTTTCTTGTAGTCCTGTTCCACTGCTCTCAGGTCAGTGTTGCCAGATTTGACTCACACAAAATATCCCCAACCAAATCCTTAACCCCACCCAGTCATATTTTGTATTTTTATTTAGGAGAACAATTGTGCGTGTATACACTCGGTTGCTGGTTACCAACGTGGCTGGTATTGTTTTCCAGTGTGTGTGCGTGTGTGTGTTTAATCGTGGCAGAATGTGACACCCACTACAGCGGGATCTACCACAGATGCAGTGTTAAGTACTTTGTTTACTTGTCTGTCTGTCTCTGCACCGATTTGCTGACCTGAATGTTTGCGGGCTTCTGCTGTGTCAAGAGTTATTATCCATCCTGCACTAATTAAACTAGACCTAAATTTTACCGCAGGCATGATGATCATCGCTCAGTCATGATTGGACCAAAATAGTCCCTTGACACATGCACGTGGAGGACAATTCAATATGTGTAATGTGTAGATACATCTTGCCATAAATGGAATAATAACATCTATGACACTACATGTTATATTGTTGATTGTGAAATGAATAATGTGTTTTGTTATATCAGTAAAGTGCTCGAGAAGTGTTGGCAGCAGGTTGTATTTGTGGTATCGCTGTTCCATCTTCCTGTGCTGTGATACCTGATTGTGAAAGTTTGCATCACACTTTTAGTCTCAGTTCCAGAATCCGATTGCCTTAGTTGTGGTAGGTGTGTGTCATGATTCATGACTCGTGAACTGACATCTGAGTGTAAGTGCAGCACTTCAAGAGACACAATCTGAAGCTTTGGCACCGGCCCTCACAATCCACTGATCTGAATATCATTAAACATCTCTAGGTAGATCACATTAGGATCTTGGAAGGAAGAGGGGGGGTAAATCTAGATTAGAAAGTCCCCTACAGGGTCTGGCTACAGAAAGCATTTGCACGATTTGATATCTGATAGAAATTCATGAAATTAAACGCAACAGGAAAGATTAATGTACTGATCTCTGTTTACTGCAGGGTGTATTTACTCTTTTTTTTAAATCAACAAAATGTGCGCTTTATGATGTATAGCTCATTACATATACACTTATTAGAGTGGAAGAAAAATAAATATTTAAACATAGTTGTATTGTAAAAACCATAAGTGTAGTTACAGTATGATAAATGATCTTTGCCTTTGAGGAACATTGCTTTACTCTTCACTTATACAAACAGATGGAGGATTTGTTGTACATTTTATTCACTTAATGAATGGATGGATAATATTTGTCGCTCCCTCTGTGTGTGTTGAGCTGAGCCTCAGTTTATTATTTCAGCGATGAGTTTATCTTGTCAACCCAGTCTGTTTGTTTGTTAGTTGATTTGTTTGTTTGATGAAATAATCCGCCACGTGAGCTGTGTGTCAGTGAGTGTGTGGAATTTGGTGCAGCTTGATTGAATTCACACACACACACACACATACATAATCAAACACAACCCGTTAACAATCGGAAACTTTACAGAAGAGTTGAGGGTCAATATGAACTAATTACCAACTAATAATACAATAATGATAATAATAACTAATCAATAACTGGACGACAGCTGCATCTTTCCTTTACTTTAAAAGGTTATAAGATGACATATGATATATTGCAGACAGCTGTCTCCGTCTAAATCCTGTCACACTCTTTCTTTTTGTTTGCTTTTTGTTTTACAGCTTCTGTACCGTACGCTCAGTCATTTCCTGTCATGACACTTTATCACATGCTCTGTGTCCTGCTATGTTTGATATCAACATAAGGAATTTAGTGGTGGAACACTAGCTGCACAGTAGACACGCAGTGTAAACAAACGTATGCTGGCTATTTTAAGGACAACAGCCAGAACCCTCTTTCTCACTGCCTTCTCTTCCCTCCCCCCCCCCACAGGAAGTCCTTTGAGTACGAGGATGCAGCTCGTCTGACAGCCAAGCAAGGCACGCTGGGAGGAGAGGCGAGGCGCTCCGGCCTTTACCATGCATACTCTGAAGACAGTATTTACGAGGACATTCTCTGTAAGTTACACTCCCTGGGTCTTATACACTGAAGAAGATCAGGCTGTGAATGAACTTCCAGAGATCTTGATCATTATCCTGAACGTCTGTCTGTCATGTCCTTTTAACACTCTAACAAATTGTACTTGGAATTTGAAATTATTCCAGGCTCATGCCATGCTTTTAATTTCTTTAAAATACTGCATAGTAGCAGGACTGGTATCAGCATTATAGACACTAAATAGCAGGTTTTTAAAATGTTGGCATTTGGATTAAACCATCAATCATGCTCAGTTGCGCCAATTAAAAGCAATAGTTAATGGATAAAGTAATATCTTAACTTTTAACATCCTATCTGATTTCCTCTTAACATATAAAATATGGAATATATAAAAAGATGATCCTCTATTTGCAAAAGATGTGTGTCTTTGAAGAGTGCAGGAATTATTTTAAATAAAATAATAATAGAAACAAGTAGTTTGTAATAAATAATTCGTGCTCGCCCACCGTTCACCGGTTTATTCCAAGTTCATTGAAGCTCGACTCAGAAGGCAGAGCCCGACAGGAGAATCAGTTGCTGTGAACTTGCTGTTCATGATCGACAATGTCCCCTGTCCCATGAATCTCAGCCACAGCTGTTACAGAGCACTGATCACCTGTTCATACAAAGTTTATCACTTTATCACAGAAATTGTTTATTTTCTATAGATAATTCAACAGCTAAATGGCAGCATGTAACACAACAAAAAACATATGGTAGTGTAGCACTGGTAGTTACCATGGAAACGTGGCTCTTACCTGTGTGTTCAGCTCACTTAAAATAAGTCAGTCTTTATTTTTGTGGAAGTGTAACTTATATTGCACGGATTAAAGAACAAATTTGACACTGGTTCCATACTACACACCCAACCCCAGAAAGGCCCCTGTTTACACAAAGTTTATAATAATGAACGTATCATGTGTCCAAATCGCACCTAATTCAACACCGCACTTTCCTGTTCCCCATTAACAATACACACGCAAAGTGTGAAGGACAAAAGTGCCCCATACAGACAGACAGAGGAATTTCTGGAATCAGTAAATAGATTTATCACATTTACTGTTTTAATCGCATGTTTTCATTTGCATGGGTTTAGGTTAGAGGAATTTAATGTATGCCTGAATGTATAAATTGTCTTTGTCATGTGCCTTTGTTTGTTTACCTATTTTATCACACCTTTAGCAAGTGTACAATACAAATTCCAGTTAAAATGTTTCATGATTGTCAAGGGAACAGGTGCATATCTAGTAAAAATATATTTTTTAAGACTTCTTCATCTGCGTTAAGCACTTCAGTTAGGTCAACTCCAATGGCATTAGATAGATATTGATGCAGATACTGATTTCTGCATCAATATCCATTGGATAGTGCCATTATGCAAATTGTTAGAACTCAAATATCAAAACCACATAACCACAAAGAAACATAAAGGTCAAAACTATTTAAGGAATAAAGTGCCCCACTTCTGTATCCACACCAGACACCTCAGTCAATTGCTGTCATGAGAGGAAAGCCTGCATCAGGTTCTGGTGAAATCATTTCCCAGTGTCCGCTGTGTATAACGCTGATCCAGCATGTCTTATCTCTCCAATCACTCCGTGTTCCCTCAGGTGAAGTGACCAGAGATGACCCCTATGAGGATATTAAGATATCTCCCATGTGTCTACCTATCGCAAGGCCTCAAGTCCCGAAGGTAAGAGAAGAACGTCTTCCTCTCACAGAACACGAGCATTTTTATTATTTCTTTATATCAGATGATCCGTGCACAACCGGAGATTGTGATGGAGGAGGAAGGAAGGGCTGTAGTTTGACACTATATCATTATCTAAAACCAGAGATAACTCCACTGTCCATGTCTTCCAGCTGCCTCCTAAACCCCAGACGTTGCAAGGTTACGCCAGCAAAGGGGAGCGGAAGGGCTACCAAGTGTCCAAATCCTCAACGCTCGCAGAAACTCCCAAACCTGCTGCACCGCGGCGCACAAGCACTCAAAAAATACAGAGGACACCTCACGTAAGTGATACTTCCATGTTTTCACAAACCGTTGTATGTCACTGTGGTATGATAGAACAACGAAGAGTTGTGCAACGAGGAAGGAGGCGGTGCCATGTTGCGCAGGAAGGAGAGGATGCTGAAAGAAACAGATAGGGGTAGACGTACGTTTAGTTTGACTGCTTCACTAGAATTCAGACTTGAATTCAAACATACGACCAATGGCAGTGGAAACAGTGTGGACAGGGAGGAACTTAAAGGCTAAGGTACAGTAATGAAACAGACTTAAGCCGTTTTCATACATGTCCTGTGAAGGTTCTCCGCAGAAGAGAGTTTGTGGTGATAGGAGCCGACATCGACACCGATGCCGGCTCCTATCACCACAAACTCTCTTGACATCTTTATCTGGATATATTTGTTTTCTTTTGGTTTTCTTTCATTTTTGCGTCTGCGGCGTGTTTGAAGTGTCATCAACCCCCCCCCACTCGTTCATGGTGATTCCTGCAGGGATTCCCCCGCTGTGCGAACACATCGGATTCTGCAGACTTTCTGCTGGTTGTGTACTCGGGGGCCCGGCGGACAAAGTCTGCACAAACTGCGGCGGCTCTCACTCAGACATTTGCGTTCACACATACACCTCCTCCAGGGAAAATGAGTTCAGTGGATGTCTGAAAGCAGCTTTAGTGTCATATATATCTGGAAAGCTGTTGGATGAAGAACAATTATATTATTATCATTATTTGACAAATACCAAAAAGTTGAGTTCGGCTCTACTTGAGGATTCTCCCTGTTAAAAAGGAGTTTTATCTCTCCACTGTTGCCAAGTGTTTGCTCATAGTGGGAACTGTTCGGTTTCTTTATAATATTGTAAGATCCTGTGTAAAGTGCCTGCTGAGTCCCAGCTGACAGTGGGAAGGAGGTGGCGTACATCTTCGACAGGTTGCAAACGTATCGCCATTGTAACATGTTTCTTTCGAACTGAGTCACAACACTTTGATGTCGTCAAACGTCACATTTCAGCTTGATTGACACTAGTTTGCACTTGTATAATCCCTGTCTGTCCGTCTGTCCGTCCATCTGTATTTTGGATTTTCTTGATAATCTACTCATCTGAATCTGCAGTTACACTTATATTAACAAAAATGTCACGGAAAATACTGCAACCTAAATTTAAATCTATTCTGTGAAAATTAAGAAGCGAGGTAGTAGGAGATAAGAACAGTTGTGCTTGGGAGATAAGGTCCTACATTTGACAACAGGTTCTTTAAAAACGAACTGAATCATTTATTTCTTCTACTACTACTTCTTCTTTTTTTAACCTCTTTACATTCAGAATCACAATCTGTGAGTCAAGTTTAAACAGGGGCTGCCTCACTGTCAATATTGAAAATAAGTTTAAAACCTGTTATTGATCCCCAACATATTGACAGACTGAACAGAACAATTTCACACTGCAGCAGTGTTTTTGATCAGTTGAAAACCACAAAACACACCTTTCTCATCTGAAAGTTCCAGACTCCACTGTCAAATTCAGTTGTGTTCTCTCATTAACAGAAGAATGCAGGAATGTAGATGTAAAAGAAAATGACAATCTATAACGTAATTATGTTCTTAGAGTCTGTTATATCTTGATTCCCTGTAATCATGATTCTGTAATGGCTGTGAAATTATGGGGCTGATGAGTATCTGTGTTGTACAAAACAGTACGTCAACAAGATTGAGACGATCTTCGATGACAAGAGAGGGAGGAAGAGAGTGAAGAACCAGGGCGTCTCAGTGAGAGGTACACACACACACACACACACACACACACACACACACACACACACACACACAGATTTGTGTGCATGAACTACTGCATATGCCCAAATGTCACCACCATCAACACTTCAGAGGGGATTAAGTTGAGCCTCTTGGTGGAAATACCCAGTGTCTGATAAACTCCGGGCCGACTGCAGGAGGCAAAGCGGCTGATTATGAAACAAAGGCTGGCTGTCTGCATCTGATTATGGCTTCTCAAGTCTTTTCCATTCCTCTGCTTCTCCCTAATCTCTCCTTTCTCTAATTCATGTTAACAGAGGAGACCAGCGGGACAGAGAGTGACCCCGAGGACAACA
Organism: Hippoglossus stenolepis; assembly: GCF_022539355.2. NCBI lineage: Eukaryota > Metazoa > Chordata > Actinopteri > Pleuronectiformes > Pleuronectidae > Hippoglossus > Hippoglossus stenolepis. Next base: position 21,106,291 of record NC_061488.1, on the reverse strand, counting down.
GCAAAGGTATCAACATAGAGTTAAGCTGACTGCACTGTGTCTTTTCTGGTTTTCAGGTTGCCCTTAAATACGATTTCTTATATGCAAAAGGAAAATACTGGTCATATTTGTCAGCAGTAATTATTATCACTTAAGTATTAACAGAGGGCTGCATGGCAAAAAACTAAAGTAGAATTTATAGTATCCCTGAAACATTTGTTAGGTATTTATTTAGTTTTTCAGCCCAGAGAATTCTCGGTTTTATTTAAGGTAACAGGGAGTTTTACTATTGTCGCCATTTAATGGCGTCATACCCTTTTTATCTGAGGTTTTGCCCGTCTCTGCTTTAACCTTTGGAGCAAACGATGAATGACAAAGGAAAAACACTCTGCTTGCCATTTAGGTCGTTAGCCTGTTTGTTGTCTTTGATTCTACTGTTCGTTTGGCTCACTTGTAGTTATATTACGATTATTCATTGCCGTTTGCTGCGTAATGTGAATAATGTTTTAATACACTACTTTATCCGTGAACATGATTTGGGCCTGAGTCACGTTAGGTAGGTTTTTATCTGCAATGGTGGTGAAGACAGCAACTTCCATGATCCCAAACTGCTTCATGACATCATCAAACTAGGTCTTATGTGATTGGTTCATAACATCCTCGTTGGCTCACCTGTACAAAACTATTTCGCAAAGGGCTACATTACTGCTGCCAGGGCTTAGTGCCGACAGAGCGATAATGAGGGCAGTCAGACTTTTCTCTTGAACTGACACAGCACTGTGGTTGGCTACGTGACTCGTGTCCAGGTAGTCATGAACCAAAGTGTTCTCAGGGGACCATGAATGTATCAAATTTCCTGGAAGTCAGTCCTGTAATTGTGGTTATGTTACTGCAAAACAGACCTTGAATGAACAGCCTCTCGATCCTAACGATTGCCAACTGTTTAGCCTCCTCAGAAAAGTGAGACAGTGAGATTAATCATGACTGTTGTTTCAGATACTATGTCACCAGGATTAGGAACCACACATTATACTGTAGATTGATATTTACAATGCTTTATATTGCTCCTCTGTGCTGGATTAGATGTTGTCTGTCGTAGGACAAGCATTACCACAATCTGTTCACTGTGTGTTGTCCAGCAGGCTCCAGGAGATCAGTTTACATCCAGTCTACACTGAAACGTCGGCCTGGCTACCGCACCCTGGAGAAAGACCTCATCCAGCTGCAACAGCAGCAGCTTTTCCAGATCTTTGTGGTGGTGTCGCTGAGAAAAGGCTCCCCAGGAAACACCTACTCCCCTGAAATTACGCAACAGTTTCCCAAAATGGTTAGAAAAGGACTTTACAGTGACTTCTTCTAAGCAAATGTCATAGCTCTGCTCTGACTAAATGGTTTCTTAACATGCATGACTATTAACTCTCAAAGGGGAATTCCCCAGAAGGCATCCAACGTGCGTTAATTCCAGTTTGTACTTGACTGAAATCTTTTCTATTGATTCATAAAACAATGCAGGTGAATGATCACTTATATATAATCAGAAAGTTATTTGGAAAATACTGCTGTACTAAACTGGAGCTCCTCTGTTTCAGTTTGAGAAGTCCTCCCGGATCTCCAAAGAGGCCGAGGATCAGCTGAAGGTCATTCCTAAGTTCTGCTTCCCCGACTCACTGGAGTGGAAGCCCTGTGCACACATGCCAAGGTCAGCTCATAATCTACTGTAATAATTATCTAAACACTGTTTTCATTTGTTCATGTATTTCCTTTACGTCAATATCTTCTTTTGTTGTCATAATACACACCTCTGGTGTGTTTTAACTTTTTCAAGTTGTAGCTCCATAATTATTAGTTGTGTTGTGTCTGATATTCCCATTTCCTTTCTATTTATATCCTCGCTACCACAACAACTCAAGTTCCCCACAGGGACCATTAAAGTTTCATCTGATCTAATTAAATCTTTGAGTGCTGAGGGGCACAGGGCCTCAGTTTTTTTTGTAGTTAATATGGTTCATTGTTGTAATGTGGGTAATGATATGGTCTTACATTGCTTCTCCGCCTTGAAACAACAAACACGTTATCATGCTAATAAATGCACAGTCTTCACATTGATCAAAAGCATTTTAGATAAAGAAATTCCATATGTTTCTTAATATGTTTTAATACAATCTGATCAGATGTTTTCCATTCGAAAACAACCAGCACAAATGAATGGTTTAAATAGTGGAGTTTATTTTGAAGTGCCATAAGATTACATGTCTATTGATGTTGTGTTTTCAGTGAGACCTTCTCCTTTGTCCTTACCGGAGAGGACGGCAGCCGCTGGTTTTGTTACTGTCGTAAAATCCTGGTGAGTGTGGATGAGTTCGTGTGTGTGTGTGTGTGTGTGTGTGTGTGTGTGTGTGTGTGTGTGTGTGTGTGTGTGTGTGTGTGTGTGTGTGTGTGTGTGTGTGTGTGTGTGTGTGTGTGTGTGTGTGTGTGTGTGTGTGTGTGTGTGTGTGTGATGACATGGCAGCCTGCCATGTGCTTACTCAACATCTCTGTGGAGATGTGAATCACAGACCATACCACTTCTGAATCAATGACAGAGAACATGAAGAATTTCATCATTTCACCCTTTTTCCTTCACAAAGAGCGAGAGCTGCTTTTACATCTTTTTTCTTAACATACTTTTTAGGTTGAAATTATGAGGATTATCTCATTTTTGTGTATGTTACTTCATCCTAGAAGACAAACACAACATATTCATATGGATTTTATGGTGTTCAATGTCATATATGTAATAGGTGTAGATGCAGTATATGTGTTGTTACCTGCTTAATGACATTCCATTCTATGTGTGTCTTCCAGCCCAGTGGAAAGGGGAAGAGGCTTCCCGAGGTGCACTGTATTGTCAGCAAGCTGGGCTGTTTCAACCTTTTTGCAAAGGTAAAGTGACCATATAGTTTGTCTGCTCTCTCACTCCTGCCATTGACAGGGAGAGGAGATGCATTCGGAAAAGTTCAACCCCCTCATCCACTTGCACGTGTGTGTGAAAATGCTTCCAAACTCCTTGTATGTACTAGGATGGAATGAGGCTACAATCAAAGATAATCCTGAGCAATCACTGGGTGTGTTTTTTTAAGAAAGAAGTTGTATGCATGCAGCAGTGTCCCACCCATTTGACAGTTGGCTGCGGGAAATTTACAAACAGTCAGTGTGAATATTTCCAGGAGGAAAACTGCTTTTACATGCAGAGCTGCATTCTGGCTCCTCTGCTCTATTGTTCAGACTTTAATCAACACTAGTTCCTTCAGGACACGCAGTGATTTGCTCGGCTCTGTCTGCACAGATTCTGGAGGAGGTGGAAAGGCGCCGGGAGATTTCCCCAGCGCTGGTTTATCCTTTTATGCGTAGCGTGATGGAGGCCCCGTTTCCAGCCCCCGGACGCACAGTCACCATCAAAAGCTTCCTCCCTGGCTCTGGGAATGAGGTAACCCTGAAACCAAAAGAGGAAATGTTAATTGGTAGTTTTTTCCCCCCCTCTAACCACTCCTCTCTGCAGACTCAGAGTGACTCAGAATGGGAGGTTATCTATGTAAACAATAGGGATAGCTATTTCAGCTTTGAAGGGTTCATGTCAGGACAGTTATGTGTTTACAACAGTTAACAGTAATCATTGTAGTCATTCCTGTTTCGAGACTCAAATTACGTGAAGTAATTCAGAGAAAATGATGCAAAATACCTACTTTCTTCTAGGTGGCTCCTTAAATGAAAGCCCATTTAGGTTTCTAAATTCCCCCTTGCACCATCCCACAGTCTTCTTATATGGGTATTGTTATATATCTAAAATTCTGGTTTTGCTCAATATGCAGGTTTCCTGGAGTAAACCAGTGTAAATAGCTACCATTTCTAACAGCTTACTGTATCCACACTGTACAGTCTCAGTCTACATGCTCTTGTTGCTTTGCCAGGTGCTCACTCTGTGTCGGCCGGTGGACTCCAGATTAGAGCACGTGGACTTTGACAGTCTGCTGCAGTGTCTCAGTGTGGGAAGGCTCCTACAGGTGTTTGCCTCCTTGCTGCTCGAGAGGAGAGTCATCTTCATCGCTGACAAACTCAGGTACTGCTGTGATTAAATCCTACAGTCAACACTGCAGGGCCACTTAACCACCACTGTTTATAAGGATTATATTAAGGAAGGCAATTAAAAAAGACACCATATGCCAGCTGTAGTCAATACTTGCTGATATCCCACAGGCCCAGGGCCTCTGCGTACTTTGGCCTCAGTGGGCTGCTTCAGTTGTCCCAACAGCAGATCAAGTCAGGTTTATTTAAACGAGCCAGTATCACTTACAGTGTCTCAGTGGGCTTGACAGGGACACAACAACACATTTTACATTATTAGTAGATACAAGATATCACAACAACAATAATAAAACCACACACACACAATTACGTCGTCACAATTGACCCACTTTGCACCAACACAATGTTAAACCAGTACCAATTAGCAGAAAAACAACAAAGACAATTGGTTGGAATTAATTCACAGTAAAATAAAATAAACCCTCACTCTTTTAAAACTTTAACTTAATGATTGTTATTGAGTATCCTTTGATTTATTCCTGGCAGTTTCAAGATAAATACTAGAGCTTAGTGTATCTGACACTGGGTCAAAATAGCCAGTTGTTTAGGTTTGTAATAATAATAATATGTAATAAATAAAATCAATGCAAAAACATTGGGTCAGAACAATCTTTTGGTAGTGAGTAAAGCTAACCTACTCTATCTGTGCTATATTGTTATTATATTTGGGTCGTTATTTAACTAACCTCTATGAACAGGTTCTGCAGAATCTGTAGGCGAGGGACAAGATTTTGGAGCTGGAAGCCTCAGGTTTCCATTTCTAGTTTGACCAATCACATTAGAGCAGGCTTTGGTTTTCACAGGAAAACAGTCAGTGTGGAGACTGGAGAGCAAAAGAGGGAGAACTTATTGACCATAATGCATCGGCTATCAGTTTTTAATATGGCAGACAGCTGTTAATTGAGATTAGCCAAATTGTCGTCTGGACCTAAAACACCTCCAAAAAGTATCGCTGTTTGTGTGTCATCAAATAAACTGAAAGTGGCCCAGATATCCGCTGTCTACACCGTAAGCCTCATAATAATGGCTGTTGCCCCCAACGGCTAATCAGTCATCTGACGATAGGGGCCCGCAGCACTTACAATGTTAGGTTATTGATGGCAAGTAAAATACAGTATTATGATCTGTTATGATTATTGAGGATGAACACTGTCTCTACAACACAAATTAAAATGTTGCGATGGAGTCAGCAGCTTGGTACGACAGGTTCTCACACAATATCATCTAAAACTGATTAAAAGAGATCAAAATCAATATTAGAAATACAGTAATGTAGGAGTTGATTGGATATTAAATGTTATAGGACTTCGGAGAGGAAATGTAGATAAGAAATTGGTTTGAAATAATTTAAAAAACCAGCTGGATTTAGAGCAGAGTATAATAACAGCTGTTTGAAACTGAGTAGACACATCCTTTAAGAACAATGATGAAGGACCAGTCGCCTTTTCTATGGAGAAGATAAGAGGAAATGGAGACGAGTGTGCTTTGTACAAAGGAAGTGCTGAGCTTGGCTGAGTGTTTTCCAAAGAAGAGAAAAGCTTCTCTGTGGAAATTGACCATTTGAAAGGAAGTGGAGGAGGTGTTTCAAAGCGTGTCGACAACTGACCGCAAACTGACAAGTCCGAGCGTCACCAGAGATAAATACTGCATTGATGGAGGGCTAGCAGAGATCAGTTGTGTTTTGGGAGATTTCTTCTACTCTCTACTACAGTTTGCTGAATGCTCCTCCAGTTGGAGATGTGTTTGAAGTGGTGTGACACCTGTTTTCAGGGGCGCTATGATTGATATCGTATGATCATCAGTGTGAGAACTGATCTCTTCTCCCCTGTTCACTGCAGCGTGCTGTCCCGGTGTAGCCACGCGGTGCTGGCGCTGCTGTACCCGTTCACGTGGCAGCACACGTTTGTGCCTGTGTTACCGGCCAGTATGTTGGACATCAGCTGCTCCCCCACCCCATTCCTCATCGGGGTGCTGGCCCCCTGCCTGCCACAGCTGCTGGAGCTTCCTATTGAGGAGGTTTGGTCGCAACAAGATATTTAATATTTTATTTAAATGTTTTAAAATATTTTAAAATCTGCAGTTTAAATGTTCTATATGTACAGTGGTTGTAGTGACACATTTTGACTGCATATTGTGAATGAATGCACAAGCAGTAGCACCTGCACAGTGGCACATACACCATTGTCCACTGTGTGTGACTAAAGCCGTTTTCAGACATGAACTCCATGTTTGCACACTTGGGTCCAGACTTTCTCTGGAGTTTGCCTGTCATTGCAGCAGGTGATCCTCCACTCAGACGTGTTCACAACAACACAACTCTCGAGTGTTCATGTGAGGGGTGGCGCAGCAGGCAGAGGCACGAGCTAACGTATTCATTCAGCTGCGGAGATGATTTCTTTTTTTGTTTACAGACCAGCGTCTGCCTTTATCACCGAAAGCTCTTGAATCCTGTTGTCTTTCACTGTTGACACCTTTGCCAGCATCACCTATGTGTATGGCTCCGCTTTTTCATCTCCGCAGCAGAATGAATACGGCAGCCTGTCCAGAGCTTCTCCTTTGGAAAGCACCTCTAGAGAATGTCAGGAGATTATCTGGAGTTCAGTGCATGTCTGGAAGCAGCATATGTTTTGCAGACAAATTGTTAACAGGCTGTAGTTCAGACTCACTTCAACATTTCATACCTGTGATTACGAAATAGTGAACTCAGCTCAGTCATTAACTGTCATTCTCTCTTCTCGCTCCCCAGGTGCTCATAGTGGATCTGTGTGCAGACAAGTTTGTCATTCAGGTGTGTACACATAGCAGAGTAGAATGGGTATGATGGGTGTGGCCCCAGTGGAAACCTGGCTGTGCCTGCACATGTTTGAATGCAGCATGTTTTGAGGATGACAGAACCAAGATGATTGAGCATGCACAATGGATGGAAGTGATGATCATCTCATGAAATACACACACTGGACTCTTTTCCGGCTGATCTAGAGCTACAATAATCACTCTTCAATTTCTATTCAACATTGCTCTAACTTTTAACTTATTTTTCTGTTTGTCATTTTTAGCATTTCATTAAGTGAACTTCCTCTTCGTCTCTTTCATTAGAAACAAGCATTGTCACACCAATATGATCTGTTACACAGAACTCCAATTTCAGTGTTGCTGGTAGCTTCCTTCCTCATCATGCAACATGAAGTACATCATTGTTTGTGCTATATGATCTATGATGTTTAGACAATCACAGCCTTGTGTTCTTGTGTCTCTGTTTGGACTGGACAGTAAAACAATATCAGTAACTATCACAATATGATAATCAATAGACAAAAAAGTCCAATATAAATCAATCTAATGCTTATGCATTGTACAAATACAGTGAGGAGGTGTAACACAAAATGAATCGACCACAGATTTGTAAAATGTTTTGCTGTTTATCAAGCGTTTGTCATTCTCTGCTTATAAGAAAAGTTTAAAATCACGACCTTCACTCAGGAGCAAAAATCTGTCAGAACTTTCTCTCTCACCAGGTCAAACCAGTGTTTCCCATTAATTATCTAGACTGAGGTGGTCCGCCATCTTATAATTTGTAATGAACCCTAAAAAACATTTCACACTTCGCATTATTAAAGAAAAAGATCTCTAACTTGTTGTTTTGCTCCGTTAGTGCGTTGTGTAGCCGTGTGCAGCACTATTTGCCGTGCGCTCACTCCTGCTTTTGTCCATGTGGCATCTCTCTGGGTTGGGTGGGTTCTGTCTCTGATGCCAGAACCTGCCGTTCACCCTTTATTCTGTGTACCTGTCACTCAGAATGTGTTGTGTGTGATAGTGACATTTGTGTGCATGCATGTGCAGCCCTGCTACCGCTGTCGATTGAACGAATTCTGTGGGAAATGCTGTACTGAAAGTGATGTGAACATTTTAATCTTAATATAATTTCTGGCCACAATGCCCAGCCCTTGTCTCTGTAGGTCAGCACATGAGATTTGAAATACATTATTGTCCACATACATACAATAAATACCTTTGATGCTTTTTAGCATCATGCCGAGGTCACACATACGAAAATGTGAAGCGAATATCATGGTTCAAAGTTCACCAAAGCTGAACTCCATGCAGAGCCAGCCTGCAGATATGCTGCACCACAGGAAGCAAATGTATTTTTCGCCTCCTGGCTTTCTCATTCACCTACGTCTGACCGTGCCCTAGAACCTTCTTTTTTGTGCACCAGATCCATCTTTGTGCGTTGCAAGTAAATCATTCATAAGAACACGACTGGCCAAACTGGAACAAAAGGTCAGAGGCATCTTAGGTCTTTCTGTTCAAGCTCACTGGTACAGCAACGACTCCCACTGAAGCCAAAAAGAGATGCATGTGTCTGTCAGTGGGTGAAACAGATGAGATGTGCTGTATGTTTGTAAATGACAACACATGACTGCCGTTGACCTCTGCTGTGTTTGTGTGTGTTGACAGCTGGATGATGAGGACTGCATCCTGCCCAGTAAACTGCAGGCAGCGCTGCAGCAGATCCTGGAGGAGAGGGCAGATATCCTGAGACAGGAGGACGGAGACAGACTTGGAGGTCGGTATAACACATGTGGCAAACAGCAGAGTTCTGTATGTCAGTCAGGTGCTTGACTCACTGATTACAAAGCCTGTAACAATCTCATGTAGTTCCTTTTTTTTCTTCTCTAGGGGGTTGAATAATATTTGTAGATCCTCTTTTTCGTCACAGACCTGTTGAGCTCTTCTCTTTTTGTTCAGTTCACTAAATCTCTGCAAATACCAGTGGCAACGCCCAGTTTTTTCCCTGGAGAGTTGAACCTATTCAGATGTTCACCAAATAGTCCAAAATGTAATCAGTTGAATTTCAGGCCTGAAAAATAAATTTTCTTATGCATCATCCGACTCATGAGACACTTGGATATGCTACAAGAGGCTGTTTCCTTAACTTTTACACACACAGTTCTGGGACACGTAGAAAATATGGACTTCCTCATTTGTGTCTTTTAAAATCCCTTATCATTCTTATCATTGAACGTTCTAACATGTCATATTTTGGTAATGGTGCAATAGGTACTTGTGGGATGGTATTTTATTAAATTGTATGAATCTTTGTTTTAAATTATATTTTTTATGTAAAACTGTAAAACTAATCAAAATACTTACGTAATTCGTTTAGGTCTTAATCATGTTAATCCGTCACGCTTACAAATTATATATTTTTTAAAGAGAAATATTTAAGGCGACATGCATAGTTTGTTATGTCTCTGTGTAGTTCCTTCTTGGCGAAGCAGATATTAGCACGCTGTAATAAAATTACAGACAAAACCAACATGGACATGATAATTATAGGAAATCCTGGTCAGAATAGATCTCAGTACAATCAGCGTGGCTGTGAGAAAGACTGAGTAGCTACTGGCTCTGCCTGTGGTTTGCAAGAGACACTCTCTTCGACTCTACTTCACCTTGTCTTAAATGATGGTGGAATGTATAACCCTGGGACTCTGACATTCCTTCATATCTGTTATACTTGACATAGATCTTAAATTTCATTCATCATGGGCTCAAAAAGTCTAACTTGTTGAAACCTGCAGAAACTCTGGTTCACTGAAGACCTGTTCATGTTGTAAGTAGATGATTTGCAGTGCATCAATCTGTGCTCCACAATAACGAAGTTCAGTTATAACATAAGCTAAAGCATTTGACACGATTCTCTTGTAGTATTTTATTAAAGTAACTGTGTTATTAACCCTTTTCTCTTTATGCATCCATCCATCCCTCCAGGCCAGCCAGATGACTTGAGCTCCCTGGTGTCTGAGGGCTTTGTGCGCTTATTCGTGGAGCTGGTGGGCCACTATCCGTTCCACATGGTCGAGTCCTCCAATGGCAGCAGGGAGTTTCAGCGCGACAACTTCCGCAAATCTCACCCCTCCCGTGGAGTCCGGCAGTTCCTGCAGCTCTTCATGGACACGCAGATGTTCGCTGGCTTCATTCAGGACAAAGAGCTGCGCAAGGCAGGAGGAAGAGGTAAGAGTGACGTCGCAGTGCCAGTGGTCACGAGGGTCAAATCATTTAAAGACATGAACAATGTTTATTACAAGGGGTTAAAGGTACAGCTGGTTGTCTCATGGAGGGTCAGTGTCCATCTTGATTTGCAGCCATTCTGTTTGTACAATAAGTGCTGGAGTTGTGTGATGTTAGGGGAGAACAGTGAATATCATCTTATTATATATATATTCTTTAAAACTTGGAGTGATGGAAGTATGATGTTTAGACATGTTTAATGTCAGATTTCCACATGTTATCCTGATGACTGAACATCTCCCTCTGCGTCTCAGGTCTGTTTGAAGTCCGAGTGGCCGAGTATCTGGATTCTTACCCTGAGCAGGAGCCGAGCGGCGTGAACAAGTTTCTCAAAGGGCTGGGTGAGTGCTGCTCCATCACCAGGTGTTCCTCTTTAAAAAGGTTCATTCTCAGCAGCTAATTGATTTGTTTTTTTTCTTTTTAGGAAACAAGATGAAGCTCCTCCAGATTAAATGAGGAAAGTGAAAGACTTTGCAATTCACAACGGAATGAAAGATGACGAGTTGCTGCTGGACTGACAGAGGAGATGAATGTGGATCAGAGTCTTGTGTCAGCGAGGAGTTTGGTTATGACAGGACCTTGTATGTGTGTTTGGGAGCAGTGCACTTCTCTTTGGACGGAAACTGGAAACACTTTATTTCTTTTCTAGTGTTGTTTTATTGAACCATGAGGACAAGGCACAAGGTGAACACTTTGTGGATCAGTTCCGCTGCACAATGTGCAACTTTAATGTTACATTTCAATCTGGTAAGTACTCAACTGAAAACACCGTGTGGTTCTAACCTGACACATGTTTTTATACATTTTCATGTAAAGTTCTGTGTTTGCGTTCCTCTCAGCACAAACTGTGAGAACCTTTTTGTTTACTGTGTTTGTATTTGTGTGTATTTCATATATAGTGGAGGTTGAGTCACTCTGATCAGAGAAGTGTTTGGACTCTATCTAAGACTATTTTGTGGGAATTAAGCCTTTTTCTTTTCTCTCTGTTAACTGGAGTTGTAAATATGATGTTTTTTACATTTTGCACATGTTCAGAAGCAATGTACAGTATTTGGGATATTTTTGTATTAAAGCATGACATGTCCTACATTTAAAATAAATGGGTTTCCAAGGACAGTAATTAATGTGTGACTCTATCTATCTATCTATCTATCTATCTATCTATCTATCTATCTATCTATCTATCTATCTATCTATCTATCTATCTATCTATCTATCTATCTATCCATCCAACAATCCATCTAATTAAATCAAAATCATCAATCATCATTGGTCACTGCAATGATTTTCCAATACGTAAATACTGTAAATTCCTCCCTAATGTGATTCCAAAGTATGCAACAAGAGAGAAAATTTACTGTCTTTGTATAGTGCACAAGTCCACACAAAACTAAATCCTCTGTGTGTGTGTGTGTGCGCGTGTGTGTGTGTGTGTGTGTTTTGATCTAACAATCAGAAGAATATCCTTTTTCTATTTGAACAAAGCCTGCAGTTTTCCTGAAGGAAACTAACCTGTTGCCTCAAGGAAATACAAGACAATAATTCAGAATATCAATTTCATTTGGCCGGCTGTTGCTCAGGAGGTAGAGCGGGTCAGTCATTAACCAGAAGGTCGACCCAAGTCTCCCCTCGTGCCGAAGTGATACCAGCAAGATACTGAGCCCCAAATTGCCCCTGACGACTGTGCTGACAGTGTGTGAGTAATGTGGGATAGAGAAGGTGCTGCACATAGATGTGTGTGTGTGTGTGTGTGTGTGTGTGTGTGTGTGTGTGTGTGTGTGTGTGTGTGTGTGTGTGTGTGTGTGTGTGTGTGTGTGTGTGTGTGTGTGAAAAAGTCACATGTAGTAGAAGATAAACGTTACATGCTGCACACAAACAGGATTCCTGCTTATTTGTCTCCTTAAGATTTCATTCTATGATGTATAATTAAACATCCATCAGTGTAACTCTGCACAGTTTGTAAAATACATCTTCAGCATCTATGTCTGACCTTTCAAATGACTGAGTTATGTGATTTGGGGCCTGAAACAAAAAGAGCCCTGAGTGATTTAGTTTGAAAATGGTGTGTGTCTGTGCAGGGGAGTGGATCCTCCTGAGGGCTGGTGTGCTGAGTGTATTTGACTTTTTAAGACACACCCTGAGAGAGCGGGGGTGAAAGGATTCTGGCAGAACAGGTTCTTTAGTGGAGGAAACTTTTTCTCGCCCTCCTCTGAGCCTCTCAGGCACAACTTTTCCTCTGTGGCTGCAAATAAATCTCACCTCCTCCGCTGAGATCCTACGATCAGACCCTGACCCTGAGCTCCTTTAACAGAAATGCAGCGCTGTGACTGGGGGAGCCTGTAGGAAATGGTGCACAGGTGTGAGATGAGCCTGAGAAGCAGATTTATGGTCGATCAGTGCTACACAAAAGCATCCGAGCAATGTCATACAAGTATGTCTTCGCCATGGCCACATGGGGGCACTGCTTCCATGCATTTCCACAAACAGGCCAAGAGACTTTCAGTCCAACACACTGAGAAGTCCTCCTGGTCATTTTTTATAGTTTCATGCATTAACATCAGCAGCTCAGATGTGATAGTTGCATGGTAAATAGCGCAGCTGTAAGTGGGAGGAAACTGTGTACTTTTATTTTAGATAATATTACAACCTACTGTCTGGCTTTAGGTGCAAAAATTGTAGTATTAGTACAAATTATATTATGTATTATTATTGGGACCCCTCAAAAATGAGAGGATTATACATTTGATTTGAATTAAGACCTACTTCTTGGTGAAGCTGTATTGATCCACTACTAAAAAATAGTTCCCAACACATGCACTATTTATTTCTAAACTTGCTTAAAGACTTGTTCAAGTTTGTTAGGAAATGACTTTGCCCTTGAAAATTATGCTAAATTTGTGGCATTTAAAACCAAATTACATATTTAAAAGGAGCTAGTTGGTTTGGAGCTGCCTGTGTTTGATAAATGACATAAGTCCTGATGACGGGCTAATGGCAACTCTAGTCAAGGACAATAAATCAAAAAGCAGCAATATTTTCAAGACGTCAACTTGGTGGTGCAGCTGGTCGGTAGATTAAACGTATTTGTTCTTATGCAGTGTCAAAGATTGGCTCTGTGCTGCTCACAGAAAATGACCTATCTATCTATCTATTTATCTATTTATCTATCTATCTATCTATCTATTTATCTATCTATCTATCTATCTATCTATCTATCTATCTATCTATCCATCAACAATCCATCTAATTAAATCAAAGTCATCAATCATCATTGGTCACTGCAATGATTTTCCAATACGTAAATTCCTCCCTAATGTGATTCCAAAGTATGCAACAAGAGAGAAAATTGACTGTCTTTGTATAGTGCACAAGTCCACACAAAACTAAATCCTCTGTGTGTGTGTGTCGTGCGTGCGTGCGTGCGTGCGTGCGTGCGTGCGTGCGTGCGTGTGTGTGTGTGTGTGTGTGCTCTTGTACAGCTATCTTTGTGAGGACCAGTTTAAGTCTACAACCTACGGAGTGAGGACATTTTGGGAAAGTGGGGACTTTTTGGCCTGACCCCCTTTAATGGACTGTTTGGGGGTTAAGACTTTGTTTTAGGGTTAGGGTTAGAATAGGTTTAGGTTAGGTTAAGGGTTAGGGTTACTCATTTAGTTTGGATGGTTAGGGCTAGGGTAAGGGGCTAGGGAATGCATTATGCCAATGAGTGTCCTCACTAATATAGCTGTAAAAACGTGTGTGTGTGAGTTCCAGGTAAGACTCATGTTGTGGGGACCTAAATCTGTTTACACTGTTACATTATGGAGACTTGTTTTCAAGCAAGCAAGTCCATAAACAGGTTCAGGTTTAGGTTAAGGATTATTTAAGGTTAGGGTTAGGGTGTGTGTTTGGGTTTCTGCAATGACACACTTTACCAAGAGGGAGAAACAACATGAAGGTAACAATAAAAGCTACAAGTCGACAGTGAAGGTCAGTGGAGTGGAAAATGATAATCTCTCACCAAACAAAAACAAACACTGCTTGAAGTCAGTAAGGTCTTTGTCATGGAGCGATCACCTTAGAACTGTGATAAGCTCATGGAAACTAGAGTGGCCTGAGGTTTGTAACTTGTCTTCACTCATCTTCGTCTCTGAGGAAGCCGCGCACACCCTGAGATTTAGTTTAAGTTCATAAAAATAATAAAGATAACGGTAAAAGCATTTACTTCCCACTTCCTGGAATGATTCAGCATGACAGAGCACTAGAGTAATGGCTGCAGGCCCAAAGATTATTTGAGGATAACAGGAGTGTTTTGCCCTCAGGAGCTATAAAGATACTGCACCACTGTAAAATCTTTCCATCACAGGCTTGTAAATCAATATATCTTGTGTTGACCTGCTTTGTTTTGAAGCCATCGTGACGAACCTGATCACACTTGATGAAATGATGGCGTTTGGCCGTCCCGCTCCTGATTACCAGATCTTGGCCACAAGTAAACCATAGCAATACTGCATGGACGAATTTGTTTTGTGCTATTTGGGTGACATTCACCATTTACCACATGGGCCACTTTAGGTTTACATCCAGATTTCACCTTGTCTAGAGCATCGCATGTTTGCAAAAAAAAAAGGCTGACATTTGTTTCGGGATATTTAGGCCACAATTGCTAATTTACAAGTGGTCAACTTTAGGCTCACCTCCGTTTTGTCCAGGCCACAAGAAGGCTTTTATTGCCTGAAGTGGCCCACATCTGAATGCTATCTGGGTTGCAGCCTAAATAGACCAGATTGGGAGGGTGTGTCTGATAGAGGATTGTGGAGAGTGAGGCATGTCACATGATTAGAGCAGCGCAGCTTGAGTTGACTGCCTGACGTAGCTCGCAAGTGTGGCTCCATTTAATAAAGTCACAAAAAACTCCAAAATAATATAACCTACAAATGTCAGAATACAATTATATTGGTGCAAAACCCTCTCTGCTATTCATAACTCCAGGGGCACTTGGAGAGGGCACACCATCACTAACGCTAACACCCTATCTCACCATGTTAAAGTGAAGAAAAACCTCTGGTTCCACCCATTTAGAACAGACCCGCTTCCAAATTGAATGGGTTCTTTCTTGTGTCATGTTCCAACCCTCCACCAAATGTCATGGAAATCAATTGAGTAGCCTCATTATACTTAGTCAAAGAATACACCTTTTAAACGTCCTTCCTTCTGTTTGTCCTACTGACACGCATGTACATCTGACCCATCACATTTATTGGGTTTCTCACAACTAAACTTAGAGAGGAAGCAGACAGGAAGTGTTTTATCCAGGAATGCATTAATCCATTCATCTATATGTTTCGGACTGACTCACACCTTTTCCCCTCTCATGTTGGAAAATCACATGTAAGACTGCTGCTGCTGAGGTGTAGAGAAGCAGGTGGCGTGGTGTTGACAGGTGGAGAAGCACCCTGAGGTGTCTGGTTTCCTCATCACGTTAGTGTTTTATGCATTATCACTGTGTCCCCCAGTATCTGAGCACTGAGTCCAGAGTGTGAGGTTACTCTATGTCACCTGTCCATGTGTAAATCTACACTTATATAAACAGTCAAATCTATAAGTGAAGACAAATGTGAACAATATCATTTACTGAAATGAGGAATTCCTGACACATACCACATCCTTCCCCCAAGTTTAGATAGATAGATGAAATTACTATATCATGGATATCCATCAAGTAGTGTTTGCATAATCTTGCTTACAAACAAGCGAACCAATAAATGGACAGTGGTGAAAACATAACCACCTCCTTACACTGTTGTGGGTTTTTGAAATAAATAAACAATAACAATTTAATATAAATATTAGAAAAACACATGTAACATGCTATGTTAATCAGGTGTCTGACGTGAAGGAAATATGAGATATCAGACACCTGACCTGAGCAATGACCAGTAAAAGCCTCCGCCCCTACGAGGGACTCCCTGGTACTTTTGTATCTTTGTGCTCACTGTGTACCTTTTTCTGTTCGTTCTGTGTCTTTTTCTGTTTGTTTTGTCATTTGGGTCCCTGACCACAGGCCCTGTGCCTGGATAGTCTGTTCTGTAATCCATCAACAATGTCTGATGTAACAGACAACATAGTGACGACTTTACTATTTCCGGACTCATCCTGGTAAATGTTAGCTTTAGGGCGTCATGGTGACCCAGTGGTCAAAGAACCATACCACATAACAGCCATGTCTTGGATTTAAATCCAGCTGTGTACCTTTGCATCATGTCAGTCACCTCTTTCTTTACCCTCACATCACCATAGACTGTACTTTTGCAAATAAATGCGGGTTCACGTTCAGGACGTATGGAAGGCGCTGTCCACTGACCACTGACCTTCTGGGTGCTAGTTCCATCCCTGGCGGTCCTTGGGCAAGACACTGAGCTCTTAAATTGCCCCTGATGGTGAATGTAAATAATGTGTGGCATTGTGTTCAAATCACAGGATCATAAAGACTGAAAACTACATTTTTCATTTACAAATGCAAAAAAGCTCAAAAATGTCTAAAAGTATGAAATTTGCTCTCAGGTGAATTATTGTGAAAAATCCGAGCAGCACAAATAACATGAATTAAAGTGAAAGAGTAGTAGCACAAGTTTGACTGACTAAAAAATGTTGCTCCAGTTCTAGAAAACAATAAGATGGTTTGTTTTCATTCTTACAGGTTGGATACAGACCAAAGTTTAAAAAATGATATGTAATATGTAAAGTTAACCCTTATTAACTCTCCACTGCAGCCAGAAGTGATCATCATAAAGCTTCAACATCAGCTTGCTCACATGTTCATTATAACCGTATTATCATGCTGATGCTCGGCAGGTATGTTGATGATGTTTACCACGCTCACCATCATAGTTTGGCATGACTTGATTGTAACATTCTCTTTTCCTCCTGGTTGTGGTGCTAGCACGGAGGGGAAATCATGATCGAAGTCACAAGGATTCATTGTCTGGGAACCGACAATGTCAAAGTTTTGTGGCAGTCCATCAAGTAGATGTTGGAATATTTCACAAGATAAGTGAAAACTTCGACCTACAGGTTGAACTAGATGAGAAGGTGTGGGTCGCTGGAGTCATTATAACTTATTGTCAGTCCATCATGATAATTGTAAAAGTTGTTGAGATTTGTCAATGATGACAAACCCACCAAATCCTAGAGTCACACCACTCATGAGACTTAAACTCTACAACTGTGATTAATAAACATTAACATCAATATAATAGCTAATAGCATTTGTCCTGATCTGTTCAGATTATTGGTGTTCCATATAGATCGTGGTGGGATGTAACAAAGTATATTTATTTAGTGACTGTACTTTACAGGCAGGAAACCTCAGACGCTCATGGATTCGTTATAGGCTGAGACTTAGCTATAATGATGTAGTAGAGCGTAGTAGGCTACACGCAGCAAATACAAATACTTTTAACACTTTAAGTATATTCATACATTATTTTATATTGATTGACCTATGCTCCAGTCATATACCACTTCTCTCTACCCCTGTTTCCATCTGCCTCTTCACAGGTGATTATCACATAAAGGCAAAAAATATGAATATTACAAAAAAAACATCTAATATTAGAGGAGGACGATAGAAAATAGGCCATTACTCTACTATAAACACAAGGCCGGTATCATCCAGCCAGTGTGCACACAGCCTACTGCCCTTCCTTACTAAATGCCACACATGTTTGTTTTACCTGGAAAAATGCACAGAGCACGGGTTCTGCCATTGGCGACTTGGTGACTCAGCGACAGACTCTGAAAATACAATCTTTGAACTCTGGTGTTTGAGTTGTCGGGTCAAGTAGAGAGATGGTCAACATTGTGTTATTTTATAGCCTTGCCTAGGCACAGACCTTACCTGCTCACGTGTGTCCATCAACACCCTCACCCAACCCTCCATCCTGTAATATATCTCACCATAGCTTATTACTCCTCAATGTGCCACCCATGTGTTTACCACCATTTGATGTGTTTATTATGAACCCAGTTCCATGGATTCCTGGCAAGGAAATTAAATGGCTCGTGATTGTATCCCTTCTCCTTCCTCACAGCCTCAAAGTCCCTCAATGACATTGCTGATATGATATGACTGTATTTGAGTTTGGGTTACTAAATAACCAAGTCAGTTAGGCAGCTACTATCGCAGAAGCATGTTATTGATAATGGCCAAACTGCTTGGTCATAACCATAAAATAAAATGAGTAACAAAAAAAATAATAATAATGAAAAACATCCTTACTTTCGTCCCAATGAGCAGCAGCCTCTTTCTGCTGCACGCACATTTGTGTTTATTTCCTGGATTAAATATTGAATGAGCACAGACATAAGGAAAACATTCCTTTCTAACAAATCTCTCTGAGGAGTTTGTCTGCTGAGACCAAACATGACATCATGACATGTTGCCTGGTGCAGCGTGTGGCTGGGAAGGTTTTCATAATAAACTTGAATCACTAAAGAAAGTTCCTTTTCTGGACATGCACAATATGTTTGGGTTTAGGTTACATCTTCATCACTTTTATACAATACAGTTTAGTATTTTAGAATTTATTACTGATAACTTGTTGACTATTTGCACAGCCTTTACCTCTTTAATTCTTAAGTGCTTTTCTTGCCCTGTATCTGTGTTTTCAGCATCTAGATGTCTAAACGACGTACCTACCTACCTACCTACCTATCTATGTACTAACCTACCTACCTACCTACCTACCTACCTACCTACCTACCTACCTACCTACAGTGCGTCCGGAAAGTATTCACAGCGCTTCACTTTTTCCACATTTTGTTATGTTACAGCCTTATTCCAAAATGGATTCAATTCATTTGTTTCCTCAAAATTCTACACACAATACCCCATAATGACAAAGTGAAAAAAGTTTGTTTAAAATTTTTTAAATAAAAAGATTTATTAAAAATAAAGAACGAAAATATAACATGTACATAAGGATTCACAGCCTTTGCTCAATACTTTGTTGAAGCACCTTTGGCAGCAATTACAGCCTCAAGTCTTTTTGAGTATGATGCTACAAGCATGGCACACCTATTTTTGGGCAGTTTCTCCCATTCTTCTTTGCAGGACCTCTCAAGCTCCATCAGGTTGGATGGGGAGCGTCGGTGCACAGCCATTTTCAGATCTCTCCATGGAGATGTTCAATCGGGTTCAAGTCTGGGCTCTGGCTGGGCCACTCAAGGACATTCACAGAGTTGTGCCGAAGCCACTCCTTTGTTATCTTGGCTGTGTGCAGAGGGTTGTGAACCTTCGCCCCAGTCTGAGGTCCAGAGCGCTCTGGAGCAGGTTTTCATCAAGGATGTCTCTGTACATTGCTGCATTCATCTTTCCTTCAATCCTGACTAGTCTCCCAGTTCCCGCCGCTGAAAAACATCCCCACAGCATGATGCTGCCACCACCATGCTTCACTGTAGGGATGGTATTGGCCAGGTGATGAGCGGTGCCTGGTTTCCTCCAGACATGACGCTTGGCATTCAGGCCAAAGAGTTCAATCTTTGTTTCATCAGACCAGAGAATTTTGTTTCTCCTTCAGGTGCCTTTTGGCAAACTCCAGGCGGGCTGTCATGTGCCTTTTACTGAGGAGTGGCTTCCGTCTGGCCACTCTACCATACAGGCCTGATTGGTGGAGTGCTGCAGAGATGGTTGTCCTTCTGGAAGGTTCTCCTCTCTTCACAGTGCAACGCTGGAGCTCCGTCAGAGTGACCATCGGGTTCTTGGTCACCTCCCTGACTAAGGCCCTTATCCCCCGATCGCTCAGTTTGGCCGGGTGGCCAGCTCTAGGAAGAGTCCTGGTGGTTCCAAACTTCTTCCATTTACGGATGATGGAGGCCACTGTGTTCATTGGGACCTTCAATAGTGCAGACATTTTTCTGTACCCTTCCCCAGATCTGTGCCTCGATACAATCCTGTCTCGGAGGTCTACAGACAATTCCTTGGACTTCATGGCTTGGTTTGTGCTCTGACATGCGCTGTCAACTGTGGGACCTTATATAGACGGTGTGTGCCTTTCCAAATCATGTCCAATCAACTGAATTTACCACAGGTGGACTCCAATCAAGTTGTACAAACATCTCAAGGATGATCAGTGGATACAGGATGCACCTGAGCTCAATTTTGAGTGTCATGGCAAAGGCTGTGAATTTTGAGGAAAAAATGAATTTAATCCATTTTGGAATAAGGCTGTAACTTAACAAAATGTGGAAAAAGTGAAGCGCTGTGAATACTTTCCGGATGCACTGTACCTACCTATCTATGTACCTACCTGCTTACCTACCTACCTACCTACCTACCTACCTACCTACCTACCTACCTACCTACCTACCTATTCCTACCTACTTACCTACCTACCTACCTACCTCTCCTACCTACCTACCTACTTACCCACTCCTGCCTACCTACCTACCTACCTACCTCTTACCTACCTACCTACCTACCTACCTACCTACCTACCTACCTACCTACCTACCTACCTACCATAAAGAGGTTATTCACATAGAAGGTTCCAGTGGGAATGTAGTCCTGTATCAACACCTGTTACCTTATCACTGACTACATGGAAATGAACCCTTACATGTATCATGTTGCTTAAGCACACTGGCTGATGAAATGACGACAATGTTGTAGTTTGTGTGTCCAGCACAGAGGTGTTAAACCTGTGTGTGTGTAAACAAGTTTATGTTTTGTCATTCTGGAGGCAGAAAAAAAAAAAGATGCAGCCTTCAGAACACAGATGTGACATGAGCCGTCACCTGCAGGTTCTGTTACACTCCATGTGTTTGTTCATTGGGCTGGAGGTTCAGGGAGATTTGCATTAAGTGTGTGTTCTTTTGTGAGGAGACAGAAAGAGAGAAAGAGGTGAGAAGGAGAAGAAGATATCAACACACAGGGAGACAGGGGGGAGTGGTGGAGAGCAGGCAAGAATGTGTATTGCTCTCCCTCCCCCAACCACCACCACCTCCTCCTCCTCCTTCTCCTCCTCCTCCCTGCCCGCCAGACACCACCTCAAGGCCGGGAAACTGTTTAAACTCATTTCCATAAAGTGCAAAAAAGGGGGGAGCTGACAGAGCAGGGCAGGTGATACCAAGCCAACAGACGCTAAAAGGAGGGAAGGAGGATCCAGAGCTGCCACTGACACAGCAGAGCTAATACTCTGAGCACACACCCACCTACACAAACACACACCTGTGGCTGCAGCACACTGTTCAGAGCAGTACAGAGGAGGACCTCAGCCTGACCACAGGAAGGATCTCACAAGACAAGTCCACTTTGACTTCAGAAAAAAAACGTGTGTTTTTTGTGAGAGCAGTGGGAGAGAGCTGAGCCCAGAGAGCTAAAGAGAGGACACCCCCGACACTCAGCAGGTAAACTTAACCTTGATCCTTGTTGTTGTTAGAATACTGCAAATGTTATTTAATTAATTTAATCGTTCATTTTGTTTAAGACTGTGAATATAACCTCACTTTTTTGAAGTGAAACTTCCCCTTAAACTAAAAAAACAGACTAATAAGAGACAACAGGATTTATCTGTAATGAATGAGGTTCTTTCTTTACTTTGTGTTTGAAAGTTAACTCAGCGTGAAAGAGCCGGTACATGTGACTACAACTGACCTTTTAATTTCAGCATTTTCTGCAGACTGTGAATACAACCGGACTTTTTAAAGTTTAACCTAAAATCCAGACTGATTTATCGCCGAGGAATGATGTATTTTCTTTACCTTGTGTGAGAGACTGCACTCAGTGAGAGAGAGAGCCTGTGCATATCACAGGTGGAACAGTTTTAAATTGTAAGTTGTTTCAATTTAATAGCCAACTAATGAGAAACATCATCCACTTTCTTTACATTGTGTGTGACACTGAACTCAATGTGAAAGTTGTGACGGCTGGATGAGGCTCATCATGAGTTGTCAGCTGCTCTGCAGTCATGTTTTCATCTGCAGTTTCTCTCTGTATTCACTCAGGACTCTGCCAGTGTCTAGTTTCCTGCATTGTCTGCTGTATTTACACACACTATCTCGACACGTTCAGGTTCAGTTCAGTTTAACCGACTGTAACCCCCCCCTGTTCCTCTCTCTCTCTCTCTCTCTCTCTCTCTCTCTCTCTCTCTCTCTCTCTCTCTCTCTCTCTCTCTCTCGAGCTGAGAACAGGAAGGGCAACATTGTGGATGACAGTTTGAGCCAAACATACAGGTGAAGATACACAGGGCTGAGCCCGACACACAAAAGGTTGCTGACAAAAGAAAAAGTGTAGTGTTTCATTTGGGGCTGGGGAGGAAAAAAAACTGAATCCAATTTGAAAAGCAAACGAGGTCTTGTGACCAACAAACTGTGATCTGTATACTAATGGGTCAGTGGGACAGGTGAGCAAAAACCTGCTGATAGAGACGAGGGACCATAAAGATACACCACAAGCAAAGTAGCAAAGTAAGATAAGATCACACGTTTGAAGCTGCAGTTATTACGGGTTTATCCACGACTTAGTCTTAGTTAATATTTGAGTGTGATGTACACGCGACCTATACCCCCTCAGATTGGACCCCGAAGCCTTATTGATTTTATTTCCTACACATGGACTCTGGACAGTTTTCTTTTGAATATGTGAGCTTTACATTTCACGTTGAAAAGTCTTGTTGAAACAGTCAATCGAACTTTCATTCACTCCAAAGTGACTCTCTATTATTTTGACTGGCTAGTGATACAAAAACATAATGTTACAATCGCACAAGTTTGAAAAAAATCCAGTTATTGCGTCTGAGCAATAAATAAGGCTGTAGCAGCATAATCTCAACTTTTCATTTGTAAAAGGAAGGATAAGTTGTATTCTCTCACTTTAAGTATGACCACATCCACATTATTACTCCGCAGTTTGAGAGCCGCTAAAAAAACGCCTCATTTGAGTATGAAAACTCAGGGAAAGCATGTTAGTCTGGATGGGCAGAAACTGAGCAGTTTGGAAACTGACTTAGACACCAACAACCGCTTTCTGATTGGTTCTTAAGTTCATGATGTAACCTTTGCTGATTCGTCAGGCTCCTGTCACCTGACCCCCTTCTGGAAGGAAAATAACATCATCAGCCTGGGCAACCAGTGTAGAGCAACATAGATAATCAATTACGAGCGTGGCTGAGCATGTTGTCTAACAGCTGTTGTGCAGCTAAACTCTGCATTTCACAAGGATACGACTGACTTCAAGTGTAGCTGCTATTGTTTGAGCATTCTGCGAAACACCAAGTCTACATGAGTGGTCATGTGATATATCAGGTGTGTTCGTATGGATGGGAATTAAATCTGATATGGAGCCAAAATGCTTGTGTGGACAGAGATTATTTTTGTTTGAAAACACAAAACATAGTAATATGGATGGAGCCTAAATCCAATCTGAAACTAGATTCTGTTTACACATCAACAAGTATCACTACAATTCCCCAAAACCTGTCATCTAGACTCTCATTTCCTTCATTTTCTGAAAACTAAGTAACATATTTTCACCAATTTATCAACTTGTTCTCAGTGCAGTCATCAATTGTGAATGTTAAACTTTTGCCAGAGGGTCAGATCACCGTGTAATAATCATATTCTTTTGCGTTTGTAAATGAGACCAGTAGGAGTTTAGACATCGAGCTGTTCAGTTTCTGGATACTTGGCTCCTGCACTACAGGCAAAACAGCCCGAGGCCTTTGAAAACCTTCTCCTCGTAAAGACCTTGTCTACATTTACTGATTAACCTAATTATGGGTGTGATGAATGAGCACTCACCACACCTGATACTCCCTCCCCGGCTGAGGTTCACTCCTGTCTATTCATATACAAATGACTTGGTTTGAGCAAAACAATCGACCAACTGTCAAGTAAAGTGCGAAAGCAAAGCAGCGCAAGTTGAGATATCGTTCACAAGCTGTCTCCTCGGGCTCTATTCCAAAGTTATCACCTCTTCACTTTGCTTCTATTTGTTGACTCGGTTCTTAAAACTGCTATTGCACAGGTGTTTTGTTTGTATAGCGTTTGGTGAGGGGGAGTAAATAAAAACACAAAGTTTGTCACACGTCCTTGTCCGATATCAGTAGGGAAACTGAGTCAGGATTTGTGGGTGGGGGCCTTTAAACTGATAAGATGAGTGTAATAATACACAAAATCTTTCCTAATCCCCCTAAAGCATGTTAGGATTCAGCGGAGACGAAGAGAGAGAGAGAGAGCGAGAGAGAGAGAGATGGAGGTGGAGGTGGAGGAATTTCAAGGGCAGATGGAGCGATTAAGGAGAGAACAAGCAGTGACTTTGTGTGGACGAGAGCACTGGGGGAGGACCGGCCCAGAGGGCACGGAGAGGAGAACACCTGTGCTCCAGCCATCCTTCATCCCTGACACACAGACGCAAACAGTCCTCTTCACATTAGTGCCCTTTAATAGCTGACCCATAACACCAGCACCAGGGTTATTACCATGTAATGTTCTCATCATCCTGAAACAATGAGACGAGCCTCATGGTCTATGGTGATCCACAGGGATCCAAAACCTGTTTGTTAGCTTCTGGGACCCGAACAGGGAACCTTCTTGGTGTGAGGCCACTATACCATTATATGCAAATTGTCCAGTGAAAATGAAAAGACTGTGGTGAAAGTGGTGAATTCATGTAAACAGCACAATCAAGCTGTTGCATGTAAACTCCATAAACAACATGGATCAAGATATTTATCAGTCTTAGGGCACAGACGCGGGTCAAAGTTCACCAAAGTGAAACTTTGTTTTGCCTGCGAATACAAAGGTTCACCACTGAAACATTTGCGAACGTGTGACCGGACCCTCAACCACAAAGTCTGTGTTACATTTCATGTGTTTTATGTTGCACTGTATTGATTTGACAGTCTGTCACATTTACATGGTATCAGGGGTCAATGTGATCGTTGTTAGCGGCTCCACGGATCAGCTGTGCTGTCGATTTCTGCCATTTAGTCACTGTTTAGCCTGCAGCTCTTTCACAGACTGTTCAGTCATCGTTCATATTGAAAAAAAGAACAAAAGGACATGTAATCGAGAAAAGGGTTCGGCAAAATAGCTGAAAATAGCAAGATAGAACTCTGGCCTGCACTTTTTTCTGGAGTAAATTGACCTGTTTGTTTAATCTTTGCTTACATTTTGCAGAATCTGTGTTGTCACTTCTTTCATTGATAGAGAGACATCTGAAAATAAACCAATTAAAGCCCAGGGAGCAGCAAATATGCGAAAACAGCCTCTTAAAAAAAACAAACATTGTATACACGTGAGGATCATTAAGTTTGCTCTCACAGACTCTGTGCCCAAGACTTGGCCCAGCAGAAAAACATAAACCGTCACCGTGCGGCACAGCGACTGGGTAATTATTACTGGGCTCAGTGGGAGAATCAGATAATCCATTCTGCAGTGACCCTCAGTGAAGGTGGGCTCTCTGGGTTCGAAGACATAATCATGACCGGGCCACTGAGTCACTTGTCAGGTATTACATCTCCAAACGGTCAGTGGAGGTAAATAACTTTCGTAATTTGAGTGGAATTAAGTTTCTCAACTATAGTTTGTCTGCTGTTCTTGTTCAGGGCTTGAGTCCCGTCAGTACAATTTGTCCAAAAAAGGAGCAATGCTGGGGGTAAACATTGCATTCTACGTTTTGTCATTCCTGTGCCAGCGTATCATCTCACTGAGTTGGGGTTTGTTTTTTATTGCGGCTTTCGTAAACATAACTTTTTCATCACACCCACACAAATTACTCATTGACTGAATTCTGTTACCTCTGTAATATAATGTGTGTTGTGTGGCGGTAGATCCAGCTCAAAGGTCAATATTCAGTTGGGCCCGATGAATTTACTGATTGACTGCAATCTTGTTACTTGTTGGGATTGTTGTTGTCTTTCTGCACTTGCTTACACTTCTTTCCATGACGTCATGTGAAATATGAAAACTAAAGATCGATATTTTATTTTATTGTCTTCATCCAGACCGCATAGTCCACCGGAGACGAGACAGAGGAGAGGGAAGGCTGCTGAAAATGGACAACACTCCGCAGATCTGGCATGTGCCGGTTAACCCCCAGGACACGGGCAGAGAGCTCCAAAAGAGGGTGTCGGTCGTGAACCAGCCGGAGTGCTCCATCTGCTACAACACTTACGACAATGTCTTCAAGACACCCAAGCTGCTGGAGTGCACCCACACCTTCTGCCTGGAGTGTCTCTCCCGCCTCATGGCCGTGTCTCAGGCCGAGCCCGACAGCAACGGCGACGGCCACAGCGACAGCAAACTCTCTTGTCCCTTCTGTCGCCACCCCACCACACTCACAGAGGAGGGGCCCCCAGCCTTGGCCACCAGCCGCGAGGTCCTGTGCAAGCTTCCCAACCACCAGCAGCAGGAGCAGCCGGTGTGGCTGGAGGGGGCGAAGCTATGCTACAAAAGCTCAAGGCAGAGCACCAGCGTGGGCGCCCCCGAAAGTCCCACGGCCTTCTGCGTCTGCATTGACATTGGGGCCACCAAGACGGCCGGCGCCCCGGTCCAGACACAGCCCCGCAGCTATGGCCTGCTGGGCCGCCTGACAGACTGGAAGAGGGTGATGCTCTTCGTCTCGCTCATCGTGCTCCTCGTTGTAATTGTGCTGTGGCCTCTGCAGTGTGTGTTCACCACTGGAAACATGCGCTGTATACGAGAAAGCGTCCGTCCCACCACCACTCCAACTACGTTTTTCTCCGACCTACCTACCTCGTCTGACAGAGTAACCCTCTGAACACTCGCTGGACTTAATTCGAACTGCATTATATTGTATATGAGACTTTTATTTAAAATATCTGACACTGAAGTTTTGCTGCATAATTAGAATTTTGAAAAGTGCACTTGATGATTGCAACACACAACTGACAACACTGAACCACAGATGTTAAAGCCACAATGTATAGGCTTTTTAAATGTCGGACTTTAGTGACCCCCGGTGGCAGTTTAAAAAAAGACACCTGGACAGACACTGGGCCGACTCCGGACATTATATCACACACTATCTGGATCATTGGAATTATTGTGAATATTAAAATCATAATCACATACACAAATCTACACAAAGCTGCTTTAAATGTACAAATATTGAATTGATCTTTCTCTATACATCACTCGTTCTGCATGAGTAAACTGTTCATACAGGCTTGTAAAAGACAACACTCTCAAATCATCATGTTCTGTGAATCAAACAGACTAAACATTTGCACTATAACCAACACCTGTAGCTTGAAATCAGACAAAAGGACTTTTCGACTGTTTTTGTCATCATCCTTCACGGATCACACAACAAAGAGCTCAGGTGGGTCGATCTTCACCATTTCACACAAGCCAAACTGGGATGTTTAAAATGCTGACGTTCATTCATAAAAAGTGAAATATGTGGTTGGCTGAAGGACGACATTTCGTTTTAGTAATTAATAAAAAAGTGTCTGTCGCAATAGAGAATAGATGTGATTCAATTGTGCCAACTGAAAAGTTTATACTGTACAAATGATTTGTGTGTTTCTGATGAAGATATCTTTGTTTACAGAACTATAATAAAACAAATGTGAGGTACCAACTCAGATCATGTTTATGCATGCAGCCTCAGTATTGATAATGACATCATTTGATCGTGAATTTAATCTACATGTGTTTTCTTAAAAACTACATTTTACGGCAGCATCACAAGGTGGTTTAATCAGTCTGAGAAAATATGTTCTGGGTTAGGTTGTAAAACAGTAAAACCATTTACAGAGTAACGTTAATCATTTCATCCCAATCTGATTCCTCAATCTCGACTATAAAAAACGCATCTTAACAGGAAGTCGCCTTTATTCATTCCTGGATTTAGCGTCAGGTGAAGGAAAGGTTGGGCTGTGGGGTTTTCCCAAGTATAGCTCACTTGTGACACAGTTGATAACACTGTTCACATTTGTTCAGGAGTGGCCATAATAAACGTGGAACTTCCTGGAAATAGATCTAAACTTCTAGTCAACACAGTAAACCAATATGGCTGTACGCCTCCGTCGGCCAGTCAAGTTCCAGGATGTGTGGTCACAATCTCCCCGTCCATTCATGAGCTATGATGTTTATTATATGCACTTCATCATCAACATTCGCACTAAGGGAGCACCGAATTCGGATCTGCTCTTTTCAAGAGAACATTTCAACCGAATTTGAGCAGAATCCCTCAGGATCTTCCTGACATCACGTTCACGAGTGGAAACCTCCTATTATCATTATTTTTTACAGTGTGTTGTTTTAGTAGAAGGAACCGATTATTTTCATGCAGACGGCAGCTACATGAAACCGTTCATGCAGATTTAAACTGCTGAAAATCACAGTTGAACAACACTCATTTCAAACTCTCGATTTCCCCCCCCCATCTTTTACTTACTTGTGAGTTACAGAGCATCATTTCTACAGGCCGCTTCAGTCATGAAATATATGTGATTACTGGTGAAATGGGTATTTTTCAGGAACGCCTTGCTTTTCTAGTAATAACAGCCTAATAGGTAACTGGTAAACATTGAGGAATATTCTGTCACGGTGTAGTGTTTTCAGTGGAGCACTTTTTAAAATGAAGAGACAGCTGCAGTGAATAGGATGGAGGGACACAGCAGGGTCCAACACAAACATCACTTCACATCCCACTGCTCCAACACAGTGAATTCACCCAGAGGCAAAACACAGGAACAACCTTTCACAAAATAACCGTATCCATTCTGCTACAGAAGAAAAAGCAAAGCTGAAGAGTAACTTTATATAGTGCCATCATAGAGTTTTTATTGAACTATATGATGATAAACCATTTTAATGCTCATTGCATCAGCAGTTGAAACTTATACAGCAAAAAAGGCGTTTGGGCAGAGCCAGTGCAAGAAGAGGAGGAAAGGGGGGGAGGAGCCTCCACTGAATCACACGGGAGCGCTCAGTTTACCACGATTCACTTCAGCCATTCTGCCTCCAACACAAGAGCAAGGAATCAAAATAAAACAAACAAACAAACAAAAATAAACCCTATCAACATTTTGTTCAAGTAAATGCACGAGGACAAGCAGAAAAAAACAACACAGCATCACTACTGCACACCTCCATGCACACCGGATCAACTCAGGGCCACAATGTACTTATCAATGCTAAATCACAATAATAATAATATTAATGACACACAATACAAAATGAAAGAATGGATAAAACAATCAATTAGAAATGTACTTTTTGAAAAAAAAAAAGAAGAAAATAATCAAACATAATAAAACAACACTGATGGCAAAAAGTCTGTGCACTGACAAAAATACTTCAACACACAATTGACGTCCAGACACAGCCTGAGGCCAAAGATTCTGCAGTTTCACACTTTCAAGTATTGATGTTTCACCATATCACAATTTAACCAGAGAGGCAGAGTGAAATACAAAAACAAACAAACAAACAGAAACACAGAAAATAACAACACCACTAAAGTCATTTGTCATTCATCAGATCAAGATCACAGTTCAGACTGGAAAAGGACAAAGGAAAACCCCCAAAGTTCAAATCAATTCATCAAGTGTGTGTGTGTGTGTGTGTGTGTGTGCCTTCACTGACACAGGGCAGCAATGCCGTTTCATAAAACATAGCTTTTATTAACATAACGAATCCACCATTAAATTAAAAGGGCAATAACTTATCACAGGGAAAGTTTCAAACCAGAAACAGTTGAGTGGCAAAAATCACAAGATATTTGTGAGGTGATGAGAAACACATTTGTGTTGTTCTTCTACTGATGTAGTAGAAGCTTAATAAAAGGAATCTGTTCCAATGATATGATGAACGCTGGTTATGTACTGCACAAGGTCGACTGAGTCAAATTACAGACTTATTCAACGAGCACTGATCACTCTATATTTTAACGTCTATGAAGAGTCATGAGCCACAGCTATAGAAACTCATAATATAATAATAATAATAATAATAATAATAATAATAATAATAATAATTCATGATTGAGTGTGTGTTGTTGAGCAGGTGAGCTGGTGGAGGAAGAGGAATGGCTGGATCACAAACACCACCAACAGTTGTCACTCACTCCTAGTTTCTTTTCATGAGGGTAGACTGAACACTTCATCATTATTACCGATCGTTTTTTTCCTGCAGACCATTAAGTCATTCGATTTTAAACGAGCTGGGCCAGATGTCGCCAACGTGACTACTTCACTGGGATATTTTGGTGCTGATCCTGGAGGCTAAAAATAGCAGACAATCTGCCAGACAGCACAGGGGGCTGAGTGCTCTGCAACGCCCCCGTCTTCCTTATCACATCAGTGACGTCACTCTGCTATCATCAAGCTTGGATTACGGCCATCTTCTAAATTACTTTTTGGAGACAAATCTATTCTTCAATCTCGGGCAGATGGCCATCTGGCCCACTGTAATCGTCCCCTTTGCCTTATCTCCTTGTGACGATCTCCCCGACAGATGTTGAACTGCATCAGACCTGCTGATTAACGAGAACGGCCAGACAAATGAGGCAGAGAGACGGCGGTCGGCCGAGCTCACCTCCAACAACCCGTTCAGGAATCCTCTCAACCCCGTTTCCTGTCAAATGTGGACTTCAAAATACTATCATGATAAAAATGTAAATTAGCGCTTTGGGCTGCTGCTTAGACAATTGTGCTTAAATATGATCTCTTCCACCATTAAGCTCTTTTATAAATATAATTATATTTAAAAAATAAACATCTCATATGTTACACAACCATGATACCAATGGCATCAAGAAGTAATGAAAAGAAGCGGACCACTGGAGGTCACGTTCACAGGACCGACAGTACTTGACTAAATGACTAAATTTGCTGATTTGCAACAGCACAGGAAGTTTCTTTCAACTCATTCACAACACTCTGACAAATAAAAAAAAATAAAAAATCAAATAGTCCACTTTTACACCGCAAATTAAAATGAGAAATTATTTGTATCTTATAAGAAGGAGTTTGCTTGCCCTTCATGTGCTTCAGCATCCTGTGTTATGTAATTGCCCTCGCTATCACTCAGCGGCCACCTTAATAACCACCACAGCTGGAGTGGCAGAACGCAGCGAAAACAGTCTTAGCTTCGAGTTCAAACAACAACCACAAAAGACAGGGAGAGAGAGAGAGAGAGAGAGAGAGAGAGAGAGAGAGAGAGAGAGAGAGAGAGAGAGAGAGAGAGAGAGAGAGAGAGAGAGAGAGAGAGAGAGAGAGAGAACAGAGTGGTTTCTGTGAACAAGTGGACAAACTGCTCAGCTTTGACCTCTTCGTGGGTCTCGTACAGCTCTGTTCATGTCAGGCCAAGGGCAAGCTCCATGTTCAATATCCGTCATCCTGAGGAAAAACTGGTTGTTTCTTAATGTCACGTTGGGTTTCCAGGGTTCGGAAAACAGTTACAGTGCAGATTTGACAGCAGGTTTTGGGGAGAATAGATTACAGACACATCCTGTGTCAAGGCACTTCTGCTGGTTAGGAGAGGGAGAAGCTTTGGAGGCTGGAGCGAAAAGGGAGAGAGACGAAGGAGGACAGAGAGGCCCTGAGCGCAGGCACTATGCTATAGAGTCCTCCTCTCCACGGAGGTTGAGGTTTTACTCCAGACAGAGAGAGTCAGCAGGACGGCAGCCGGAGAGCGCCACCTGCAGCCCAGGCAGGGTCCACAGTTGTGCGGTGTATTCCGAGCACCACGCTCCCTCCTCCCTGTGAGGGATTTTCAGGCGCTAACGAAGCGACACCTCAGCTGAAACTGAAGCACACAAACACAGACAAGTTGAGTTAACTGGTGTCACTTTAAGTAACCAACCAGTCAAGTTGCAGTTTACACCTGTAGCTGTCCAGACCATAGACTGTGAATAAAGTTGGACATTACTTCTCCACTTCATCCCACTATCTATCGTAAATATCCCAGATCAGAACGCCGCCATCTTGCACATTGCTGTTCAGTAGTGATCGGGGAAAGGATGCTTGGTGGTGAGGTCTCGTGGATACACACACTCAGCCAGTCTTGAGTCTTGACAATCTTGACTTTCAGCTGTCAATCATGACATCTCCCCCTTATCATCGAATAACTAATTAAAACCCAACTTACTGGAACAATTATGATTTGAACAAACATCAGTGTAATAAGAACTACCTAAAATGACCATCTTTGATCCATGTCCCATCAGCTAACATGGAGGAGAAGGGGTTATGACCTATAATGCAACCAGCCACCAGGTGGCGAAAGGGACACTTTGGCTTCACTTTTGGGGTCATGTCGTCCATCTTTATTTACAGTCTATGGTCCAGACTTGTATGATATATGTAATAAAGACACATTCTAATCAGTTCATCCTCGAGTCCAATTGAACGTTCACAAGAGCCAGAACACGTTTTGACCTTGAAAATTTACCTTTGACCAGTTTTATCTTTATACCAAATTTACAGGAATTCCCTGATGGCATTTCTGAGCTATCGCATTCACGAGTGGGACAGACAACACAAATGTACAGGGCCTCTGGCTTCGGCTGTCATGTGTGTGGACAAATAAAAATAAACAGAGCAACTAAGATATTAATATTTGCCATTTTTGGGGGGAAATTCTTACAAAATATCTGTTTAGATTCATTTTCAACTCCAGACAAACTAAAAGGGGAAAATGAACGACATGCAGTTTAAAATACATTCACTGATAATTAAATCTGTTCCCTTGTGTCTTCTGCTGATGACCCCAAACTAGAGCCATGATTCACTCACTTTAACGCTGCTGGATTCCTTGTCTGTTCTATTAATCACCGTGAGCGAGAAATGAATGAGACTGGGAGAACTGAGGTTGATTATAAATGGAACATAAATTGAATCTTTTGTTGCTTTAGGGGGAGGTCAGGTTTTCTTTTCTTAAGGAAGCTCAGATGCTCCCAGCCCCCCTATAATTCAAACCTTGAAAGTAGGAGAATATTACTCATCTACTTACATGAGGAAAATTCATTTGATTCACTAGAAGATACTGAGCTGTCTTCAAACGATGGAGAAGTTTTAACAGCAC